>NC_013047.1:600000-900000 GCF_000090985.2 Micromonas commoda | reverse complement strand
TGATCATACCCGCCGACGCGCTGTACGGCATCGCCACCGCACGCGCCATGGATAACTACGACATCTCCGGCGTCAAGGTGCGGGACTATCCCGAGTTCATACGCGCGTTCGCGCACGTCAAACGCGCGTGCGCCACCGCAAACGGACGTCTGGGCCTGCTCCCTGGAGACGTGGTGGATGCCATCGTCGCTGCGTGCGATGAACTGATCCAATCGGACAGGCATCACGCGCACTTCGCCGTGGACATGGTTCAAGGCGGCGCCGGCACGAGCACCAACATGTGCGCAAACGAGATCATAGCCAACCTCGCGGCCATACACCTGGGAGAGCCCGTCGGGGATTACTCCAGGGTCCATCCAAACGACCACGTGAACATGTGCCAAAGCACTAACGACGCGTATCCGAGCGCGGCGAAGCTCGCGGTGGTGTTCAAGCACGTCGCCGTGACGCACGCACTGGAAGACCTCATCGCGTCACTGAGGAAAAAAGCCATCGAGTTTGAGCACGTCGTCAAAATGGGACGCACCCAGCTCCAGGACGCGGTGCCGATGACCCTCGGACAGGAGTTCCGGTCATTCGCATCGTCCCTCGCCGCCGATCTCACGTTCATGCAGCGCAACGTAGACCAGCTCTACGAGCTAAACCTGGGAGGCACCGCCATAGGGACCAAGATTTGCGCCGACGCCTCGTTTGCGGAGGCATCCGTCGCGGCGCTCAGCGAGCAGACGCGGTTGCCGCTCAGGTCACCCGAGGACTTTATCGAGGCGTCATCGTCCACGTCGTCGTTCCTGCTCTTCTCGAACATCCTGCGCCGCGTCGCTGTCAAGGTTAGCAAGATCTGCAATGACCTCAGGCTGCTCTCCTCCGGCCCCAGGTGCGGCTTCAACGAGATCAACCTGCCCGCCGCCGCTCCGGGTTCTTCCATCATGCCGGGGAAGATAAACCCGGTGATCCCGGAGGTGATGAATCAGGTGTGTTTTCAGGTTATCGGCACCGACCACACCATCGCGTCCGCGTCCGAGGCGGCGCAGCTCCAGCTCAACGTCTTCGAGCCGATCATCATATACAACCTGTTGAACAACATGAACCTGATGGAACGCGGGCTGAACACACTTCGCACCAAGTGCATCGACGGCATCACGGCGAACCCCGAGCGATGCAAGGAGCTGGTGGATAACTCCATCGGCATCGTCACCGCGCTGCTACCGCTGCTGGGGTACAAGAAGGCCACCGCCGTGGCCAAGGAGGCGCTCGAGACGGGCCGGCCCGTGGCGGAGATTGCGAGCAGGTTCGCGGACCCGCGCGAGGTGGCCGAGATGCTGAGGCCCGAGGCGATGACGCACCCGAGGAGGCTCGTGGACGTCAACACGGAAACCCTGGCACGGCATTCGAGGGCGTCGGCTTAGGAGGGGAGGGAGAGGGGGGACACCGGGACACCTATTATGTACATTGGCCTTATTACGCCGAGAGTGGACGACACCGCGCAGCGTTGTAAACTCCTTTCATCTTATCATCATACAAATCACCTCGCGTCCGTGTCGAGCGTGCGCATAAACTCCTCCTCGGCGAACTGCAGGGTCCTCGCCGCCTCCATGTGCACCTTCTGTTTCTTGAGCACGTCTATGAGCTTCATCTGCTTCTTGAACGCGGCGACGAGCTCCGTCTTTTGCCGCTCGAGCCGCTTCACCTCCTGCCGAAGGCGGTCGTTCTCACCCTTGAGACCCGTCGCCGCTCCCCTCTGCCCCTCGCGTGCCTGTTCGAGCTGGTGCTTGTACCTCTCCACCTCCTCCAGCGCGCGGTTCAGCCTCACGTCCTTCGCCTTGGCCTCCGCGTCAGCCGCCTTGTTGGACCGCCTGTCCCGCTCAATCTCCTTCTTGGTCTCCGCGAGCTCGCGTTCCTTAGCCTCCGCCGCAGCCTTGGCGTCCGCCCCCGCGCGCTTCTCCTTGTCCAGCGCCACCTGCATCTGCTTCACCTGCTTGCCGACGTTGAGCTTCTCGGTGAGCAGCGATTTGAGCTCGCCGTCGCGATCTTTCAACCTCGCGTGCGCCTCGCGGAGCTCCTTGGCCTGCGCCTGGAGCTCATCCTGCAGGGCGCGGATCCTGGCGCGCGCGAGCCTGCCGGCGCTGTCCTCCTCGGGGTTGGCGAAGGACGCCGCGGGGGCGTCGCGGCCGAACTCCTCGAGAGGGGCGGAGTCCCTGGAGGCTCGCATCACGCGCTCCACGCTGCTGCGGACGGAGGTTGGGCGCGAGGATCTGGCGGACTTGGTGGCTGGAAAGTGGCGCGAGAACCTCGGGGGCTCCGGGTCGTTCTCGTCCGGCCACTCCTCGTGGTCGGGGGGCGGAGGTGGATCGTCGCTCTCGTAGTCGACGCTGTCCAAGGTCACGTCGCCGGCGGCGAAATGCTCCACCTCGTCCCTCGCGAGCTTCAGCATGGCGTCCTCGAAGAGGCTGGACTTGCCCGCGATCTCCCCCGCGCTCCACTCCTGGGACGCGAGGACCGCGCTGCCCTCGACCACGGCCTTTGCGCGTGCGATGGATGCCGCCGCGCGCTCCTCGAGCAGCGCGTTGCGCCGCAGGAGATCCTGCTCGTACTCCGTCAGGTCAGCCATTGGCGCGCGGGTTTGAACTGAGCTGAGGTGCCTCCTCAGTTTGAATTTTACCGTGCCGTGGTCCTGCACTGTACCACAACCAGTCAGAATTGTTAACACCAATCTCGAAAGTATTTGTCACCATGTTCAATGTGAGAATAATTCCGAACAGGCCTAACTGCGTGTAAATCGGGACTAGCCGTTATCGATTGTTGTTTCCTTCTTTTTTAAACAGGAGCGAGAGCGCATACTCGGCCGCGACGCGCGTATCGCAGTCGACGGAGCGGAGAAATCTCATCAGTCGCGCACCATGGCGCAGGCGTCGAACGCAGATGAAACGGAGACGGTGCGTCCCGCGTTCAATCTACCCTTTCGGGATAGAACGCATCGCCAGCTGTGGATGGAAAAAAAAGCCACAATAATTCGAACCCGCGCTGACCCTCAAGGCCCCGCATCGCAGGCGGAACTCGCGTTCCATGGCGTCGAGTACGTCGTATCCGTCTCCAGCTTCAACGGAGATATGCTCTCCATCGAGGTCGAGCAGAAGCAGGAAGGACTCCGCTGGCGCGGCGACTTCACCAGCCGCTACATCGAGGACATCACCACCAAGACCGGCAACTTCAAGAAGTTCGGCGTCTTCCACAAGATGCTCGTCGCCGCGGTGGTGGAGGAGAGCGAGAGCGTGTTCATCGACCTCTTGACCTACGCGGACCTCGAGGCGCTGAAGAACAAGCGACAGGGCGGCGCCGCGCCCGCCAGGACGACCAGCGCGAAGCAAAACAACAAGAGGTACCTCATCCTCACGTACGCCGCGGAGTACGACCGCGTGCACTACCCGCTGCCCCTCCTCTTCGAGGATCAACCGAGCGTGGAGTCCCTCAACGCGACGGTGGCGAGGCTCAAGCGGGAGAACGCGCGATTGGCCGCGACCGCGGGCGTGGGTAAGGGCGATTCGAGCGAGATTGGCGCCGAAAACGCGAGGCTCCGCGACGAGAACGAGCAGCTGCGACGGACGGTGAGGCAGCTGAGGCGGGACCTGTCCAAGGCGGAGAAGTCGGCGTCGGCGGGCGGCGTGGGTGCGGTGGAGCTGTCCGCGGTGCGTGGATCCACCGACGGCGCGTTCGCGTCCTCGGCGTCCGGCGAGCAGGTGGACCACCTCCAAGCCGAGCTCAAGGCTGTGAACAAGGAGTTGCGCGTGGTGCGACGGGAACGGGACGACCTCTCCCGCCAGCTCCAGCAGAAGGAGACGGAGCTCGCCAACGTGGAGGCGTCCAAGAAGAGGATGTTGCGAAGCAAACAGCGCGAGCTGGACCAGGCCGTGGAGGATGCCGGCAGGCGGCGGGAGACGGAGAGGGAGCTGAGGATCAAGGTGAAGGACCTCACCACCCAGTGCGACGGCCTGGAGCGCAGGCTTAGGAGCGGCGGGTACGGCGGCTCGTTCGCGGCGTCGGGCTCGAGGTCCACGTCCCGCGCGGCTTCGCCCGCGCGAACCCTCGGCTCCGGCACCCCCAGGGCTTCTTACGGTCTCCGATCCGGCGCCGCCTCCCCAGCCCGCTCGGGAACCCCGTCGAGGGACTACGCCAGGCCGTGGACCCCCGGCGGGGTGGCCCGCGCCCGGTCCCAATCCCCCGCCCCTTCGCACGGGTTCAGGACGCCCACGCGCGCCAGGTCCCCATCGCCGGGACCGGACGCGCGAGGCAGGTCCCCCGGTCCCGCGCGTTCGGGCGCGGCTTCGCCGAGGTTCGATCCAACCGCGTACGTGAGGGAGAAGCGCGAGAGGGACGCGGCGAGGTTCAGAAACAGCGCCAGGGGTATCGCCCAGGGGCTGGCGTCCCCGAACAGGATGAGGCCGTCGGGTACCGCGGGAGGCGGCGGGTACTACACGCCCGGGGGTGGGAACTCGAGGGGCGCGTCGCCGGCGCGAAGGGGCGGAGCGAGGGACGGGAGCGGGGCGGCGTCACCCGCGCCGGTTCACCGCGGGAACTGGAGGAAGAACGCGGAGAGGACGAGCGCCGTCGCGTCGTCGCCCGGAAGGATCTTGCGGGACGTCAAGAACAAGCTCGCGGACATCGCGGCCAAGGAGAACTCGGATGCGAGGCCGGCGAAGGCTGAGGTCAAGCCGCCGATGGCAAAGCACGGGGACGCGTCGGCGGAGATTGCCGACATCGACACCAGGCTCGCGGCGCTGCAGAGCTTTTTGAAGGAGGCCAAGGCGACGGCGACGGCTTGATGGGCCATGGAGGATGCGCGTTGTGATTCATATGATATAGATCAGGCGTCATCGCCGTTGCAGTGCAGATAACACACACCAGAGGAACGAGGCGTCGACCCAGTTTCCTCACATATTTTTCGACAACGCACATGGCTTGAGAGCTGACGCGTACTTAAACTTGACCACGGGAAACTTGCCGGACTTGCTGCCCCTGATCTTCGAACCCGCGGCACAGGCGGAGGCGCGGGGGGCGCTCGGCGTCGTTTCGTTTCAAAGGGAAACGTCGTGCCGATAGCCCGACCCCTTGAGTTCGATTTCGTCGCTCGTGACGAGGCGGCGACTTGCGCCCCCGAACTGAATTTTGGTGATTCTCGCGGCTCGCGAAATATCGATCCCGGGAGGTGGCGGGGGGCTTCCCTTTGGCGTCTCGATGGAGCAGGCCGACGCGATGGATCCGATAGAGCCCGAAGGCGGCCTGGAGGATCCATTTGCGCAGCCGCCGCAGTCGTCGAACCCTGTTCAGCCGCTGCAGTCCCCTCGCACTCCCGGGGTCGCGGTCCAGCCTGCGACGATGGAGGATCCCGCGCTACAGGCTGAGTACGCCAAGCTGACTGCCCAGCTGCAGGCGCTCTGGCGGCTCAAGCAGGGCGCGGAGAATCCCAACAGCGTTGTGGGCGCCACGATCATAACGTACAGGCAGCTGCTCGACGGTTTGATCAGGGACGTCGCGGTCGAGACCCATCGGTCGCTGTCGCTCGGGCTCGATACCCTCGACTCCGTGCAGGACAGGGTGCCCGGCGCTGCAGAGGCGGCGGCGGCGCAGACCCCGACCAAAGCGCAGATGGCGGCGTTGGGATCCATGGGACCGGCGGAAATCACGGTCGAGACCCCGAGCGGCAAGGTGGGCAAGGGCACCAAGGACATATACGGCAGGACGGGCGGCGCCAGCAAGGAGGCCACAACCTGTCCGTTATGCCTCCAGCAGATGGCCGCCAGCAGGTTCGCGTCGCATTTGGAGAGGTGCCTGGGGAAAGGGAGGACCGCGCGCGGACCGGGGGGTATCCCCGCGGGTCTGCAGCAGCGCGTGCGGCTGGCGGCGGCGGGCAGGGCGGCGGTGGGGATGGCTCCGGCGGGGGCGCGGGGGCCGCTGGTCTGGGCTACGGGCGCCGCGCCGCTCGGGGCGAAGGAGCAGGCGGTCAAGAAGAAGAAGCCAAAGGCGAAGTCACTGGCGGAGCTCACCGCGACGGAGGACGAGGATGACGACGTTCCGTTGTCGGTCATGGCCGCGAAGGCGGCGAAAAAGAAGGTGGTCAAGGGGGTGAAGGCGGCGAAAGAACCGGGTGCGAAAAAAGCCGGAAAGACAAAGAGCCTCTCCGATATTTTCTCCTCCCCTCCGGCCAAGGGCGCGAAAGGGAAGAAGGGGAAGAAGGGTGCGAACGCCGAGGAGTTTCCGATGGGATCCCCGTTCCCCATGGGCGGCATACCTTTCGAGGATTTCGGAGGAGACGGGTTCAATTTCGACGACGCGGACGCCTTTGACCTCAACTTTGAAATCCCCGGTGGCATGGAGGGAGCGTCGCCCCTCGCCGCTCCCCTCGCCCCCGCGCCGCCGGTCAAGAAGAAGCGCAGGAGCCCGGGCGCGTCCAAGGCTGGAGTCGGCGGTCGCGGGGGACGCGGTGGCGCGGTCGGGGCGCGGGGGTTTGGCGATGGGTTCGACGGCGCGCTTCCGGGATTGGCAACGGAGCTCGGGACGGGCAACGGCCGCGGCGGCCGCGGCGGCCGCGGAGGACGGAACGGCGGGCGCGGAATAGTCACGGCCGCCGGGCTGCCGGGGAGGGGGGTCGGCGCCAAGCCGAAGGCTCCCCGCGCCGCCAAGCCGCCCAAGGAGGCTGCCGCGCCCAAGCGGAAGAAGGTTGCGGTGAAGACAACCAAGGCACCCACGACGGCAGTCGCCGGACTGGATGCCTTCGACGACGTCTTTGGAACCGGCGGCGCGTTGGAGATGCCGGGGGATGCAATGGTGGGAATGCCGGACGATGATCTGGAGTTGCTGTTCGACGGTGGTGGTAATCGGGGAGGTGGAGGCGACCAAGCCTTTGGGAACCTTTTTGATGATTGATCACAGGAGCGTTGTCGACAAGAATAATTTCACGCGGACAAGAACCCATCGCGAATCGGGAAGAAGAGCCCTCCTCGCCGCGGAGGTGGCGGTGGTTGTGGAGATGGTGGTTGTTGGGCAGGAGGCGGGGGATGAGGCGGCGGCCGGGGGGAGGTCGGAGGAGGCGGGGGCTCGGGAGGAGGTGGCTCCGGTCCCACAACAGCGCCACCCGGCACGTTGGCTCGCAGCTCTACGTCGACTCCATCCCCGTGATCGCCATCCCCGTTCATCACCGTGATTCCATCGAGCGAAGTGCTCCATGCTCCGCTCCCAAAGAAACAGCACATGCCATCTCCCCACGAGTCCCTTATACGCAGCGTGTAAACGCCCGGTCCGAGGCACCGACGCCACGTCCACGATCCTCCCGGCTCCATCAAATCGCCAAAGTTGACCTCGGCGACTGCAGCCTCCTCTTCGGGCACCGCGACGAGGAATGAATCTACGAGCTCGTACTTTTTCGTCAGCCTCCACCCAATTTCCATCGGCCAGTTGTCCGCCTGGAGAGTGAGCGACCAGGAGACAAAATCGGGGTTCGCGCACTGAATGGAAGAAGGAGGAGTCAGAGAGGGAGGGGGAGGTGGCGGTGGAGTCTCCCCCGGGGAACCAGAAAACGCCTGCACATTTCCCTCGACACCCTCGCAACTTTGCCCCGGCATCGACGCACATAGTGTTGGTTTGTACTGGGAAATCACCTCCCGAAGTCTCGACGCCTGACCCGGAGTGAACTCGCTCATACAGTTGTCGTGGGCATAGTCCATGAAATTCCAATATGGGTCGGCTCCGAAGTAAGGCGCCACAGTCTGGTCGCTGTGACCGGGGAGCGTGCACGTGTCCGGGCTCTCCGCGGCGAGCTCAGGGCACGATCCGTGGGACTCGTGCGCCTGCGGCGGGGTGTCGAACACTGCGTCGCCAGCTTCGAGGTCCCAAACGTCGTGGCACCCTCCCTGGAAAGTGTGATACAAGCCGAAGAAATGCCCAATCTCGTGCACTGCGGTGTCCCCGAGGTGATACGGATTCGCGTCCCCGCCCGGAAGCGTGGAGTGCAGCAGGAACACGCCGTTATCGACGTCCCCTTCGTCGATCTCGTCCGGCCAATGCGAGATCCACCCGAGCACACCGCCGTCGGGCTCGCAAGTATACACGTTGAGGTGAGTCTCCGGGCTCTCCGCGAGCGCTCGCTTGATGACCCGCTCTCCGCCCCCCGGAGCGCAATCTTCGCGGAAAAACGACGCCCGCGACGCGTCACCGTCTGTGCTCACGTCCGTGTACCTCACCGCGTGCAGACGAAACGACACGCCGGTGTCCACGGCGTTTGAATTTGCCGACCCGTCGTGCCGTAAGGTCCGCCCGCCAAACGCCCGGTTGAGGACGTCCACCTGTGCGCTCGCCCGTTCCTCGGACACCCACCCGGCGCCCTGCGCGCTGTTCCATATGACGTGGAACACCACCGGTACCTCCACGCGGAAGTCCTCCGCCGTCTCGCGCATCCGCAGGGACCTTCGCGCGCGCTCCTTTTCCCGCAGCTCCTCGGGGGACCTGTCCCTCGTCGCGCACGACCTGTTGCGCGCAGCATGCGTCGCCGCGGCGAAGAGCGCACGGGGCGCGCCGTTGGGGTCCGCGGGGGAGGATCGCGGCGATGAAGTTTGGGAAACTTCGACCCAGCGTTGCAGGGCGTCGAGGCGAGACACGCTGAGCCCCCCGTCGTCTTCCACGACGTCGACGGAAACTTGCCTCCCTCGGGCCTCCGCCGCTCTTCTCTTGGCGGCGCGCTCGTCCTCGCGCGGGTGGTGGCCCCGCGCCTCGATGCCCTCCGCGAAGGTTCGCGCGGATCCCACCAGGAGCAGCGCGAGCAGGAAGAGCGCGCGCATCGCGAGTGGGGGCGTTCAGAGACCCTTCGGGCGTCCGGACGAGGCGACGGTACCGAGGCCCTCTTCAGGAAAAGGATATTTCGTGTTTCGTTGCTCTGTGGATAATACAGTCGGCAGAGTTCTCGACTCCGTTGATTCTAGATGTTGCTGGGCTACTCACGCAAGGTCCCGGGTCTTTCACACGCGGCGCTCGTCCACCACCACCACCTGGCGCCCCTGCAGGGTCTTGATGTCCTTCTCCAGCTGCGTCATCTCCGCCTCGAGCTCCTCCTTTCGGCGCATGTGCGAGGGCACGTCCAGGGTGAAGCTCAGCTTGCCGTACGCCTCGTTGAGCTTGCCCCACTTCACCTTCATATCGTACAGAAGCTCGTCGCGCTCATCCTCGGACATGGGCCTGATCGACTGCGTCGCCGCCTCCTCCTGCTGCCGCTGGAACTCCGCAATCATCTCCTTCTCCGCGGCGATCTGGGACTTGATGGTGTGCAGGTACTTGGGAACCTTGCCGTAGTCCTTCTTCTGCGTCGCCAGCAACGGGGCCTCCTTCTTCGGGGGCTTCGCGAGCATGGCCTCTAGCGCGTTCGTCTTCACGAAGTTCTTATCGCTCACCAGGCCCATCGCCGGCGCCTCGTCCCGCTTGGGCACAGGGGGCAGCTTCTTGACCTTCGTCCTGGTCATCGTCGAGGCGGCTGCGGTCGGGGATCGGCGCGAGGCGGGGTCGGGGAGCGACGGTCAGCGCCTGGATGATGACGGGCAAATACCGGGTGGATCGTGGACGGCCGGGGGATTCGCGAATGGACGGATCGCCGCGTTTAGGGACGACGGGAGACGCGCGGGACGCTTTTGGCAATTCCGAGGGGCAATTACGCACGTGAGGGGAGCTTGTCCACGGAGGTCCTCTTGAGGAACGCGTCCGTCTTGGGCTTGATCGTGCCCGGACTCCTGCCGAAGGTTCCCGTGCCCTTCCTGACACGGTCGCCGAACTCGAACGTCGCCGGGTCCACGTCGCCGGGGTACTTGGACCGATGCATGGGGGGCCTCTCAGGCGCCACGACCGGCTGCGGTATCAGGTTGTAGATGGATTCGCCGGACTGCATGGTCGCGTTTACAGCCTGTGAACCTTCGTCTCTCTCTCCCGTGTTCTCTCTACGCGCACGCGCGTGCTCGTTACCCCGCGTTAACGCTGAGGTGGCCGCTTGGTTCAGCCGCGTGTGACGCCGCGCCGCGGACAGTGGCGACGACTGGCGGCAAAGGAACGTTTGGGTTTGATCCCCGTCTCCTCCGTCGACTGTTGGTAGTCGTTGGGGAGACTTGCCGGATTTGGAACCCCGAACTGTCCGTGCGTCTGTGCCTGTTCTTCGTCTGGCTGGTCAGCTGGTGGTTTCGGCCCGGGAAATAATTGGCGGGACTTCTCTATCATATCTTGGATAGCCCCCCGCTTCGCGGCCTCGGGGGTCAGAAGCGAGCGGACGCCGGAGGAGCGTCCACATCGCCGCCGGGTTCAGAGCGAGCGAGCGTGAGGTCGATCCTCGACGCTCTACCCGCGCACCCGACCCGACCCGCGAGCGGACCCGCGGGGCGCATTGCTGGGGGCGCTCACCTCCAAAGCTTGCTAGCTAGGGCAAGAGTTGGATCGATCACGGAGGGGGCGCGGAGCGGCGCGTGACTGGGTGAGCGATGTCGCTGGCGATGCACGCCGCCATTGGCGCGGCGAGTGTGTTCGGGGCTCAAACCGCGTCCCGCGTCAGCGTTCGGTCCCGCCGCGGGCCCCAAACCGCGCGCGCGACGGAGAGCCGCGAGAACAGCCACGCCAGCGCGAGCTCCCGTCGCCGCGTCCAGCGACCCCTTCGGTCGCGGGGCCGCGTTTCGGGGGACCACTCGTCGAGAACGAGGCTCACCGCGTACACGTCCACGGAGGCCGATCCCTCCGCGGTCGACCCAGGCCCCGACGGCGATTGGTCGCACGTCGACGCCGACTTTCTCTACGACTCCATCCGGGACAAGCTGGGGTACCTGACCGACTACGAGAGGAGCGAGGTCAAGGACGCGACGAGGATGGCGTTCAACGCGCACGACGGGCAAAAACGCAAGTCCGGCGAGCCCTTCGTCACCCACCCGGTGGCGGTGGCGGGGATACTGGCGGACCAGCGCATGGACCACGAGACGGTCATTGCCGGTTTACTTCACGACACCGTGGAGGACACCGACGCGGTCACGTTCGAGTCCATCCAGGAACGGTTCGGACCCGCGGTGCGACGGATCGTGGAGGGGGAGACCAAGGTGAGCAAGGTGAGCAGCTCCGTGAGCAAGCAGGGTACGACGAACGCCGCGAGCACCGCGTCCATGGGAGCGACCGTGGGACCGATGGCGGCGACGCCGACGCCCGAGCAGGCGCTGGCCGCGGCGGCCAACGTGCAGGCGGACGACCTGAAGGAGATGTTCCTGGCGATGACCCAGGACGTGCGGGTCATCATCGTCAAGCTGGCCGACAGGCTGCACAACATGCGCACGCTGGGAGCGCTCAAGCCCGAGAAGAGGGTGAAGATTGCGAGGGAGACCTTGCTCGTGTTCGCGCCCCTCGCGAAGCTCCTCGGCATGTATAACGTCAAGAACGAGCTCGAGGAGTTGGCGTTCAGGTACGCCGCACCCGAGACGCACGCGGAGACGGCGCGGTGGTTCGACGAGCTGACCAAGAGGCAGGATCCCGTGGTGAGGCGCGCGGCGGAGGAGCTTCAGGCACTCTGCGACAAGGACGAGTTCCTCAAGCAGGCGTGCAGCAAGGTGGAGGTCCTCCCTCGGGCCAAAGAGTTCTACGGCTTGTTCCGCAGGGCCAACGGCGGGAGTAAGCCCGGGGAGATTGACGTCAAGAACGGCGAGCTCATCAAGAACCTTAGGCGGGTGAACGAGGTGGCGCAGCTCAGGGTGATTTTGCACCTCCGGGGCGACGACGAGTCCGACGGCGAGTACGCCGCCATGTCCGAGGCGCGCAGGATGGTATCGTCCAGGGTGTGCTACCAGGCGCTCAGCATGGTCCATGCGCTGTGGCCACCCGTCCCGGGGCGCATGAAGGACTACATTGCCACCCCCAAGCTCAACGGGTATCGCGCGCTGCACACCGTCGTCCTCCCCATCGGGTCCGACCAGCAGGGCAGCGCGCCGGAGAGGCAGGGCCCCATCGAGACGGAGGTGTTCCCGCTGGAGCTGCAGATTCGCACGTACGACATGCACCGCATGGCTGAGAGCGGCATCGCGGCGGACGGTGAGGTCAAGGCTGCGTGGCGCGCGACGGCGAAGAGGACGGCTCGCAAACTTCGTAAACTTCGGAGGAGAGCGGCTGACGCGGACGGCGATGTCAAGGTTGCGGGCGCGGACGTCTCGGCGGACGAGGGCGACAGCTCGGACTCGGACGAGGAGGAGGAGGAGGTGAACCCCGAAGAATCTGTCATGGTGCGAAGCGGGCACGCGAGGCAGGTTGAGTGGCTGAGCAACATCAGGGAGTGGCAGGAGGAGTTCCTCGGCGTCATCACCGCGGAGGAGTTTGTGGACACTGTCACCGGGGACCTCCTCGGCAGGCGCGTCTTCGTGTTCACGCCGTCGGGCGGGGTCATGAACCTACCCCACGGCGCCACCGTCGTGGATTACGCCTTTTACACGGACGCGGGCCTGGACATGGTCGAGGCGAAGGTGAACGGCGTCGCCGTGGACTTTGACACCCCCCTGCACAACGCCGACGTGGTCGAGATCATCACGCAAGCCGCGGGCGGGTACAACCTCTTGGACGGCGCGGGTGAGTCCACCGCGGCGGCGCTCGCGGGTGCGGTGGCCAAGCAAAAGATTTCGCTGCAGAAGAAGTTCCTGGACATGGCGCGGACGAGGTCGGCCAAGTACAAGATCAAGAAGTTCCTCGCGGAGCAGGGGGTGAAACTCGGGGACGAACCCGTGGTGCTCGCGGCGGACGTGGAGATGGCGACGAACATCATCCCCACCTCCGACGTGGACGTCATCGACGACATCGAGGCGACCGAGGCCATCGTCGCCGCGGCGAAGTACCTCTCGGAGCGACACGCGTCGATGTCGGATAAGGAGGTTAAGAAGTATTCGCTCGCGACGGTGTGGCTGCGGTGCACTGACCGAGACGGCTTGCTCGCGGGCATCTCCGACATAATCACCAAGGTTGGCGGGTGTTCCATCGTCGGGTACGGCGGCGACAGCGCGGATTCGCCCGAGGGCCAGTTCGACATGAGCTTCACGCTACAGCTGGATCCGAAGGGGAAATTGCTGTCCGTGCTTCGCGACGGCGACGTGGACGTGTTCACCCGGATGGAGGCGGCGCAGCGACGACTGATGGAGATTGACTCGCGCCTCACTTTGTTGTACCAGACGCTGCGTAGGAACGAGTGCGTGCTCGAGTCGGAGCTGCGGAACGGCGAGGACCCTGGACGGGGATGGGCCTCCAACATCGGCAGGCACTGAGGTAGTGGGAAATTTTTATACGACCACCAGCATCGAGCGTGCCCAGAAAACTGACAGCGACTGGTGACTGGGCAGCTGGGCACCTCGGCCCGCCCCTCAGATTTTTCTCCCGCTTATCCCGTAAAAGTCACGGAAAAAATTGCGCGGCGAGGAGGGTGCCCTCCACACAAACTACTTTTGGAAACTCTAAATACGAGCGAATTAATGAACCATGGCACACGTCGCTTAGTCAGGAGCTCCGGTTCGGCAGCTCCGTGTGAAAAGTTCCCGAGAGGCTCCACAAATGTAGTCGGCGGCGCTAGTCGCTCCACTAGCTACCGCACGAGCGCGCGCCTTCGGAAGCGAAGTGCGAGCCTCGTCTTCAAAAGTTCGCGCACAGCGCCTCTAGGACGCGCGCGACACCGCACGCCCGCGAGTCGACCTGACCGGCGTGCGCAGAAAGCAAACCGCGGCGGCGGCGGCGTAAGCGCGACTGACTCCCACGGGCGACTTGACACCATGGCGGCCGAGTCCCGCGTGAACCCGGCACAGATCAAGAAGGCGGTGGCGGCGCTCGCCAAGCACCTCGAGAAGGTTAAGGCCGAGGGCAAGACGCAGCTCTTCGAGGAGGACGGCGACGGCGACTACTACAGCGTGATGCTGTCCACCCGCAGGGTGCCCCAGAAGGGCAGCAACAAGCTGGTGCCGGTGAAGATCCCCAACCCGCTGCTCAACCCCGACAAGACGGAGATCTGCCTCATCGTGAAGGACCACCAGGGCGAGGGTCACAAGGAGGCGAAGAAGAAAGTGGCGGACATGGAGGCGTGCGGCGTCGCCAAGGTGCTCGGCATCTCCAAGCTCCGCAACAACTACAAGCCCCACGAGGCCAAGCGCCAGCTGTGCGACTCCTACGACCTCTTCTGCGCGGACGCCAGGGTCCTCCCCATCCTCCCCAAGCTGCTCGGCAAGTCATTCTTCAAGAAGAAGAAGCAGCCCGTGCCCGTGGACCTCACGAAGAAGGACTGGGCGGCACAGATTCGCAAGGCGGCGGCGGCGACGTACGCGCACATGGGCGCGGGCACGTGCATCCACGTCAAGGTGGGCACCAGCGGCATGGAGGTGACCAAGGTGGCGGAGAACGCGATCGCCGCGATCGACGACCTCGTGCAGCACGTGCCCCGCAAGTGGTCCAACGTGCAATCGATCTACATGAAGACCAACGAGTCCGTCGCGTTGCCGGTGTACAACGCCCTGCCGGATCCGGATGAGGAGAAGGCGGCGAGGGAGGAGGAGGCGGAGCGCAAAGCTGAGAAGATCGCGGCGCGGGAGAAGTGGAGGGCGGAGATGGAGGCGGAGAGGATCAACACGGAGGCGCCGCCCGCGAAGAAAAAGGCGAAGAAGTAACCTTGGAACCGCCCGCGCGGGGTGACAACCGGAAAACTCTCAAAAGCTCACATCTCGCCTGCGAACTTTTTAGCGCTTTTTCTCGGCTTTCTTGGCAAAAAAAAGATATCTTTGGCAGTTTTGGCCAACCGCGGGTGGGTCGACTCACACACTGCGACCGACGTCGATATCCTGGTCCGCCGCCTGGATCCCGTGAAGTGCCCCCGCGCGTGCATCTCATCTGCCCTCGGTAGCATCACCCAACCTGAGAGCGCGACAACGGGCCGACATTCGATCCGACTTGTTCCAATTTAATTGCCGAAGCCACGTCAGAATCGCTTCAAAATGCGGCAAGCCTTGCTCCTGGGAGTCTTGGCTTGCTCCCTGAGCCATGCTGCGGCGGCTCCCGTGTACGTGGACTTTTGCTCGCTTGCGATTCCCCAGCAGCTATCCGGCGGTTACAAAAATGTGAGCCAGGCTGTGGGGTTCGACGCGGCCAGCGGTAAGTGCAGTCTGCTCCGCATGCGGATTCCCCAATTCCCCGATGCAGCCCATTTCAGCCGCTCACCCATCTGTGCTCCCGATCCTTCCTCCGTTCAGGATCGGTCCCATCAAAGTCCAATATTCGAGGCTTGCTCGACGGGAAAACCTTGCGCGTCATCGCGCACGTCGATCCAAACCGCGTGGAACACGCAACATTCAAGACAGTGCCAGGATGCTCGTCTGACTGCCCCTACCCCGACGTCTTCTTCTGCGCGCCGCACATCCCCGGGCGGACGTGCGACCTCGAGGGCGGGCTGAAAGGCCGTGATTACCTACTCTTCCAGGAGATGGCGAAGAGGGGCGGGTTCAACGTCGAGTGGGCGCTAACCCGCGACGTTTCGAAGACGGTGCCGGAGTCGTACACTGCGATGGCTGTCAACTTCACCACGGACGACCGTTTCGACCTGTCCACCAACTGGTGGACGGACACCTCAGATCGACGAAAGCTCGGGCTGGTCATCGGCCATCACCACACGGATGCGTCCAGGGTGCTGATCACCGCGCGCAACTCCAAGAAGAAGTCGCTGGACCTCGACCTGCTGGTCCGACCGTTCACGGGCCTTGTGTGGGCGGTTTGGTGCGCAATTATTGTGACGTATTCAATCATGATGTTCACCATCGAGCGCAATTGGATAGATAACGACGACCTCGGCAAGAACAGAGCGGAAAGACTTGTTAAAGGCCTATCGCTGGAGCTGTATCTCACGTTCGAGCGCTTCTCTGGCGGATCGCAGACGCAGAAGCCGATGAGCCGAGCCGGGCGAGGGATCACGTCCGCTTTTGGCCTGTTCTGCCTTCTCTTCATGTCGTTGTACACCGCAAAGCTGGCGGCGATCATCGTCGTGCAGGATTCCGCGGGTGAGGGGCTGATCAAGAACATGAACGACGTGCGCGATAACGGCGGTGCGGTGATCATGTTCAAAGGGGACCCGCTGAAGAAACGGATGGAAACTGCGCACCCGTATCTGAAAGTCAACGAGGACTACTCGATGGGAAACATGACACGACTTGCGCTCGGCAAGTTGCTCGCCGACAACCAGGCTCTGGCGGAGATCTTGCCCGCGAACGTCGCTCGAAACGTGGTGCTCCAGAAGCAGAATTGCGACGTCACCGTGACGTCGTCCGTGTTCACCGCGGGTGGCGGGTTCATGACTTCGGTCGAGAAGTGCCGCTCCAATGTGCACGTCATCCTCGACGGGTTGCTGATGGAGATCGAGAGCGACGGCACGCTGGACGACAGAATCGAGACAAAGACGGTCGACATGTGCAGCGGTGGCGGGTTGGACGCGGATGCCGCGGGGCTGGAGACAAAAGCGTTGGATATCGATCAGATGATGGGCCTGTTCATGTTCGTCGGGGGGTCCATGTGCGCAATCTTCTTCACCAACCAGTTGTTTGGAGGCGCGTCCAAAGCGTTGAACAATCCAAACTACCTGGACATCCTCGGGGGCGCAGCCCAACGCAAGCCGTCCAAGGAGAACAGCGCGCACGGAGGAGAGGAGGATGGTAAGGCGGCGCACCACAGGATGTTCGCGTCGTCCAAAGTCTGAACCCGAGGCGTTTCGCAGTCGGGGCTGTACACCCTGATGAAGACAAGACTATTTCTGGTATAACTCGCCCCTAGCTAGCGCCGCGCTCCCTCGGACTCCCTGACCCCTGCTCCGCGACTTTCTTCATGGCCTGCGTCAAGTTGTTCAGGTCGAGCTCCACGCGCTTGATCCATCCCTCGAAGTCCCCAATTTCCCGCAGGTCGTCGTCGAACCCCCTCACGATCCGGACCCACTCGCTCGTGACCCCCGCGAATTTGGCGCCCTTCCGCCGAAGCTCCCTCGCCTGCTCCTCCACGCGCTTCTGGTTCTCGAAGACCTCCACCGTCCCGGCGTTCACCGCATCCACCATCTGCTCGGTCAGACCGCTGACGGACGCAAGCGCCGCGTCTCTCGAAATCTCTGCGGATGGAAGGGGAAGGGGCTGCGGGGTCGGTCGATCGAAAGGGGAGCAGAAAAGGGGGATTTTCGGGGGGCGAACGGGGAGGCGCGGACGCACCGACACGCTCCCTGAGCACAGCCTGCCGCGCGGCGTGCTCGTCTTGCATATCCTTAAACGTCGACATGGCGACTCTTCGGCGCCTCGACGGGTGTGGCGCGCGCAACGTCGGAGTTCTCTTCTAAACACGTAAGAGTGAAATCAAAACACGTCTCGTCTTGTTTGCTAAAAACTGGTTCACCCGCCGGCGTGGCCGGAGCCGCCCACGACTTCGAGGAAGGTGACGAACGCGCTCGTCCCGTCGTGGCGGATCGACACCGCGTGCAGCTGCAGGCAGTGAAGCACCAGTATCGCGCAGTGCCAGTTCTCGTGAGGGCTCCACACCCCGTCCCACAGCGGCAACCACCCTTTACCACCCGCGTCCACCGCGACGCACCGCAGAAAGTACCACGGCACAAACACCCGCCCCAAGAGCTGCAACGCGACGTTGAGCCTCCAGTCGTGGCACAGCGCCGTCTCCACGCACCCCAGCAGCAACATGTTCGCACCCACGATCGCGAACCGCGCCTTCCTGCAGTACAGCATCACCGGCTGTCTGTGCCGATTGTACAGCGCGCACGTCAGCAGCCACGCCAGCGCCGCGGCGAGTGAGACGTTTCCCCGAGCGCACCACGCCGCGAAACGCAACCTCCAGCTGGCGCCTTCATCGACCCCGCGCCACGTGCCGACCCCGACCCACCCGACGGACTGACCCACGAAGCCGGCGGATATCCCCAGAAAATCCAGCGCGAGCGCGAGGTCGTGCGCGGTTCTTCGTCTCCACGGCACGCAGTGCAGCGCGGTTGATGCCCAGTACGGGATCACGAAGGTGACCACCGCGAACCAGGTGACGGGACCGGGGGAGAGGGTGTGCGCGTCCAGGGCGATGAGCGCGGTGAATATGAACGCAGTGAGAGCGTGGAACCAGCCGCGCATGAGCGGGCGCGTCTGCGGAGGGAGCAGATACGGGGAGGGCGGGGGCGGGTGAGCCGGGGAGGGTGGAGAGCCGACGGGGGTGACGGTGCTCTTTCCGATGCTGACGCGGCGGTTGACCGAACGGACGGTGCGCGCGGGTCGCCTCACCATGGTCTGGTCCGCGTACTTCTGGTGTAACCCTATCCGTTTCCAGTCCGCCGCGTCCTTGATCCGTTGCAGGCTGCTCGCGCGTCGCTCCATCGGCTTGCCGATCGGCTGGAGCCTTCGCCTCACGGGGCCTCCGCAAACGCCACCGCCGGATCGCGCGGGGGGTTTCTGCTCGCCGCCCGCGCCCATGACGCCTCCTTCGCCGCGCGCCGATACTCTCCGGTGTGACCTCGAATGGACCCACGGGGATGGACCCTCGCCCGGGGATTCTCGCCCCCTCCCCCGCGTGGCGCGCGCGGTCGCGGTTCGACCCGGGCCGCCCACCCTGGAAGTACAAGTAAGCAAGTGTCTGGATTGGCTGACAGGCAAGGCACTGCTGCTGTGATGATGATGAGCTTGAATCGGAAAACAAACTGGCGCCGTTTGGAAAGCGCTCATTCTCAACGAACCACTTCGCCGCGTGTGATGCAGCACAAAAAATCTGCTGTCGAATCCGCAAGCAAATCTATGGGACGCAGTCCGGGAATTTTGAAAAAAAACCTAATTCGTTCCTACCCGAGATCCCGGCGGTTTGCGGCGTAGGGCAACTGTCTGCGCTTTTACGCTTCCACGTGCAGTTCGGGTTGGCCAGTTTCGACCGCGCGCCCGTCCCTTTCTCAGCCAACGTCTCCCCGGGTCTTTCGAACCCCGGGCAGGAGCGTACGGATGGCGAACGAGGGCGTCGACTGGGCGCTGTCATTCGGCGACGGCGCCGACGTAGACGACGACGGCCCCGACGTGAATGCGCAAGCCCCCGGTCCCGCCTCCAGAGGAGGTGCTGGCGGGGCGAATGAGAAGGCGCCGCAGGAACCGAAGACGGTGCGCCCACGGACCCCGCCCGGCCGGTCGCGCGATGCATGCGCGCGTTTCCGCGCGTGACCCGTACCCCGCCGCGTTTCAACGCCGTCTCCCCATCCCTCCCCCGCGTCCACGGTCGGCCCCAATTTTTCTCCCGAGCAGATCTCCCGCTCGCGCCTTTTTCCGCGGCGAGAGGGCGTTCAACCCGAAAATTCAGACACGTGACCGCGTCCCTCCCCGCCCTCCATCTTCAACGCAGTGCCGCGTGACGGGTTGCGACGCGATTTGTCAGACCGTGCACGAGATTCGCGCCCGCGCGTGCGCCTCCCACTGCGCCGCGCTGTACGTGCAGCTCGAAGAGGAGCCCGAGGGAACGCAGAGCAGGTTCTGCTATCAGTGCCACAAGTTCCACACCATGGACGAGTACATCACCCCGGATGGCTCCTTGCTCCAGCGACACAACTGCTACAAGTCGCAGCAGAGGCGCCTGATGCGCAGACGCAACAAGAGCAACGAGAAGGCGGCCGCCAATAAGACTCACGGGGGACGCGGCAGGGGTCGCAACCAGGGCGCTAACCCGCAGGCGTACTACCTCTCGCGAGCGGCGGGCGCCAATCGGCGATCCTCCGTCGCGGGTGGCGCCGAGGGTGGTATCGGCGCCGAGGGGGGAGGTGGCGGCGCGCCGGGGACCCCGTCGCCGATGTACGCGCACGCACGCGAAAGAAACGAAGGACCGGACGCGGGAGCGGGAGGCATGATGCCGCCCCCTCCCCGGCGGGTCAGCGGCGGCGTGCTCATCGAGCCCGTCACGTACGCAAACTACGAGGAACCGGTGGCGAAGACGTACCAGGAGCTGCTGCCCCCGGGGATGCGAGCCGAGGCCGAGGAGGCGAGCAGGAACACGGCGGCGATGGACGCGATGCCCGCGGGACCGGGGGAGATGACCGAGGAGATGATGAGGCGCCTGAGGGAGGAGGCTGTGAGGGCGCACAACGCGCAGACGCTTCGGTTCGGGTCATTCACCGAGTCGAGCCTGAAGCCGAGGACGGCGCCGTCGGCGTCGTGAGGCGGCGTTCGGAAAGTGACTGAGGCGGAGTCACGCTGTTGTACCGATACGATTTTGTCTATTTTGGAAGTGGACTCGTGGTCAAGCTGTCTTACACAAGACTGGGTGGTCGGGAGGGAGCAAAGCATTTTCACACTTTCGCAACTTGGGGTTGCGTGGAGTAAAAGGTTTTCCGTGTACAAGTATTTTATATGTCACTGAATTTCATACAGAAGTGTGTGTGTTATTTGCCATTAAGATCTTGACCAATGCCGCCACGACACTTTTCGACGGACCTGACTGCTCCCTTTGGAGATCACGACAACTTCCCGCCACACCACGGCGACGAGGGGCCTGGCAAGGCATGGCGCGTGCGGGGTATTTCCGCGTGGAGGTATGGCTCGTCGACGCGGAGGCCATCAAGCCACATGAGACGTCCGGCGATGACGACGTCGTCGTCGTCGAGGACGGCCCGAGCACCTCCTCGGACCCGGCGCGGTTCCCCGCGGGTGCCCTCTGCGCGAAGATCGAGGACGGACCCCCAATCGCGCGCGGGCCCGAGCGCCTGAGCACCGGCGCGCGTCTCGGTCGCGGGTTCCGCGGAGGGAGGTTAGTGACCCACGCGCACGGCGGGGGGCGGCGATACGAGTGGGCGTGCCGCGGCGGCATGCTGGAGCACCTCGTGTCGCTGCGAGACACCCACGTCGAGTCCGTCTGCGTCCTCGCCGACGGGGATCTCGACGACCCGACCGCGTCGCGACGGGCGGTCGCGCTCGTTTACCTCGCGACGCCGGCGAGACTGTGGATGAGAGGGTACCATCCGGTGCCCAAGGATGCGCGAACGCGCGCCGCGGTGGTCGCGGCGTTCGGCCACGCGCGGTGCGACTGGGCCTCGTCGCTGGACCGCGGTCATCCCCACCACCGCCACGCGCGCGCGGGCTTCTGCGGCGTCGTCGGGTGCGAGATCCACGACGCGAGCCGCGGCGGACCCACCGGATCCCTCCGCGGTGCGCTCGAACGACTCCGCCCGCGCGCGCCGACGTATGTACCGATCGACCGCGCGGTGGCGGTGCCACAAAAAAACGGAGATGGGACCCGCGGGGATGCGCACATCGGAGACTTGCCGGAGATGGCACTCGACGCGGTGCTCTCGCGTTTGGACCCGAGGGGTTGCGCGGCGTTCGCGTCGACGTGCGTTGGGGCGAGGCAGCGGATCGACTGCCGCGCGCCCGGGCTCAAACTCCGTCTGCATCCGCACCAAGAGGCTGGGCTGGCGTGGATGCGGGCGAGGGAACGACCGAACGGGTCGGCGTCCATGCCGCCGCTCCCCGACCCGCGGTGGATCGGGCCGATGCGAATGGAACCGGAACCCGATCATCGAGCGGACGGCGGCGAACGCCGGTCCACATCCCCAAATAACGTAGAGGCGTCCGACAGGTACTGGGTGAACGTTTTGACCGGGGAGATGTCCACGTCACCGCCCCCGTCCTACGCGGACTCCCCCGGCGGCTTGTTGTGCGACGAGCCCGGTTTAGGTAAGACGGTGACGGCGCTCGCGCTGGTGCTGGCGACGCGGGGGGCGAGGCCGGCGCCGCCGGACGGACACCGCGCGAGGAGGGACGAGGCGAGCGGGTGCTGGTACTACGAGGGGACCGCGCGGTTGGCGGCGGCGGCGACACACGACGGGGACCCGACGACGCCGTCGGTTAATAGCGGAGACGGAAACGGGAATCTCAACTCGGGTGACTTTCACTCGCCCGCCGTCGCCGGGTCTAACCCTCGGTCGCAGGTGCGGCGGAGCAGGCGGTCGACGACGCCGGGGGTGGGACACTTCGCCAAGATCGAGCGCGCGGCGTTTTTGCTGGACAACCCGCGAGTTAAGCGAAGGAAACTCGACGCGTGGCTCGACGACGCGGGAGGCGACGACGGGGGTTCGCCCGCCGTCGGTACGCCCGTCGCGAAGATTGAGGATGACAAAAACGAGACCGTCGAGGACGATCCGTCCCTTCCCCCGCCGGGTTTCAGGCAGGTGACGGCGTCGGCGGCGCGCGCGTCCAAGGAGCGCGCGATGACGCAGCGTAACGTGTCGTTCTTCCAGCGGGCCATCGCGATCGCGTCGCACAACGTCGGGAAGGAGGTTGCGTTTGACGCGTGCGAGTTTGTCCTCATGAACGCCGGCGGGTCGATCGCCGATGTAACGCCGCTGAGGCTGCCCAAGTTTCGGTTCAACGGCGAGGCGCTCAAAGACGCGACTTGGGTGCTCTACTCGATCGGTTTACAACCGGTGGCCGAGGGAGAGCGCGCGGGTAAGCTTCACCTGGACTGGGCGCCTCCGCCGATCCGTTCGTCCGCCGAGGATCCATTCGCGGAGCCAATCGCGCTCGACACCGACGCGCTCGAGGAAGCTCTTTCCCTGTCCCGTGGGCGCGCGCGAGGGGGCGCGGAGGAGACCCCGAAGATATGGCTCTCATCCGCGACGCTCGTGATCTTACCTCCGGTGCTCATCTCCCACTGGCTCGAGCAGATTGCCTTCACGACGGGCGCGGCGGAGGATGGGCCCTCGGTCTGCGTCGTCGGGGGCGCCAAGGGGAAGTCCAAGGGGGAGGGCGCGAACGGGGCGGCCAACGGGACAGGCGACGCGTCCAGGTGGCTCTTCGGCATCGAGGGCGAGGCGGACGTGACGGATCTCGGGGTGGGTGACGCGGAGGTGACGTGGACCGGCGTCGGGGGGGCGAGCGCCGGGTCGGTGCGTCGAGCGCAGCGGCACGATTCGCTGTCGTCGTTTCACGGCCTCGCCCCGCGTGAACTGGCGAACCGATGGGACCTGGTCATCATCCCCGTCAACCGCCTGTCGTACGAGTTCAGCAGGGACAGTCCCATACTCCGCGTGCACTGGCGGAGGGTGGTGCTGGACGAGGGGCACCAGCTCGGGGGAGCGTCCGCCATCACGGCGAAGCTTTCGATGGCGTGCGCGCTGAGGGCTCACGCGAGATGGGTCATGACGGGAACACCGACGCCCGCCACGCTCAAGGGGGCGGGGGTGGGGCACCTTCACCCACTCCTGGCGTTCCTACGTCAGGCGCCTTACGCGTCGTCGCAACAGCTGTGGATGCAAGCGATCCAGAGGCCGCTTGACGGCGGGGGCGCGAAAGGCGGCGGCGGCGGTAAGGGAAAGGACAAGGGAAAACACGGCAAGCACGGCAAGCACCGCGGGGACGACGACGACGACCATCACGAGAACGACGGCGCGGCGGCGGCGGCGAGCGCGATGAAGGCTCGCGCCGCCGCGCGCGCCGCCGACGAGGCGAGAGCCGATGCCGCCGCCCGCCTCGGGTCGCTGCTCCGCCGTGTCGCCATCCGCACGCTCAAGTCGGACATTCGCCTCCCGCCGCTGGAACGGGAGGTTCGCGGCTTAGCGTTTACCCGCGCGCACGCCCTCTCCTACAACGAGATCGTGTCCCACGTTCGGCGTTCGCTTTTACTCGCGGACTGGGCGGACCCGTCGCACGTCGAGTCCCTGCTGAACCCGCGGCAGACGCGTCTCGCGATGGAGGCTGTGCAGAACCTTCGGGAGGCGGCGTGCGTCACGGGCGTGTACCCGGTGCACTGCTTCGGGCCCGAGATGGACGAAACCGTCGAAGACCTGGTGGAGGCGCTTAAGCGACGCGGCCACGGCCACGAGTCCGCGACCGCGAGGGCGAACGAGCTCCGGTATCCCCTGACTGTCGCGAAGGGTCGGTGCCAGCGGTGCGACGTCGACGCGTTCATGCCGCTGGTGACGCCGTGCGGCCACCTGCTCTGCTGCGGCTGCGTGGCCGTTGTCGGGGACGAGTCGGGCCGGGGGGTATCGAGCGCGCCCCAGGAGGATTTCCTGCACGAGACCAGGGCCCCGGTCCGGTGCCCCGTGTGCGCGTCGCCTTTCAAGATGCAGGCGCCGGACCCGCGACTCGATAACCCCGCGCCGAGGCAGGCTGTCCCGCAGGATCTCATCGAGATTCAGCCGTCGTACGTGCAGCTCCCGTGGAAGATGGTCGACGCTTTGGAGGCGCAGGGCGAGTCCACGAAGGTTGAGTACCTGCTGGCCAGGCTCAGGGAACTGGGCGCCGCGCCGCTGGAGCGGGAAAAGGGCGCACCTGGGGACGGGGACGACGCGGGTGATCTGGAGCGACTCGCCGTGTGGTCGCGGCGCGCATCGGGTCCGCCGCCCAAGTGCATCGTGTACAGCGGCTTCCGCACCCACCTCGACGTGATCGATCTGGCGCTCTCGGGCGCCAAGGTGAACTTCGCGAACATCGCGCGCATAGGCATGAGCAGGTGGGATAAAGACCGCGCGCTCGCGTCCTTCCGCGCCGACCCCGACGTGTCCGTCCTGCTGCTGGACCGCGCCGCCGCGGAGGGCCTCGACCTGTCGTTCGTGCAAAGGGTTTTCGTGGCGGAGCCACTGGACAACGCCTCGCTCGAGCAGCAGGTTGTGTCGCGCGCGCACCGCATGGGTCAGCGCGGGACGGTCATAGTTGAGGTACTGGCGATGCGAGGCACCGCGGAGGAGACCTTGCTGGACGTTCAGGCTGAGCTCGCGGCGGCGGCGCACGCGGCGGCGGAGGAATCGAGGGCGAGGAAAAAACGGGAGGAGGACGACGACTGGTCGGACGAGGAGGAGGAGGACGACGAGGAAGAGGTGGAAGAAGAAGACAGGGAGGGTGTCATCGCCGCCGCCGCCCTCGGTGACGAGGCGGTCCAAGCCGGTGTTGCCCCCGCCATAGCCGCCGAGGCCCTATCGCGTCGCCGGGTGCTCCAGACGCTGAAGCTCATACCGGTGCCCGAGCTCTTGCCCGCGGACGACGAGCTCGGCGGCGGCGCCGGCGAGGAGGTAACGGCCGCCAACACCGCCGCCAACGTCACCGCGAACGCGAGTTACGCGGCGGCGGCGCCGGCGAGCGGCGAACGCACCGTCGAACCCGATCGTTCGCCCCCGCGTCCACCCGCGGGAGGACGCAGGCGCGCGGTCACCTTCGCGGATTCGCCCCCAAACGACGGATCAAACCTCGATCCCGTAGCCGGCGGGTTCGGCGCCGACGCGATGGACCGGGGGGCGTCGAGGGACCCGCGGGACGATCCGAACCGGACACAAAACGCGCGGGACGAGGATATCCTCGACGGAGAAGGGTCCGGCGGCGGCGATGACGAACCCCCTCCGCCCCCGGGGGCAGTCAGCGGCGAAGCGGAGGGGGCCGGGGGCGCCGGGAGGGAGTGGAAAATTCGCCTCCGAGCGCTGCGCGTCTATCTCAGCGCCGCGGCGGCCGCATCTCCCGGCCCACCGCGTTCGACCGAGCCCTCGCCCCCACCGCCGCACACCATAACTCTGCCGAACGGCGGCGACACGACCGCGGCGGAGCTTCGGGGCATTGCCGAGTCGGCCCTCGCCTTCTTCGACTCCTCCCTCGGGGTCCACTCGCTGAGCGCGGGGGTCCCGCCTCGGCGTCTCACCGGCGACGACGACGATTCGACGTTACGCAGTCTGGGGGTGAACGACCGCGACGTGGTGACGGGTACGCTTTTCATGACATCGGAGGCGGCGGGCGCGTCGCCCCCGGGGGCTGCGGGAGGCGTGAAACCGAACAGAAAGCGCGCAGCCGGAAACGCGACCGGAAACGTGCTCGGCGGATCTCCCTCCGCCGCCGGAGTCGGCGGCGTCACTGCTCGAAGGACCGAAGCCCTCGACGGACCGAGCCCGACCGCCGCGAAACGCGCGAAGAAGGTCGGAACGTTCAAGGGGAAGAAGAACAAGCTCGGTTCGAGCGACGATCGCGTCGCGGTCGGCGTCGGGGGTTCGGTCGGCGGGGATGTTCCGGCGTCGGCGGCGGCCGCCGAGGCGGCGGCCGCCGCGATCGCGGGCGGCGGGTTGGGCGAGGGGGAGGGCCGTCAGCTCACCGTCGCGGACATCGACGGACGCGTCGCGCGTCGAACCGCGCTCCACGCCGCGCGCCAGGCTGTGTCCACCGCGGCGATGCTCGACGACCCGGATGGGGGCGACGACGACGGGGGCGACGGCGGCGCCGCGGCGCGGATGGCCGCGGATCTCATGCGCGCGGCGGAGGCTTCGGCCGCGCGCGGATCCGCCGCGGACCCCACGATCGCGTCGTTACAGAACGCCTTCCGCGCGATCGTCCAGGAACGGGCCGCGGAGGCTGAGGGCAACCGCAAAGTGTCCGCCGCCGTCGCGGGGCGCGTGACGTTCCAGTCGCTTATAGATGGCCGTCTCGTGGTTCGGTACTCGGCGCCCGACGTCGCCGCGGGACGCGTGGGCGTGGACGGGGAACAGACCGAGATCGTTCAGGACCTCCCCGCGGCCCTTTTGCCGCTGGTCCTTCGCGTCGTGGCGGCGGATCAGAGTCCGGCGGCTCGCCAAAATCTCGCGCCCGCCGCGATGGCGGTGGCGTCGCCGCGGGTGTTCTGGGCGATTGTCCGGCACGGCGGCGTGGGCGGTGGGGACGGGATCGGTTTCGCGGAAGCGCTGGAAAGGCTCGCACCGGGCGCGGCGGACTGGGCGTCCATTGCGGTCAGAGAAAGGCGGCGTCCGGAGAGGTACAGCGAGTACGTCTCCCACTGAGACCCGACGCCGAGACGAAGGAAGCCTCGCGGAATAGAAATACATTCGAATACATTCGGACGCGCGTTTTCGCGCTCAAGCAAGCGGCTAAACAGTCGACGTGACCCTACTCGTCGTCGCACCTGGTGAGCGCCTCGTAGTGCCCAGCACCGTGGAACAACACCGATATCCTACCTTCTCCGTCATTCTCGTCGCAGTATTCTTCGCCGCCGTAGACTCCTATCGACCTGAGAGACTCGCCCGCTTCGGGCATGAACACCTCGATCGGGGTCTCGACGACGTGCGTGAGCATCAGTATCTCGGGTTCTCCGCCCCACGCGTTCGGTCTGCGCATGCCCACGCAGTACGCGTCAAAGTCTCCCTCGATGAACCACTCCACCTCCGCGCGTCGTCGCTCGAGCTCGTCCACAGCCGCGTTCCTCAGCGCGTCCGCCCGCGCCGTCTCGGTGCCGACATCGTCTCTCCCGCCGCTCCCCCGAAGCGCCATCCCGATCGCGACGGAGCGGAAAAGGCACCTGCCGTCGCCCGCGACGGGGTGTACCTCGTACACGTGCCCCTCACCCTTCGCGGAGCGTCGCACCGCGCGCGTCGTCGTCGTCGAGCACCGCCTCGGGAGCGGCCTGGGGAAACCCAGGCCGCTCGCGCACAACGATGGCGAGGACGACGCGCGATGACGCGCGAAGGCGCCGGGCTGGTGGATCGCCTGCGCGGAGGCGACCCTCGTCGAGGCGGCGGTCGCGATGTACACGCACGCCACGTGACTGAGAATCCCCATGCCCCTAGCGGACGTCATTGAGCAGGCCATCTCGAGTGGGCGCGGGGAGACTGACCTTCGTCCGCACGCAGCAGCTGAGACTGCGTATGAGGTACCTTCGAAGGTATTTACTTGTACCGCGAGTGGCGATGACGAGCTAACATTACCACATGGTAGAGAATTTGTACGGATGCTCCATCGGCACTAAAAACTAAAACATCCGAACTGACGAGCAAACTTTATCGTTTTTCTCCTGGTGTCATCAGCGGGCCTCTCCTGTGTCATCCCATCGTGGAAAGAATCCAGGCGTTATGTCGTTTTCTTTCAACTGGATGCCTGTCAACATGTCAAACAGCGTGAAATTTCCGGGCCCTTCCAAAGCAAGATTTGGAGAGAATCTTGATGCGTCATGTTGAAATTGTGCGGGCAAAATTCAAATTATGCGGGCAACCGCAGAAAAACAAGACTGATTCGCTATAAAAGATTTGTGCAGGGCACCGGATAAGTGCGGCGGAAGCCGCACCGTGAAAAAAACGTGATTCTCGCGAAGTGCTTTCACGTTTTTCGGCCCGGCTGCGTGCGAAGGGTCCTATGACCATTTAGTCAGAAAAAATATGCGTTTCAGGGGGAAGTCTCATAGGTTTTTCCACCTCCAGTTGCCGCGCATAACGTTAACCGAGGGGACAGGCGTTTGGTGCTTGCACTGCAGTGGCGGACAGCGCGTGGCGACGCGGTTGACGTGGCGGTGGAACACTCACTCGCGTGTCAATCGGAGGGGGCGGGACCCCAAGCTTTGGTTGAAACTCGCATCGCGCGCAGAGCCGCGAAGGGCTCAGTCGGTCGGACGCGGCTGGCGAAAATCGCAATTGGAAATTCAACTCGCTACGTCGTGCTCGAGGACCAGTGAGAGACGACGATGTTCGACATCCACGGCGACGGCCTCGTCGGCGTTAGGGTCAACACTAGCTCGAACATTACCCTGCTCATCATCTCCACCTCCGCGCAGTCCATCTCGGACGTCAACGCTTCGGCCGAGCGCGCGTTGCAGACCCTGTTGAAGCTCAAGGTCACGGACCCGGTGATGGTGGTGGACCAGCAAGGGTTCCCTCAGACCTTCGTGCCTCAGGAATATCCCCTCGGGGTCGTGACTAACATCGTCCGCGATCTCGGAGGCATACTGACGACGAAGCAGAAGGGTGACTCGGTGCTCGCGACCATACCGGCCCGTACGAATGGCGCCGGGTGCGTTCAACACCCCTCCTGGCAGTTCCCTGTTGTTGACCCCTTCCCTCTCTGCTGCTGTCCGAACACCCTCCCATTCGGCGTAGTTTCGCCGTATCGCACCGAGATCTAACCTCTACACTCATCCCTTCACCCGTCCGAAACAGGCGCGGCCGTAGTCTCAAGAACGACAACGTGCCGCTGAGCAATCTGCTGGAGGGGCTCGCCAATGGGGGCGGGAAAAATGGCAAGCCCGAGGTTGGCCTGTTCCAGGCCAAGCGTCGTAAGGATCGCCTGAAGCCGTTCAAGTTCGGGCCGAGCGAGCTGGCGGAACTGGCCGTCGGGCTACGAGCTTACGTCACTGCCAAGCGCGAAACCAGCGCGCCCGTGACGAGCTGGAGCAACCTCCTGGCGCGCAAGTGGCCGCGCGAGTACGCTCTCGCCAAGCAGGCTGCCGGGTTCAAGTGCACGGCGCAAAAGGTGCGGGAGGCGATCGACGCGAACCTGTTGAACAGGTACGGTTCCGTCTGGCAGTGGCGCGGGGGCTGGCCCGCGGAGGCTGAGAAGTACCCGGCCTGTTCCATCTGATGGACGAGGACAAAGAAAGACAAGGGGAACGCTCGAATATTACGAGCGTTCGGGCAGTTTACAGATACTGTACCAACCTGCTGTAACAAAACAGGTACTACATCAACATCTCCCACGATCGAACGCGCGGGGTCGATGAAGCAGTTGATGGCAAACCTGCTACACCAAAACCACCACTAGAAACACGATGCGAGGCGGGTGATGAGGATCACCCTTGAAACAAGAAACAATTTTTTCATTAAAAAGTGCGTCGACGATTATAGCTCCCCACCAGTCGTTCACCCGCCCGTCGTTCCATCGTGTGTCTCGCGGTGCGTGCGTGCGTGCGTGCGTGCGTGCGTGCGTGGTACCGTCGAGTGCCCCCTCTCATCCGCGCCGCTCCGACCTCGGAGTCGTCAAGGGAGTGTTGCCCATCGACGATCTCGGCGTGGCATCCGCGCTCTCCCCCGAGCCGCCGGCATCGCGCGCGGTCGACACCTGGGGAACGTGACCACCCGAAGCGCCGTGACCGCCCGACGCGCCGTGACCGCCCGACAACCCTCCCGCCCCCGACGCTCCCCCGACCCTCCCCGCGCCTCTCCCGCCGCCCCCCGTCGAGTGGAGGCTTCCCGGCTCGCTCCCGGACGCAGACGCCGAGCCGCCGCTTCTCCTGCGCTGGACGCTCATGTACATGCCGCTCTCCCACGGCGCCATGCCGCCCACGCCGTGCGGGATGCCCATGGCGTGCGGGTGCTTCCAGCTCCTGTGCTGGGGCGACGTTCCGTGTCCGAATTGACGCCTGGACGCGTGGTGCGAACCGCCCTCATCCTCGGACGTCTCAGACTCGGACACGACGCTCGGGGTCTGACTGCCAGCCTCCAGCCTGCGCTCGAGGTACTTGTTCCGCTGGAAGAGCTCCAACATCTGCATCTGGAGCCTGTTGACGATGGACTCTTCCTCCGCCTCCATCACGTTCTCGAGCTCCACCTTCTCCTTGTTCAGCCTGATCTTGTCGCTCAGGAGCTTCTCCACCTGCCGCCGAAGATCCTCACGCTCCGCCCGCAGCTGCTCCTTCTCCCTCGCCAGGTTGGTGGTCTGCTTCTGGAGCTTGTTGACGATGAACTCCTGCTCAGCCTCGAGCTGCCTCTCGAGCTCGACCTTCTCCGCGCTAAGCCGCTCGCGCTCCGACGAAAGCGCCTCGAGCCTCCTCTCCAGATCTCCGCTCGCCTTGTCGAGCTGCTCGTGCTCCCGGGCCATCTGCGCCTCCAGTTCGAGTTTCTCGCGCATCACGCGGTCCAGCCTCTTTTGGAGCGAGTTAGTCAGGAACTCCTCCTCCTGCTCCACCCGCATCAGCATCTCCCGCTTCTCGCTGTTCACCTTCTCCAGCTTCTTCATGAGGTTGTTCGTCAGAAGCTCCTCCTCCTGCTCCACGCGGCTGTGCGCGCTGAGGTTCTGACGCTTGAGCTCCTCGATCTGCGCGGCGTAGGAGCTGGCGCGGGCCTTCTCGCGCGCAGCCTCGAGACGCATCGTCTCCAACTGCCTGCGAAGTTCCGCGACATCCTCGCCCGGGGTATCCATGGTGAGTCGGGGCCGGCCCGCGCGTCGACAATTCTGCGTCACCGTCAGCTTCGACAAGAGTACCACAAGATTCCCGGATATTCTGTGAGACGGATTTCAAGGCAGTTTTGGTGGCCCGGATCACACAGGCAAACAGTCAGCAAAAACGTCGTTGGATATTAACGTCAAAACCGCCAGCAGACGACTTTCGATTCAACGCCCCGGGGTCATCATAAATCGCCGAGGATGCCTCCCGAGCACAAGTGGTGCACCGCCCCACCACGACGTCAACCGCGCCCTTCGCCGCGCGCCTCCCACCCAAAGATTCCCGCTCCGGCTAAACATTCATCGCTCCGACGCGTCCGCCGCACGAACGTCCTCCTCCCACTGCGTGCCCGGACACGACGCGCAGAAGATCCGCTGCCACGCCGACAGCATCTCCGGCATCCGAGTCCCGACGTCCCCGGCGCAGCAGCTCCTGAGGCACTTCCCCGGGGTCTCGCCCCCCAACATGTACGCCGGGTTGTTGGCGCACTCCCCCGACTTGGCCCACCCGGGGCAGTTGGCGGGTTCCTCGTCCACGCACTTCGGTTCGCGCCACACCCCGGTGTCGAAGCGCTTCTCGTGGATCCACTTGGTGGCGGTCCACTTCACCCCGCCCACGGTCGGGCAGCTCGCGTGCGTGCTCGCGATGTCCGACCCGCCGTTCTTCTTGAAGCTGAAGAACAGCACCGCGTCCCCGCGCCGGGGCTTCACCGCGAGCCCGCGACCGTCGCGCCACGCGCAGTCGCTGAGCTCGTCCCTCATGCCCCGCAGCCGCTGCGCCACCGCGGGGAGGGGCTTTCCCTGCGGGAACGAGGTCTCCCCGCCCTTCTCGGGCTCGTGCAGGAACATGAGGACGGTGGCGATTCGTCTTCCGCCGTTCGGGGACGTGAGCCCGTCCTGGTGGTCCTTGTACTCCTGCCCGTCGTGGTACTTGAGGAGCTGGAGCTGCTCCTGGTTCTCGTAGCTGATCTGGCTGAAGTCCTCCACCCTGCGCTCGATGCCGTAGAGGACGTCGTCGTACTTCTTGGGGAGGAAAGTCCCAAACGAGGTGCGAACGTCGTCGAGCACCCCGGTGTCGTCCTTGCCTCCCACCACGGTCGAGCGCTTCAGGTGCGGCGTGCCGATCTTGATGAGGTGGTCGCACTCCTCCGCGGAGAGGAAACCGTGGTAGAGGAACGCCTTGGGCTCGTCCGACAGCTTCTCCACGTTCGGATTGCCGACGCCGATGTGATCGGTGTCCAGCGTACTGGCGTCGTATCGCACCCCGCGCTCGTCCGTCGTCACGATCTCCGCCGCGCGGTCGCGCGCGTCCGCTCCGCCCGAGTTTGGCCTCGGCACCTCCCCGAGCCAGCCGATGAGGCGCTCCTCCTCGGCGCGGATGACCTCGGCGCGGACGCGACGCGCGAGTCCCGGCGAAACCGTCAGCGCCATTAGAAGAATACACGCCCACCGGACCTTCATCGCCGGAACGCACCCCACGGCGCCTGCGCTCTCCAAAGTGCCGGGGCTCGACGCGGAGAGAAATAGCAGTCGGGGGTGTTCAACAACCTCGACCGCTCGAAGGGCAATGTTAGGATATTTAGGTTACCGGCATGTCTCAACCTGCAATGCGCGCGACTCCGCGGTGGCGACGGGAAACTAAACAAGTCATACGACCTCGTGCCGCGAAACGTAATTCTTCATTACGATGTTTCACTTTCGTATGGACCGCACCGATGGAAAATCATGCCAGATCTCACAGGCAAAATCCGCGGCCTCTGATTGGCTGCTGGGGAACCTTCTCTTCGAGATCTCCAAAAAACCAAAAAAAACCTTCGCCACTCACTCGAGATACGACCTGCGGGTGTACCCATTGCAACGAGCGACGCCCTCCCGTCGTCGCGCGTGTCTGTGATAACAACATGCAAGCGGCCGCCATGTCGTCCGCTGTGGCGACTCCGGTGCCCTTCGCGGGTGAGTGAGCGCGGCAGATCCCGCACGCGCCCCCGAATCTCGCCCCGTGAGCACCGGCGTGGCTAATCGTCGTGTTATCTATCCAACCAACATCTTGCGTCCCCGCTCCGTGTGGTTGGGCCGCTCTCCGCGCGCGTGCCGGGGCCGTTGTGGCGGGCACAGAGACGTTCGATCGTCGAGATGACACGTGCCCGTCGCGCTCGCCCTCCATCGCGCCCCGAATCGCGCCTTCCGCTCGCTCGCTCGCCTCCTCCCGCGCGCCGTGGACCTCCGGGCTGACCCCAACTCGCTCCCATCCCCGATCGCACCCGCAGCGCGCCGCTCCCAGGTGCATGGATCCGGCGCCTCCAACCTCCGCGCGCGTCCAGTTCGCGTGGTGAAGGGGCCCAGATCCGTCGTTCGCGCCGCCGTGACCGACCCCGACGTCATCGCCCAGCGCGTCGCCGAGGCTGCGCAGATGGAGGCTGATGGGGACCGTCCGATTGAATCCGCGGGTGTCCGCCAGGCGTTCCCCCTCGCCGCGGTCATCGGCCAGGAGAACATCAAGTCTGCGCTTCTGCTCGGCGCCATCGATCCGGCACTGGGCGGTATCGCCATCTCCGGCAGGCGCGGTACCGCCAAGTCCATCATGGCCCGCGGTCTGCACGCGCTCCTGCCCCCCATCGAGATCGTCGACGGCACCATCTGCAACTCCGACCCGGAGGATCCCAACAGCTGGGAGGACGGCCTTCGCGAGAAGCTCAGCCGCGATGCGAATGGCGAGCTCGTGACCCGCATCCGCGAGGCTCCCTTCGTGCAGGTTCCCCTCGGCGTCACCGAGGATCGCCTCGTGGGCACCGTGGACATCGAGGCTTCGATGAAGGAGGGCAAGACGGTGTTCCAGCCCGGCCTCCTTGCCGAGGCGCACCGCGGCATCCTCTACGTCGACGAGATCAACCTCCTCGACGAGTCAGTGTCCAACCTCCTCCTGTCCGTGCTCGCCGAGGGTGAGAACGTGGTGGAGCGCGAGGGTATCACCCTCAGGCACCCGTGCAAGCCCCTGCTCATCGCGACGTTCAACCCCGAGGAGGGCGCGCTCCGCGAGCACCTCCTCGACCGCATCGCCGTGACCCTCTCCGCGGACCAGGTTCTCACCTTCGACGACCGCGTGATGGCGGTGGACCAGGCGATGAACTTCCAGAACTCCGCGGACAAGGCTGTCACGGACGCCGAGGAGGCGACGGAGGGTGCGCGCACGCAGATCATCCTCGCCAGGGAGTGGCTCAAGGAGTGCGAAATCTCGGAGGAACAGATTGGCTACCTCGTGGGCGAGGCGACGCGCGGCGTGTGCATGGGCCACCGCGCCGAGCTCTTCGCGGTCAAGGCTGCGAAGGCTCTCGCCGCCCTCGACGGTCGCAGCAAGGTGAACGCCGACGATCTCAAGCAGGCTGTCAGGCTTGTCATCATCCCCCGCGCCAAAGCCGACATGGACGTGCCGCCGCCCGAGGACGACGAGCAGCAGCAGCCGCCCCCTCCCCCGCCGCCCCCCGAGGATAACATGGAGGACGACCAGGACGAGCAGGACGAGGAGGATAACGAGGAGGAGAATGAGGAGGAGGAGGACGACGAGGTGCCCGACCTCCCCGAGGAGTTCATGTTCGACGCCGAGGGTGGCTTGCAGGACAAGGAGGTGCTCCAGTTTGCCCAGTCCGTGAACCGCCGCGGCGGCCGATCCGGTCGCTCCAAGAACGTCATCTTCTCCAACGACCGCGGCAGGTACATCAAGCCGGTCATGCCCAAGGGTAACGTCATGCGCCTCGCCGTCGACGCCACCCTCCGAACGGCCGCGCCCTACCAGAAGGCGCGCCGCGATCGCGCCATCGCCGCGGGCGAGGTTCCCAAGAAGGTGTACGTCGAGAAGAGCGACATGAGGGCGAAGAAGCTGGCGCGCAAGTCCGGCGCGCTCATCATCTTCCTCGTGGACGCCTCCGGCTCCATGGCTCTCAACCGCATGAACGCGGCGAAGGGTGCCGCGCTCTCGCTCCTCGAGGATGCCTACCAGTCGCGCGACATGGTGTCCATCATCCCCTTCCGCGGCGACGCCGCCGAGGTGCTCCTGCCTCCCTCGCGCTCCATCGCGATGGCCCGCAACCGCCTCGACACCATGCCCTGCGGTGGCGGTTCCCCCCTCGCGCACGGCCTCTCCCTCGCCGCGCGCGTGGGCATCAACGCCATGTCCTCCGGCGACGTGGGCCGCGTGATGGTGGTCTGCCTCACCGACGGCCGCGCCAACATCTCCATCAACAAGTCCAACGGCGAGCCCGAGTACATCGGACCGGAAGCGATCAAGCCCACCGCGGATGAGCTTCAGGAGGAGGTTGACGACATGGCGGGCAGGCTCTACGCCGCCGGCATGAACCTGCTGGTCATCGACACCGAGAACAAGTTTGTGTCGTCCGGCACCGCGGAGAAGCTCGCGCAGAAGGCACTCGGGAAGTACTACTACCTTCCCAACGGTACCGACAGGGAGATCGCCGCCGCCACGACGTCGGCGCTCGCCGCAGCCAAGGCGGAGTAAGCGCGAGGCGCCAAGCCAAAATTGTATTACATTGCGATGGGGGTGTAGAGATTGGGCGAGGATGGGTGCGGCGCGAGGCGGCGCCGGGGTGATGAAGAGCCCGACAAGTTGCGCGGGGGCTCGAACGTTCGCGTAGAGATAGTCGTCGCACGCGACGCGTTAATGGTTAAAACAAGCACACGAGCTTACACGATGACAAGTCTAACACGCATCAGTCACTCAGAAGAAGTCTGCGATTGCCGAGAGGGCGTCTCCCGCGAAATCGCCCACCGAGTCCATGGCGCCCGGCGCCCAATCGGCGACCGCGCCTCCCGCGCTCATGATCGCACCGCCCGCGTCACCGGCGAAGTCTCCGACGGCGCCCGCGGCACCCGGGGCCCAGTCCGCCACGGCGTTCGCGCCGCTCACTATGCCGTCGCCCGCGGCGGCGGCTGCGCCGGGGGCCCAGCCGGCAACCGCGTTTGCCCCGTCGACAATTCCCCCGCCCACGGCTCCCGCGGCGTCACCGGCGAAGTCGCCGATGGCGCCCGCGTTCTGATAGGCGAGGACACCGCCGACGCCGAGCGCCGCGCCCCCCGCGACGGCGGTGGCGGTGCTCATGCCTCCGCCGGACCTTCCCCCTCTGGTCGCCGGCGCCGCGTGGTGGCCCAGGTTTACGGTTCTGTGGTTCTGCTGCGCCGAGGAGTATCCTCCCTTGGGCTGAATGATGACCGACGTCGTCGCGGCGGAGTGTCCTCCGTAGGGAGGAGCGATCACCCCGTACCCGGGCTGGCCGTAGTATTGCGTGGGCTGCGCCGGCGGCAACACCGTCCCGCCGCGGCGCTGGAGCTCCTGCATGAGATACTCGAAGTACGGCACGAACTCCTCGAAGGTGATGAGCCTGTCTCTCTGGTTCCTGTCCGCCTTGGAGAGCTCTTGCTCCATGATCTGGTTGATCTGCGAGGGCGGGACGCCGTTGAAGAAGCCCAGGCGCGTGAGAACCTGGAACAGCTCCTGCGCGTCGAGCACGCCGTTGCGATCTGTGTCGCCAGCGATGAACGCAGCCTTCGCCTGGTCGTAGTAGCGATTGTACGTGCCGGGGGCGGGCAGCTGGCGGTGCATCGCCCCGGGTGGGGGACGGTATACGGGGGGCGGGGCGGAGAAGCAGATACCCATGGCAGATGTGCGTAGTAAGAGCGCGCTTCGTTGTGCCGCGGGGGGATTGGGTGGGCACAGTGCATAATTGTCGAATTCGTCTGCTGACGAAGAACGCTGAGATTTTGCCAGCCTGTATTTTTTAAGACTTTCGCTCTCTTGCATGAATATTCAGTTACAAAAAACTTTATTTACTTTTATTTATCTATTTCACACATATACCTGCTGAGCAAATAGTTCGGGATCGACAAAAAACACTCGCCGGTGCTGGGCGGCAGTCGGTGCGTCGCGATGGCACGCGACCCCAACACGCCCAAGGCGCCGAGGCCGAAGAAGAAACCCAAGAACAAGGATACGGCGCCTGCCCCCGAGAGGAACGAGACCCCCGAGGTGCGTCCCCTACCCTGAGACCGTCTCGTCGCGTCTCGTCGTCTTCGCCCGTCGACCGGAAAGGCACCCATCGATCTCGTCATCTCCTCACCTCGCCCGTGCCACCTCGTCGTCGCAGGAGAGAGCCGAACGCAAACGAAAGGCAAAGGAGGAGCGCCGGACAAAGGCCGAGCCAGTGTTGAGGGAAGATGGAGACAAAAAGTGCAAGATATGCAAGGAGGTGAGCGCTCCCGCTCGCACAACGCCCCGTCCAGGAACCGCCGCCGCCGCCGCCGCCCGACCGTGTGCCACCAACCGTCGACTCACACACCCCTCATCCTCGCTTCCATCCCCAGGTATTGCCAACCTCGAAGTTCTCGCCGGCGCAGCTTCGCAAACCCAGGGCGGCGTGCAAGAGCTGCTGCGAGTCCAGGGCCCAGGACGACCGCCCGGACCACGTCCCGAGGAGCAAGTCCATGAAGGAGCGTCGCGAGGAGCTCAGGCGGCTCAGGGAGACGAAGAGGAAGGAGAGGGACGAGGTGAAGGCCAAGCCGGCGACGCCCGCGATGCCGAACCGCGCGGACGAACCCGCGGCGAAGCGCGTTAAACCCTCGGAACCCGACGGTGGGGACGAAGAGAGAGAGAGACCCGCACCTGCGGGGGACGGGAATGACGAAGCACCGGTCGCGACAAAGGTCGACGGCGGGGACGGCGCGGCGAACGTCGACGAGCCCGCCTCTGACGCCGAGGGCGACGAGGCGATGAAACGCCAGATCTACGTCGGGGGCATACCCTTCTACAAGACCGAGGACGAGATCCGCGAGGCGTTCGACAACGAGAACCTGCCGGTGGAGAGCATCGACTGCATGACGTTCCCAGACAGCGGTCGGTTCAGGGGCATAGCCATCGTCACGTTTGCCACGGCAGAGGCGGCCAAGGGTGCGCTCGCGTGGAACAACGAGGAGTGGGAGGGGAAGTTCCTGGTGGTTCGTAAGTACGCGCCAAAAGACGGCGCGACGAAAGCAGTTGCCGCGAAGGAGGATGCGACGCCCAGGGAAGAGGTGAAGAAAACGGAGGGCCAGACGATTGCCTTCATCGCCAACCTGGACTACTCCGTCACTGAGGAGCAACTGCGGACGGCGCTGGTCGGCTGCGAGGTGAAGGAGGTGCGCATGGGCAAGGACAAGGAGACGGGCGAGTTTAAGGGGTTCGCGCACGTCGAGTTCGTCGGGGACGATGACCTCGAGCAGGCGGTGTCCTTGAGTGGGACCAACCTGATGGGCCGCGAGATGAAAATAGCATACGCCACGGCAAGGAAACCGCCAAAGGAGGATCGCGCACCGCCCAGGTTTGGAGAGAAAAAGCGCGGCAAGAGGGACATGCGGCACAAGGGGGATTTCAAGAAGATCCGTCGGGCCAAGCGGGGATGACCGAGCTTTCGAATATGATGATCCAAACTAGCTAGCTAGCCCCTCAACTCTCGCCGATTGCCAAAGCAGTGCGAACCATGGAATCCACGGAGACAAACTTCTCTCTTGGCTTACCCGCCGCCTCCCCCGCCGCGCGCTCTGCCGCGTCGATCCTGCCCCAGCCCTCCGCATCCACCACGCGGACCCCTCTGGATTCGAGCAGCGGCCTCACGCCTTTCCCCTTGAACCTGTAGTCCGGTCGCCTCAGCCTGCCGTTTGCGGCATCCTCCGCGATGGACTCAACCGTCTCCTCCGCGCAGTGCAGGTTCGTGCCTATGATCCCGGTGGGACCTCGCTTGAGCCATCCCGCGACGTACACGCCCGTAACGTGCGTGGGATACCCCCCCATCTTCTCCATCACCCGTCCCGCCACGTTCGGTACCACGCCGCGCTCGTGGTCAAAGGGGAAGCCCTCCTTGACGCCCTTCGCCGGTAAGCCCTTGTACCCGACCGATCGCAAAACCAAACTCACGCGGTCCAGGCGCTCCTTTTCGCCCGTGGGAACCGCCTTGCGCGATCCCGCCGCGCCCTCGAGCCTGTTCACCGCGAGCTCCACCGCACGCACGCTATTTTTGCCGTCGTCGCTCGGGAGAAACTCCGTCGGCGATCGAAGAAACTTCAACACGAGCTCGCGCCCGCCCCCCGCCTTCAAGTCGGCTTCGACCCCCGCGGGCGGCGACTCGATCGATTTCACGATCGCCTCGTACGCGCGCCGCCTCGGCCTTTGCGCCGCGAGGTCCGCCTCGTCCTCGGGCTCGAGTTTCAGCTCCCGCGGGTCCACGGTGACCCGAACCCCGGGCAGGTTGAGCAGCTCCCTCAGCTCCTTTGGCGAAAACGCGCCCTGCGCGACGCCCCGCCTGCCGACCATCACCACGCGGCGCACGGTGGAACGGCGCAACGCCTCCAGCGCGTGTTGGCACACGTCTGTGGACGCGAGGTGCTCGGGTGAACGCAGCAGCATCCGCGCGCAGTCCACCGCGACGTTACCCAGGCCGAATATCACGACCGTGTCGCCCTCGGCACACGTCAGCGCCCTTCTCAGCGGCGCGTCCAGATCCTTCACGCACCTCGGGTCGCCGTTGTACCATCCGACGAACTCGCGCGCGCTGTGGGATCCGGGCAGGTCCTCGCCCGGCACCCCCAGCTTCTTATCCCCCTCGGCTCCGTAACACAGCACGGTGGCGCTGTACCTCGCGAAGAGGTCGTCCAGGCCGACGTGCTCGCCGAAGCTCACGTTGCCGAGGTACGTCACCCTCGGGTCCCGCAGGATGCCGTCGAACCTGTTGACGACGCTCTTGGTGCCGGCGTGGTCGGGGGCCACGCCGCTGCGCACCAGCCCGAACGGCGTCGGGAGCTTCTCTACGACGTCCACCCGCGCATCCTCTCCGAACGCGGCGAGGAGCCTGTCGGCGGCGTACATCCCAGCCGGTCCGCTGCCCACCACGCAGAAGCGGCGCGGGGTGGACTCCTTCCCGGGGGAGTTGAACACCGGAGATCCACCCGATGCGATCACGGCGGAGGTGGCGAGACCCCGCGCCTGCCTGAGCAGGGTCTCGCGCGTCGCCGACGCCAGCGAGCGAAGCATGGTGTGACGATGATTGTTACCCGCTGGAGTCGGGTCTTGAAATTGAGGCCACACAACCGCAGATCGTAACCAGCTCGCCTGTGTAATCTTACGTGACTATGGTTAATATTTCGCATTTCAAAAACGATTTCTGAGACGAAACATGTAGGGTTGCCCAGGCGCGTAATCTTGCGAACATTCTCGGGAAGCACGTGGTCCAGCCTCTCCGCGTGGATAGAGCATCCACGCGAAAAAAGCTGTCCAATGCTCACTTGACTTGACGCGCCGGGCGACGGGACGACCTCAAGAGGCGGGGTCGGGTCGTATCGCGCGCGCGCGCAGCCGCGGCCTGATCGTATTTCCGCGCGGGAAATCGGTCGCGGGTCGTTTCATCGGCGAGGCGGCGACGCGCGGGCGCCATGGCGGGTTCGCCTCCCGACGCCGTTGGCGGCGAGGCTGTTCACGTCGAGGAGCACCACGACAACGCGTACGAGGCTCTGTACTTCCTCTTCCTGTCGCTGTGTCTCGGCGCGGCGGCGCGGGGTGCCGTGCGCAACAGCAGGCTGCCCTACACCGTCGCGCTGCTCTTCGTGGGGCTCGCCATAGGGTTCTCGTACTCGTACCTCGACCTCGGGGTGCTCTCCAACTCGCTCGACATATGGGTGGCCATCGGGCCGCACACCATGCTCTCGGTGTTCCTCCCGGCGCTGGTGTTCGAGTCCGCGTTCTCGCTGGAGTGGCACACGTTCAGGAAGTGCGCGGCGCAGGTCCTCTGGCTGGCGGGACCCGGCGTGCTCCTCGGGACCTTCCTCATGGGCAGCCTGCTCAAGGCCACCTTGCCCTACGGCTGGGGCTGGGGCTCGTCGCTGATGCTCGGGTCCATCCTGTCCGCCACGGACCCGGTCGCGGTCGTGGCGCTGCTCAAAGAGGTTGGCGCGTCGAAACGGCTCGGTCACATCATCGAGGGCGAGTCCCTGGTCAACGACGGCACCGCCATCGTCGTCTTCTCGCTCCTCAACCAGATCGCCAAGGGGGAGGACAAGACGCCGCTCGAGATCTTCACGTTTTTCGTGTGGGTGCCGGTGGGCGCGGTGCTCGTGGGGGTGGGCATCGCCGCGGGCTGTCACGCGTGGCTCGGTCTCGGCGCCGTGGCGGGGGATCACATCGTGCAGATCTCCGTGACGCTCTTCGCGTGTTACCTCTGCTTCCTCGTCGCCGAGTTTGAGGCGTCGGCGTCGGGGGTGCTGGCGTGCGTGGTCCTGGGCATCTCCATCGGGGCGTTCGGCCGAGGTTTCTTCACCGGAGAGACGGAACACTCGCTGCATCACTTCTGGGAGATGCTCACTTTCGTCGCCAACACCGTGCTGTTCATCCTGACCGGCGTCATCATCGCCAAGACCACGACGGAGGCGGCGACGGATCGAACGCTCACCGCGCACGACGCCGGGTACGGACTCTTGGTGTACATCGAGGTTCTCTTCGCCAGGGCGGCGGTCATAGCCGTGCTATATCCCATCTTGCGCAAGTGCGGGTACGGACTGACGCCGTACGACGCGACGGTGTGCTGGTGGGGCGGCCTGAGGGGCGCGGTGGGTCTCGCGCTGGCGCTCGTGGTGAGCGAGGCTGAGGATTCCTACTCGGACGACAAGGTGGGCCCGGTGACGCTGCTGTGCACCGGTATCGTGGTGGTCGGCACGCTGGCGGTCAACGGGACCACGACGGGGCAGCTGCTTCAGTGGCTCGGCCTGACGAGGCCGGAGGTTTCGGTGCAGGTCGCGGTGTCCAAGGCGAGGAAGCACATCAGGGATCAGTGCCTGGCCATGTACCACGAGCACCTCACCAAGTTTGACGACGTCATGGGCACCGCCGATTTCAGGGCGGTGTCCGAGCTGGTGCCGTTCCTCCAGGAGGAAAGTAACGAGAAGGAGGAGGAAGCGGCGGCGGCGGCGGCCGCCGAAGGGGGGAAATCGCCGGAGCGGAGGAAGAGCAGCGGGAAGATCCTCGACAGCATCGCGAGGTCGCTCGGATCGATTGCCGGGCCGAAGAAAAAGTCACCCGAGGAGAAGAAGGTCAACGGCGGCACCACACCGCCTGGTACACCGCCCGAGAGCATCGCCGTGGTCGGCGGCGGCGGGCCCGGCGGGGGTATGAAGCGCACCAAACCCAAGATGACGATAGGGGAGGACGACGACGAGGAAGACACGTTCATCGACCTCAGCTCGCAGCTTCAGAAGGCCTTTGACGGTGGATTGAAGAAGAAAAAGACCGGGCTCATGACCCCGGCCTCCTCAATCGCGAACCTCCAGGCTTTCGCCGCGCAGGCTGAGAAGGACGAGGAGGCTGCGCAGGCGGTGAAGGACGGCCTGGCCTGCGAGAGGGTTCCCCACAAGAACGCCGCCGGACAGTTCTCCCCCGCGGCTCCAGACCTCGCCGCGGCGGTGACCATCGCCATCAAGCGGGACTTCGAAGAGGCCGTCGCGGTGTGGCAGCGAGACGTCCGCGGTCGCTTCCTCGCGCATCTCAAGGTACTCTACTGGGAGGCCCTCGAGCAAGGCCGCGGTACCAAGGAGATCGTCGAGATGCTCGTTGAGTGCACGGACGTCGCGCTCGACAACCTCGACAAACCCCTCGGCGACTGGAAGGCTCTCAAGGAACGCATGCTCAACAAGGCGCAGCGCTCCTCCTCTCTGTGGAAGCGCACCTACCGCCGGCTTCCCCCCAAGGTTCGAAACACCATCAAGTGGGTACGCAACAACCTCCTCCACTCCGGCGCCGTCGGCAGCGGCGGGTTTCGACGCCGAGCCCTCGTCGCCGTCGCCCTCTACTACGACGCGCACACCGAGGCGCGACACGCCATCTTCGGAGCCGAACACGAGGGTGGGATGCACGGGGCGGGCGCGAGCTCGAGTAACCTAGCCGCCGCGACCCACGCGGCGCTCAGGTCCCAGGACTCGGTGGACGTCAAGGCCGTCGCCTTGGAGTACGAAGACGACGACTTTAGCGACCCGGCGGGCGCCGCGGCGGATCGCGTGAGGGCCGAGTCGGACTCGGACCAGAACGCCGCCAAGGCGTACCTGCGCGCGGCGAGGACGAACGAGCCGGAGCTCGCCGCGGCGGTGAAATCCGAGGAGACGGCGCGCAGGCTTCTCGCCGTCGCGGAGCGGAGCGCGAAGGGGTACGTGCAGAGCGGTTTGCTCACAGCCGTCGAAGCGGCGGAGCTCCTCTCCGGCATCTCCCGGGCGCAGAGGAGGCTCCGTCTCGATCCGCCGGAGCCCGTGAACAGGGACCCGAAGGAGCTGATGCGAATGTCCCCGCTGCTGGACCCCACGCACCCGGCGCAGGTGCCCGTCACGCTCGCCAGGCGAATGGCCGCGAACGCCGACAACTGGGTCGAGGTTAGGTACCCCGGCGACGCCATCGTCAGCGACAAGGCGGTGCCCGGGTCGCTCATGCTCTTCGCCCGCGGCGTCATCGACCTCACCTGGGCGCGTCCCATCGGCGACGGAGGCGGGGGAGGTGGAAACGTGCCGCTGCGCATCGGCGCCAGCAGCACCTCGTACGGCTGGGCGCTCGGCGCCGCGGACCTGCTCGCGCCCGACGCGGCTCGCTTCGAGATGCGAGCGGTTTCCACGGTGACGGCATTTTACATCCCACCCGAGGTTGTCCAGGCGATCTTCGCGTCCTCGCCCGGGACCGCGGCGGCGATGTGGCGCGCCGCTTTCGGCTTGCTCTCCGCCACGCTCCTGCGCCAGGACCTGCTGAGCGTACCCCCCGGCGTGCTCAAGCGAGCGGTGACCAAGGCGAGGGTGACGTCCTACAAGCCCGGGGATATGATCGGGCCGTACAACTCGAGGTACAACCCGGACATATACCCCGTGGAGGAGCTCGTCGTGCTCATGAAGGGCGAGCTGGACTGTCCGACGGAGGGCAGGTTGATAGGTCCGTGCGTCGTGGTGCCCGGCTCGTCTTCGATGCTCCCCGCGGAACAGCGCGACGAGTTTAACAAACTCGCCGCTCGCGTGGGCATGAACGCGACTGGCGACACGGTTCTCACCCCGGATAAGATGTCCAGCCGCGACGGCGACACGTGGCGCCTGGGAATCACCAAACAGCGCGGCAGCCAGGATGTGGACGCGCGCATGCGGGTGGAGGAGCTGGTGGTCGTGGTGAAGATCGCGCTGGATCCGGCGAAGGAGATTGAGAAGAAGAACGCGTGGACGGCGCACAACCGCCTGGAGCAGCTCGCGAAGCTGAAGGTTGGCTCCCCGTCGGATTCGCCGAGGAAGCAGCTGAGGGACCTGACGAAGATCGACAGGCCCGCCCCGAATCGACGGATGAGCATCCAGGTGGCGGATATTCAAAAGGAGCACCTGAGGGCGGCTCTCAGGGACAGCAGCGACGTCTCCGCCAGGTCCAGGAGCGGGCACAGGCGCGTGGGCAGCCTCATGAGCGAGATGCAAAAGGCCAACAGCGGCGACGATCTCGACCTCCTGGACGAGGGTTCGCCGAAGGAATCTTTCGCTCAGCGACAGGGATCGTTCCCACCCCGCGGCGCGGGTCACTCCTCGCAGGACACGTTCCCGCCCCGGGGCTTCCAGTCGAACCAGGACACGTTCCCGCCCCGAACAACCGGGAGCCCGCCGCCGCCGCCGCCGCACGCCTTCGTCGCTCCGAGGCAGGGCTCGTACACGCAGCAGACGCAACACGCACTGTCCGAGGGTTCGGACCTCTACGCGAGCAACCTATTCGGCGACGGCCGACGCGGATCCATCGACGTTCGACCCGATCCAAAGTCCCTCGCGGCGATATCCGCGGCGAGGCTCGCGGGCCAGGCGTTTGCTCGCGGGCAGGGTGCGTACAACACGGTGAGAGCCGGGGACCACTTCAAGTGCGGATCGGGAACTCGCGGGATGATATCGCAGAGCAGTTTCTACGCCACCACCTCTCCCGAGCGGACGTCGAGGGACGGTAGCTCGGGTCAGGCGTCCAGGGAGAACAGCATCCGCGGCGGGCTCCGCGTGAACCTCCTGCAACGGCGGCTGTCCAATCCCAACGCGGATAACGAGTACACGTTCCCGCCGCGGGGTGGGTTGGCGAGCGAAGACACGTTCCCGCCGAGGAGAACGTCGGGGACGCCGCGTTTGTCGGGAGATGCGGAGATGGTCAACATACCGGAGGACGACGAGGAGTTATTGCGCCAGAGCGTTGACCAGAAGCGCGAAGAAAACCGACGGGATTCGATGTGACGATGCTTTTACAGCGCGTTGATTCTCAAAATAAGATTCTTCATCATCAAGACATCCAATCGGGAAGCGCCGCCGACTCGAACCTCTTCACCAGCGCCATCAGCCGCGCGTGCTCCCCCCGCATCGCCGACATCTGCGCGTCGAACCAACCCCGCGCGGATTCAAACTCCCTCCGCCGCTCGGCTTCCTTTTCCATCTCCCTCGCTCGCACCTTTGCCGCGTTCGCGAGGTCCCTCTCCCTATCCGCCAGCCTCGAGCGCACGTGCGTCACCTTCCGCTCCATACCCCGCGTCCGTTCCTCGGCCTGGGTGATCCGCCGGGTGTACGCCTCGGCCGCCGCGCGACGCGCCGCGACCTCGGCGTCGAGCGACGATATTCTCTCCGTCGCCTCCCCGAGCTTCGCCCGCGCGTCCTGCCCCCGCGCCCTCTCCCTCGCCAGCTCGGCATCCAGCGCTCGCGTCCGCGCCTCCGCGCTCGCGACGGTGCTTCGCAGGGCTCGTTCGGTGTCGTCCAGGCGGCGCGACGTCGCCGCGAGATCCGCCTCGAGCGCGTTGATCCTCGCCGCCAAGTCGTCGCGCTCCCTGGCGACGTCGCGAGCGTCGGTCTCCGCCGCCTCGCCGTGCGCCCTGGCGTCGCGCAGCGCGGCCCGCGCCTCGTCGATCCTCTCGCGTAAGTTCGTGTTGGCTCGTTCGCGATTCTCGACGCGTCGCTTGAGCTCGAGACGCGCGGCGGCGCCCTCGTCCTTGGCCCTCTTCGCGGCTTCGTCGATCCTCGCCTCGCACGCTCTTTCCAACCGTCCCCTCTCGCGTTCGAGGTTGGACGTCGCGAGCGCGAGGTTGGCGACCGCCGTGTGCTCCCTCCTCGTCGCCATCCTCGCATCGTCCCTCGCCAGCGTCACAGATCGCTCCAGTCTGCGAACCTGCGCGCGTAGCACGCGACATTCGCGCTGCTCCCTCGTCTCGCTGCCGTCCATCGGCGGGATGTCCGCGCTCTTCACGGACGACACGGGCTGCGCGACGATGGGCTCGCCGCGGGAGGTCACGGGCGAGCGCGCCGTCACCGGAGGAGCGGCCGCCGGCGGCTGACGCGCGATGAAGACATCGTCTCGCCGCGCGAGGTCCTTCGCGTCGTTGAGGTACGGCGCGAGCATGAGCGGTGCGTGCGTGCGTGTCTGTTCGTCTGCCGGCACCATTTTGGCACGAGACGGACCTCCGCTTTTGCCGAGCGGCGCCTCCGACATTCGTGCCATTTTGGACGGCGCCGGCGGGGAGGAGCGGTGAGGGATGGGGGACCACATCACGCAAAAGTTCCGGGCGCTGTTCGTCAAGGCGAACGACACCTTAGGGAGATGGACGGCGACTCAGTCGCGCGCGAGCGCGCTCGTCGTGTCGGCCGCGATGGTCATCGAGAGGCTGCCGGAGCTGGCCGACGACCAGAGATTCGGGCCATTGAAGGAGAGGTTCCCCACGCTGCCCCAGGCGACGAGGGAAGCGCAGGCGGTCGCGCTGGACAGGGTCATGACCAACCTGCGCGAGGAGATCGAATACTTTGACGAGCTGGTGAAGGAGCTGGACAGGCTGCAGCGCAACGCGGCGTCGCTCCTCGGAGGCATGGACCCGCCCCCCCCGGGCGGTGGCGGGTTGAGGCGGGGGCCCACGCCCGCGGTGGCCGAGTGCGTGCTGGGCCTGAGGGACCTGTGGAGGATCCACCGCGACGAGCTCGCGATCAAGCGCGCGCTGGTGGACGAGCTCACGTGCGACGCGCTCATGTCCGACCTGGAGGAGGTCAAGGCGCTCTTCGCCGCCGAGCCCAACCTGGATCCCGACGCGGTCAGGAGGCTGGTGGACTCCATCTTGGACGCGACGCCGGACCCCCAGGCCAGACGACGGCAGTGACACATTAGCAGCTAACTTAGGTTTTAGTGGGTACGAAGGTAATAAGAGACTTAGTCCGTAGATCTCTCCTCCCCGTCTCTCTCATCCCCGCGAGCGTCCGACCGGTCATCGTCAAGAGTCCATCCGGTGCGCCGGGACTGGAAGGTCGGCGACGGCGGCAGCGACGAAGGAGATCCACGCCGACATGTACCCCGCCGACCCCACACCTCCACCTTCCCCGGCGAGGAGCGTCGCCATCGCGCTCCTCGTCTCGCACGGGTGCACGCCGACCCAACCCCCGCCACGCCCGTGCGGATGCTCCCACGGCGCAAACGCGGTGAGCCCCCGTTCGCCGTCGACATTCGGGAGCGACACCGCGCGCCGCCGCCGCTCCTCCTCGGCGCAGCCCTCCGCTCCCCGCGTCGCCGCCGCCACGAGCGACGCCTCCGTCTCCGCGTGACCCATGACGCGCCCGCCGGGCTCGCACGAGACGCCGCGGACCAGCAACACGGGACATCCGTAGGATTTGCTGTACACGACGTGGTACGAGCGGACGTGCGCGCCGCGCGGGGGGACGGTCCGGGGCGCCGCCGCGTCGTCATCCTCCTCCTCGTGGTCCTCGTGGTGGTCCTCGACGTCCTCGTGGTCGGAGGATCCGGGTGGTTCGTCCGATTCGTCGTTCTGGATCGTTCTGGAGCGTTCCGGAACGACGAGATGTCCCTCCGCTGCTACGTACCCGCCCGCCGCCGCGTTTCGTCTCACCGTGTCGCTCTCCTCCACCCATCGAACCGTCATCGACGCGTTCACCGCGGCGGGATCACGGCACCATCGATCGACGAGCACACGCGCGCCAGCCTCGAAGTCCGACGCGGTGAACGCGCGCGACATCCGTTTGCTCGGCGTCGCCGGCGAACCTTTGTTAGCGTGTCTGACACAAGTCTAGCGTCGCTCGGACCAAAGTCGGTTCAGCGACCGCCTCTCGCGGCGACGGCGAGCTTCGCGCGGGACAGGAGCGCCGCCCGTCCCGCGCCCTCCAGCCCGCCCGTCTGCCCCTTACCCCTCAGGTACTCCCTGAGCTGCTCGGCGGTGAGGCTTTCGAGCCTTCGATACTCCGCCGTCGCGTCAATCGCGGGTCGCTTCGACGCGCGTTCGAGCCCGCTGGGTGCCCGCCTCCCGAGCCCGCCGCCGCCGCCGCCGCTCGCACCACCGCCGCCGCCCCCGCCGCCGTCTCCCGCGCCCACCGCTTCCGCGCCTCGCTTGTTATCCGCGCGCGCGCCCTCGGACCCCGACGCTTCCGCGCGCGCGCCGAACGCGGGGAGCCTCGGCCGAGCGCCCGCGCCCGACGCGGACGCGACGCCGAGCTTCTGCTGCTGAGATGCCGCCGGGTTCGCGGCGAGCGCGTCCTTACTTCTCCTCTGGGTGAGGGTCCGTATGAGGATGTTGGTCTTGTCGGTGGTTATGTACTGGTGCGCGGGCGGGGCGGTGCTGTGGTCGCACACGTACGCCCTGAGCTCGCCTGTGTTTGGGGCGCGCTGATGCCGACCCGGGGAGTTTGGGGGATCTGCGGGTGCGGCGCCGGGGGAGGCGGGGTTTGCCGCCCCGGGGGAGGTCTGCGGGCTCTCGACGACGCGGCTGAGGAATCCGCCCTCGCGAGACGGAAGGTTCAGCAGCGAGCTGAGGTTCATGCTCCTCTCGGGCGGCCCGTTGTGGAGAGCGCCTCGGTTTCAAATCCACAGGGTGCCCACGCCTTTCGAACCCACGTCCGATTTTTGGGTTCGAAGTTTCGGCGTGGATGCGTTTCCAGAATGCGTTACCACGGCCGCCCGCGGAAGGACGACGCGGCAGTGACATGGGCGCTCCGGCGTCGCCCGCGGCGGTCGTCGAGTCGATCGACGACGACGAGAGCGATCGATGGAAGGCGATGGCGGACGCGTTCGATTTCGGCGGCCTCTCCGACGACGACGACGACCGCGGAGAGACGAGGGACGCGCGGAATGATTCGACGCGGCGTGGGGACGACGACGCGGAGGCGCCGTCCACGCCTCAGCGACGCGGTCGAACCGCCGGAGCGTCGCGCCTCTTGCCCGTGCGATGGCTGGAGAGTCGAGGCGTCGGGTCCGTGGACGGTGCCGACCGCGGGTTCTTCCCAGGGGTCGACGCGGATCGGTCGACTCCGACCGAAGGCGCCGCCGATAAGATCGACGCGGGTGCCGAGGCGAACGAAGAGCTCGCCGCGAGGTTCTCGCGCGAGTATCGATCCACCCAGCCCTTCCTCACGCGTCGAGTCGCGGAGACTTGGATGACACGAAGCGCGCTAGGCCGACGGGGCGCGCGCGGCGCGCTCGAGGCGGGGCAAGCCGGAGACGCCGGCGCGTCCGAGGTGAAAACCACGCTCCTGTTTTCGAGGGACAACTCAAACTTCCTCGGCCGCGGCGGGATGTGCGACAGGAGGGACGACGTGCCTTTCCGCGAGGCGTGGTCGCACGTGGCGGCGCACGCGGCGGGTCACACCGATAGGCGGTGCTACTTCCGCGCGCCGCTCGCGGTGGAGCTACGCCGGGGCATCGACTTCACGTCGGCGAGTGTCGTCTTCGGCGGCGAGGCTGAAGCCAATGCCAAAGCCAAAGCCAAATCCAAAGCCAAAGCCAAAGCCGCCGATACCGACCAGTCCAACGCCCCTCCTCCCCCGTTCTCCGAGCGCACGTCCTCCGTGTGGGTGTCCAGCCCCGGGTGCGTCACGCCGCTCCACTTCGACCTGTGCCACGGGCTGCTGACGCAGCTGGTGGGGACCAAGCGCGTGCTCCTCGTCGCGCCGGAGCACTCGAGGTCGCTGCACAGGAACCCGCCGTCGCACGCGAATCCGAACAGTTCGCCGGTGGATCTCCCGCTCTGGCTCGGTGACGCGTCCAATAGAGACGAGGACGTGGTGGAAGAGAGACGGAGACACCCGCGGGTGGCGAACGCGCTCGGGGAGGTGTACGAGTGCGTGTTGACACCCGGAGATACGCTTTACATTCCCCCGTTTTGGTGGCACCACGTCGCCACGCTCGGCGAGGCGTCGACTTCGCTGCTCCTGGCGTTTGACCCGACGGCGGAGGAGAGCGTGCACCCGTGCGTCGAGGATTAGCCGTGGCGATTCCTACAATCTAGCTAGCTTCTACGACTACGTGTTAGACATCTACGCGTCGCGTCACGACACGAGCGCGAGACCGATTCGGTTCCGTTGGGCATCCACCGACATCACCCTCACCCGCACCGCCTGGCCGGCGCTGAGCACCTCGTGCGGCTCCGGTGCCCTCCCCTTGTCGTTTCCACCGCGCATGTTCGACTTGTGAACCAGGCCGGAGACCCCGACGCCGACGTCCACGAACGCGCCGAAGGGCACGACGTTCCTCACCGCACCCTCCAACACGTCACCAACCTTGAGGTCGGTCAACGAAAGCGCCGACGTTCGAAGTCGACTCGCGGCGTCGAAAACGTCGCGGTCGTCCACGCCCGGCTTGGCCATAGCCCGAAGGGTCTCCTTCAGCGTCAACTCGCCGATCCCCGCCGCCGACGCGATCGTCTTAAACTCCGGATCCGACGCGCCCCTTCCGAGGAGCGAGTCGATCGCGGGACGGAGCCGACGGAGGTCCTCCAGTCTCACCTTTGCGGATGCGTGGGGTCGTTTACGTTTTTCGCCGGGCGCGGCGGCGTCACCGTCGATGACGATGGCGTCGTCCCTCGTGGTCCCACCGCGTTCCAACCTTCGCAACACCTCCATCGCGGCTTCGTACCCCTCGGGGTGTACCGCCGTCATCTCGAGCGCGTCCTTCGCGGAGTCCACGCGGAGGAAACCCGCCGCCTGCTGGAACGTCTTTTCGCCGACGCCCTTGACGTCGAGCAACCCCCGCCGCGACGCAAAGGGACCGCGCGATTCTCTGTGCGCCACCGTCTTCTCCGCGAGGGACTTGGACATGCCGGGGACCCTGGCGAGCAACGCCGCGGACGCGGTGTTGAGGTTGACGCCGGCCGCGGCCACGGCGGATTCCACAGCCTGGTCGAGCTCGGCGGCGAGCTCTTTGGCTCGGACGTCGTGCTGGTAGAGGCCCACGCCCAGGTGCCTCGGCTCGATCTTCACCAGCTCGGCCATGGGATCCTGCAGCCGCCGCGCGATGGACACCGCGCCGCGCAAGGAGACGTCGAGGTCCGGCAGCTCGGCGATTGCCAGCTCGGAGGCGCTGTAGACGGAGGCGCCGCATTCGCTCACCACGCGCCAGCCGATTCCCGACGTCGATCCGGATTTCTTCGATCCCGCCAGCGCCGCGGCTACCATTCGCTCAGCCTCGCGCGTCCCCACGCCGTCCCCGACCGCCACCGCGCGCGCGCCGTGCCTCTCGCAAAACTCCCGGAACCTCCTGCCAGCCTCCCCGCCGCCGGCCGCGTTCGCATCCTCCCGCCGCGGGTGCACGACGGCGGCGGCGAGGACGGCGCCCGTGGCTGACACCGCGGCGATCTTACAACCCGTTCGATGCGCGGGGTCGAGGCCGACGACGGGCGCGGCCGGGCGCATGGGCGGCGCGAGGATGAGCGCAGCGACGTTGGCGCCGAAGTCCCGCACCGCGCGACGGATCGCGTCGTCGCGAAGCCTCGCGCGGGTCTCGCGCTCCGCCGCCGGCCGGAGCAGCCGCTTCACCCCATCCTTAACCGCCGCCTCAACCTCCGCCGCCTTCTCCCCGCGCAGACCCTTCCTCACCAGCGCGCGTCTCGCGGCGTCGACCGCGGGGGTGTCGTCCCACTCGACGCTCACGCGAACCACCCCCGCGGTCTCCGCGCGGCACAGCGCGAGGTACTGGTGCGGCTGGATCCGTTGAATATCCCGTTCGAATGAGAGGTAATCGCGAGCGGCGTCGCGCGCTCGAGCCCGAGATCTCGCCGCCGCCGCCGCCGCGTTCGCACCCTCCCCCCTCCTCCCTTTCCCATCGTCCGATGCCGCCTTGGCCTTGGCGGACCCGTGCTTGGGCTCGGGCACCTCCTTGGCGGTCAGCCTGCCCGTGCGCCAACACGCGCGCCTCGCGGCTTCCCTCGCCTCGACGCATTCACCGGCTTTCTCCGCGACGATGTCCCTCGCGCCCCGCATCGCCGCGTCGTCGTCGGCGACGCCGGGCGCCTTGACGAACCTTCGGATGAACCCGCGCGAGTAGGGCGTCGACGGGTCGAGGAGGTCGTCCGCGAGGGGTCCGAGGCCGAGGTCGAGCGCGGCGGAGGCTCGCGTCGCGCGCTTGGGGCGATGGGGCAGGTAGAGATCCTCGAGCCTCGTTGGGGTGTCCGCCGCGGCGACGGCTCTCGCCAGCGCCGGGTTCAGGTCGCCGGACTTCTCCAGCGCGGCGAGTATGGCGTCGCGGCGCTGCTCCAGCTTGTCCAGCTCGCCGAGTCGATCCGCCACGCGTCGAAGCGCGCGCTCGTCCATGCCCCCCGTCGCCTCCTTGCGATACCTCGCGATGAAGGGCACCGTGCACTCCTCGTCCATGAGCGCGACGGCCTCGCGCACGTGGCGCTCGCGAAGGCCGAGCTCGCGCGCGATGGCGTCGAGGGTCCGCGCGCGGCCCCGAAGGGCGACGCCCGTGGGCCTCGCGGCGTCGCTCATGGAGGTTCAGTGTTGGGAGACCATTGGCAAACACGGCTGTGCGCGGTGAGTTTTGAACGGCCCAGGCGGTCGCCCGATTTTTCTCGACCTACCTCGATCTTTCGCAAGATCGCCCACAACACCGCGCGCAGTTCCCCGGGGGTCGGGTGGCGAACCTCTCCCCGGCTCCGCGTGAGCGTGCGTGGTACTTGGTACGCGCTCGAGGTGCGACGAACCGGCCGTAACCCGGTCGCGCGGGGTCCGAACCCAGCTCCTCCGGAGAGCCACCTCCGGTTCGTGCGAGGATAAACCGGAAGGGATCGCCAGCCCTGGCCTGACCGCGAAGCCGAGAGCTGGTTTCAGGGCTATCATCGCGGCCGCCCCGTACTACCGGGCTGTGCGCTGGTGTATCGAGCATCATATTGTCGGGAAGAAGAGATGACACAACATTCGGCTTTCCTGTACGCTTGCTTGCTCTTGACAACTTCACTGCGGGACGATTTCACAGTTTCAGCTGCTGAAGAAAACCCTCAGTCCCTGGTCGGCCAATCATGCACCACCACCGATGACTGCTTCGGCGGGAAAGCGTGCCTCGGTGGTGAAGGTAACAAACGGTGCTGTGATTTCGCAGAATGGGAGTTCAACGAAAACAACGGTCTGTACAAGGGATGCAACTCGTGCGGCGATGAGACCGCACAGGATTCTTTCGGGGGATCCAAACCTGGCCTCTGTGAGACGTGTGCATCTGGGTACACTTACCTCGACGGACAAGCACATCCAACCATCACGTTTCGGCCCGGCAGCTATGAATTTATGGGGCGCTGCGTGGCTGACGACAAATGCGATTTCAGCACACAGTATTTGTACTCTATGAGCTCAACTTCGTATTATTGCAGTAACAAGCGTGCTGCAGGGGAGACGGCCTCTGGTAGCAGTTGGCAGTGCCTATCTGGTGTGAGCTTGGGTGGTTATTGCTGCGCTGAGGGCGTCACAAGCGAAGGTTGCGCAAGTGGAAAGTGCGACTCAGGCACGGGCGCTTGCTCAACGAAGTCTTCGCCGGGCGGATCATGCACCACCACCGATGACTGCTTCGGCGGCAAAGCGTGCCTCGGCGGTGAAGGTAACAAACGGTGCTGTGATTTCGCAGAATGGGAGTTCAACGAAAACAACGGTCTGTACAAGGGATGCAACTCGTGCGGCGATGAGACCGCACAGGATTCTTTCGGGGGATCCAAACCTGGCCTCTGTGAGACGTGTGCATCTGGGTACACTTACCTCGACGGACAAGCACATCCAACCATCACGTTTCGGCCCGGCAGCTATGAATTTATGGGGCGCTGCGTGGCTGACGACAAATGCGATTTCAGCACACAGTATTTGTACTCTATGAGCTCAACTTCGTATTATTGCAGTAACAAGCGTGCTGCAGGGGAGACGGCCTCTGGTAGCAGTTGGCAGTGCCTATCTGGTGTGAGCTTGGGTGGTTATTGCTGCGCTGAGGGCGTCACAAGCGAAGGTTGCGCAAGTGGAAAGTGCGACTCAGGCACGGGCGCTTGCTCAACGAAGTCTTCGCCGGGCGGATCATGCACCACCACCGATGACTGCTTCGGCGGCAAAGCGTGCCTCGGTGGTGAAGGTAACAAACGGTGCTGTGATTTCGCAGAATGGGAGTTCAACGAAAACAACGGTCTGTACAAGGGATGCAACTCGTGCGGCGATGAGACCGCACAGGATTCTTTCGGGGGATCCAAACCTGGCCTCTGTGAGACGTGTGCATCTGGGTACACTTACCTCGACGGACAAGCACATCCAACCATCACGTTTCGGCCCGGCAGCTATGAATTTATGGGGCGCTGCGTGGCTGACGACAAATGCGATTTCAGCACACAGTATTTGTACTCTATGAGCTCAACTTCGTATTATTGCAGTAACAAGCGTGCTGCAGGGGAGACGGCCTCTGGTAGCAGTTGGCAGTGCCTATCTGGTGTGAGCTTGGGTGGTTATTGCTGCGCTGAGGGCGCCACGGCACCCTCGAACGGAGAATGCTGCACACATTGCGCCCAAAGCACGGGAACTTGCGCTGTTCGCTCAACTTGTTCGCCGTGTGATGCCTCGGGTGATATCGCAAACGGCGTCGCTTCCCCCTGCACCAGCTCGCTCGCCGCCGGCACATCGTGCGAGCCGACGTGCAACGGCGGGTACACTCTGACTGGATCGAGGTCCTGCGACGGCCAGTCGCTGGCGGACACCGCGGCGTGCAACGCGATATGGTGTGACCCGGACTACTACGTGGAGGATAACGAGTGCAAAGCCTGTGCGACTGGGACCACCAGCGCCGGTGGGTCGGCAACCACGTGCACGGTGAACTGCGACGCGAATCAGTACTGGGATGGGGACTCGTGCGAGGCGTGCCTGGTAGGCACGACAAGCGCGGGCGGGTCGGCGACTACGTGCACAGCGAACTGCGACGCCAATCAGTACTGGGATGGGGACTCGTGCCAGGCGTGTCCGGTGGGCTCGACCAGCGCGGGAGGCGCCGCGACGTCCTGCACGTGCCCGGCGAACAAGTACGCCGCCAAGTCTGGGTCGACTTGGACGTGCGCGGACTGCACGGCGGGAAGGACAAAGGCTGCAAACTCGGCCATTCCCGGGACCGGTGACGGCGAGACCGAGGCGAGCGCGTGCGGCGCGGCGTCGTCGTGCTCGGCGAACCAGTACATCTCCGGCGGCGCGTGCACGGCTTGCCCGGCACAGTCCACGAGCGACGACGCGAAATCAAAGTATTGCGTTTGCGATGGCGGACACTACGCGATAAAAACCGCCGGCGTCTGGAACTGCGCTGTGTGCGAGGGTGCGACTGGGTCCAGGATCCCGCAGGAGAGCGGCGAGGACGCCAAGTGCGCGTCGGCGCTGAAGGCTGCGGCGGCGAAGTCCCGCGCGGCGTTGCTGGATGACATCGCCGACGAGAGTCTGAAGAAGAAGGCCCAGCTCCTGGCGGATGCGGCGATTGCCGGTGAGAAGGTGAAGAAGATTACTTTGAAGGAGGAGGCGAGTGACAAGGACTCCGCGTGCTCGAGCGCGTTCACCAAGGCTGACATGAAGTCGACCGACGGAGCGTGCGTCGCGACGGCGTCGGCATCCGGGCGGCGGCGGCTCTCGGCGACGACGTACGACGTGGAGCTTCTGTTCAGCTCATCCACCGTCAGCGACGATAAGCTGACTGCGGCTGTGAACTCGCTGAAGGCGAACGGCGTGGAGGGGGTGAAGTCCGAGTCAGCGGTGGACCCGATCGCCGAGCTCGCGACCGTCGATGGAGTGGACTCGACGAAGCTCACGACTTTCAAGACGGAGGCCAAGGCGGCAGCTGATGCGGCGGCTGCGCCCGCGGCTTCATCCTCGACATCGCCGCCGCCGGTTCCGCCGCCGCCACCTCCACCTTCGCCGCCGCCGCCAAAGAGTGTGGTGCTCGACGACGACGACTTCGGGACAGCGCTGGACGGTAAGGCTGCGCTGGCGACGGCGAGCGTGTGCGCGTGGGTGCTGCTGACACTCGTGATGTGATGTAACATGTAAATCAAGCGCCAATGAAGTTCCTCTCTGATTCCATATCTGTCATTAGCTATCATCTTGCGGCGGCGTGTGTTTGCCTCCACCCTTCCTGCTCGTCCTCCTCGCCCTCTACTCTCTCCACGTCCTCCGGTCCCCACACGGCGCACATCGCCGGGAAAACCACCACCGCCTGCACCAGCGACGACGTCAGCGTCCACGCCACGAACAGCCCAAACTTGGTGAAGAACGTCAGCGTGCACCCCAACAAAAACGCGGCAGCCCCCACGGTGGTTGACGCGCCGGACACGACGGAAAGGCCGACCGCTCGCACCGCCCCCTTCGCTCGCTCCCGCCGACCGTCCGCCCCGGACGTCCGCACGTACGCCCCCGCGACGTGAAGGACGTAGTCCAGCGACAGACCGACCAGAACCATCGTGCACACGGCTTCGATCACGCCCATGGTCCACCCCAGCAGCGCCGCGGCTGCCAGCAGGCTCGCCGCCGATGATCCCACGCTTATCGTCGCGAGCAGTGCCAGCCGGACCGATCGCGACGCGCCGAGGAGCACGACGAACGCGAACACAAGCGACAGCGTGAGCGCGGTCCACGCGCCGTCGACGAGCTCCGTCTCCGTCTCGGTGAGCGTCCAGGTTGGCGAGGTCTGGAATCCTCCGCGCATCCCGGGTGGCGCTCCAGCCAGTTTACTCTCGAACCAACCCTCCCAAAACTCGTGCTCAGCGACGAGTTCCGCGGTGGACGACGACACGCTGGACGTCCTCAGCACGGCGGTGACGGCAACGCTCGCGACGCGTCCCTCGTTCGAACCCCCGATGTCCGCCGGGATGTTCGTGAGGGTCGGGCCGCCTCGTCCGGGCGCGGGGGGGGTTCCGGATCTGTCCGGAGCGAACCACCTGACCGCGCCGTCGTTCGACTCGCCCCGCCCGTACCGCCTCAGCGCGGCGCCGTACCGCGCGGGCGACATTGGCGACCCGAACCCACCGCCGGACGCCGCGCGCGTCGCATCTTCGACGTCCTCGGCGAAGCACACCACCGAGTTTGGATCCTTGAGCCGGCGGGCGGTGGCTTCCGAGCCGCGCAGGTCGCGACAAAACGAGAGCATCCAGGCCTGCGCCTCCTCGGACGTCGCGTCGAACGACGTGTCGAACGCCGGCACGGCGGCTCTCTCCTGGTCCGACGTGGTCGGATTCTCGAACTTGGACCCGAGCCGACGCGCCGTCTCCTCCAGGGCGCGCGCCCCCAAGGGGTTCCTCGGGGATGAATCGATAGAATTAATTTCGAATTCGTCATCCGCCGGGTCTGTCTCGCGAGGGCGCTCGAGCCCCCACACGAACGTCACGCGCACAGCCTCGGCGGACCGCGCGAACCCGAACATCGAACACGCCTCCGCGAAGACGTTGAAGTTGTGCCCCTCGGGGAAGATGCTGAATCCCGCGGAGGATGACCTCGCCGGCGGCTGGACCCCCCTCGCGGCGAACGCCGAAAACGCGAGCGACGCCGCCGCAAACGCCACCACGTGCCATCGATACGACACGACAAAGTCGGCGAGCACGCGAACGGCCGCCTCGCCGCGTTCCTCATACGCGCGCCTCGTCGCGTGCATCGACGCGGCGAGCGCTTCGACCGGCGATTGGGACGGGGACGACGCGACGGAGGCGGCGGCGAGGGATGAAAAATCATCCTCGTCGTCCGAGTCCCGCCCGCCGCCGTCCCTCCAGAAGACGCCGAGGCGATCGTGAAGGGTCAGGGAGGACGTGCGGCGCGCGGTCGGCTTGGACGCGCTCGGGGGATCCATCTCGACGCCTCCGTGATCCTCCTCGAGCGCCGCCAGACGCGGCGCGTGCGATGCGGTGCGTCGGTGTTTGGGGCTCGTCCTCGGGCCGATCGCCGGCCGGTGAGTCACCGGGCAGTGAGTTACCGGGTGGGCGGGCGCGACGACGACGGACTCGAGCCGCGTCGCCCTCACCCTCGCGCGATTCCTCCATCGCCTCCACCTGCGCGCCGACCTCGCGCGCATCCCGTGCTCGAGCACCAGCAGAGCCGGAAACGTGGTGCACACGAGCAGATAGTTGCCGGCGATGAGCGCGGCCATGAACGCCCCGAAGAGGCGCACGGGGGCGATCCGGGACGCCATGTTACACGCAAACGCCGCCGCCGTGGTGACCGACGTCATCGTCACGACGTACAAGCTCTTCTCCGCGGTCCATCGCAAGCGCTCGACGAGCACGCGCTCGGTGGATGACTCCCCATCGTCGGAGTGGCGATTGTCTTCCTCTCCGGCCGTCGAGAGCGCCTCGCGTTTGGACTGCTTCCAAAACTCGAGAATCACGAAGACGTCGTCCGCGCCGACTCCCAGCACGATGAACACCCCCAAAAAGTTGAGCATTCCGATCCACGTCACGCCGATCGCGTGCACGTACACGAACTGCGCGACGACCAGCGACGCGATGACGGCGGTCATTCCACCGAGAGCGAGAAACGTCGAGCCCGTGTGCGCCCTCACGAGGAAAAGCGTGGTGCAGAACGAACCCGCCGCCCATCTCAAATCTCCCCAGAGGTACTCGCGTCCCATGAGCTTGAGCGCCCACATGTGTCGCCACGACGCCGTCATCTCACCGTCACCCCACGATTCCACGATCGGGCCGGCCACCTCCTTCGCCCATCGCGTCGCGGCGGCGTACCCCGGCGTCCCTCTCGGAGCCAGTCGAAACGCCAGCCGAGTCACCTCGGTCCTCGCCCTCGCGTCGTCGTCGTCCCCGTCCGCGCCAGCCTCCCCGAAGCGTCGATCCGCGAGGAGACTCCACGGCGCCGCGAGCGCCGCCATCTCCAACGTACCCCCGCTCCGTTCGCTCCACCGCGCGGCGACCGCGCCGAACTTGATCGCGCTCGCCGCAGACGCCGAATCGAAAGACCCTTTCTCGCACCCTTCATCCTCCGACGACGTCGACTGTCGAAAATCCGCCCAAGCTACCGTCTTCACCTCCTCCTCCGTCGGCGCCGCGGACCGAATCCAGTCGCACACCTCGACCAGACCGTTGCCGACGACGCACGCGCGGGCGGTGACGTCGAGTTTGGCGTCGCATCCGCGCGGGTCGCACCCGAGGCTGGGCCGCAGCCCGCACAGGACGCCGCCGGCTGTTTCCCTCGACGAGCACACCCGTCGAACCGAATCGATCCCATCGTTTAACAGCAAGACGGCGCGAGCGGTCCGGGCGAACGCGAGTGGGACGCCGCGAAGACCGACGTGTTCGTACGCTGAGACGACGTCGAAGACCGAGAACGCGGGGGCGCACCCGTCCCAATCGTTTTTGCTCGAGGCGGCGGACGCGGGGGTTTGGGTTTGGTTTTTTGTCGCGGTTTTCTCCTTGACCCGCGCGCACGCGCCTCCGTACCCCGGGGACCGCTCGATCGCCCTCTTGAGCTCGCACACCCGACGAAGCGCGTGAGGCGTGAAAACGTCGCCGTCCGCCGCCGCGCGCGAGGTTTTGACGATGACGGTGAACTCCTCGGCTCCGCCCGCGCCGCCCCAAGCGCCGGCTTTGGGGTCCGTCGCGAGCGCCTTGTCCGGCGCGCTCCTCCTGGGAAAGTCCGCGAGAACCCTGGACGCGGTGAGCCTCGCGGCCGCGCCCGGGAACTCGGCGTCCAGTCGCTCCATGCGCCGAGCTTCGGCGTCGATTGACGTGCCGAACTCGACGTCCTCGGGCGACGCGGGTTCCCGAGGCGGTTCGGTCGTCACCGTGGACGTGGAGACGAGCCTGTCGAACTGCCGCGAGCGCTCGCCGGTTCTGGTGCCCCGGACCAGGTAGTGGCGAAGGGTCGCGTCTACCCGCTGGTGCGTGTGGCTCAGCAGGAACAGCATGACGATGACGGCGGCGGCGTTGCACAGGACGATGGCGCCTGGAAAGGAACGGGCGACGGGGACGGGGTCGCGTCGTTGTCACGGAGCCGATCTCGGAAAAGGGACATGGGACATCTCGGTGCTGTCGGGAAGTTGGGGCGTTGGGAATGGGTTCGTATCGTCTGCACGCACCGGAGTTGCGGACGATGAATCGTACGATACGCCTCTGCGCGCTCGCGGGGAGGGACGGCATCGCGGCTCCCGTGCCGCGCGCGGCGGTGTTTGTTCCGCCCACGTCCTATCAAAAAGGAACAGTTACAGATCCACTTCTTCACGGGCAGACGGGAAATATCGCGGATCCGAAACGTCCCGAAACGTCCCGCCCGCGAGGCGACGGAAATCTGCTTTCAAAATTCCTTTCAAAGTTCGCTTTCCGTTTGACCCTGACGAGTCGATGAATCGATAGAATTAATGGGTCAAGCTATGCACACGAGCGCTCACGCGTCTACTGCTCGAGGATGCCCTTGACGTACACCTTGCCCTTCTCCACGAGGTTAAGGTCGCGCCTCATGCGCTCGATCTCCTCCACGTCGCCCTCCACGATGACGTCGGTGGTCATGTCGTCATCCGCGGTGACCATCTTCACCTTCACACGCTCCTTGCGCCCCGCGTTGTCCATGTAATACCCGCCGCTCAGCGGGCTCAGCAGCGCGAGCGAGTACCACAGGTTACCGCCGGGCAGCGCGATGGAGCACACGAGGCCGATGCACAGGAGGCCGATGGCGACGCAGAAGGTGATGTACGCGGCGGTGCCCCTCTCGGGCGCGATGTTTCCTTCAAACGTGATCACCTCGCCGGCATCCGCGATGACGTAGTTGTTGCGGCGGAAGTACATGGAGATCTCCCGCGCGAGCTCGTCCAGGGGCATGGCCTGCTCCGCGGACGGGCCCGCCACCTCGAACGTCTTGCGATCGATCTTGGACTTGGCGCTTCGCTTGACGAGCGACCAGAGGCCGGGCGCGGAGAGCACGAAGAGCCCGAGGGTGGCGAAGTAGGAGGGCTTGATGTCGTCCCTGAGTCCGTCCGCGAGGAGGAAGAGGGGCGCGACGGTGGCCACCGGGTTGGACATGAGCGTCATCGACGAGGACACGCCCGGCGCGTCGTCGTCGAAGAAGCCCATGCCGCGGGGGGCGGGGACCCACGAGGCGGACCCGTGGCGCTCGTCCGCGGAGGCGCGCTCGTGGCGGTCGGACCTCGCGGCGACGGCCACGCGGCGGCGGGGAAGCGCCGCGGCGCGCGCGGTGGGCGCGCGGAGGGCGCGGGTGGAGCCGCGGGAGGTGGAGGCGAGCTCGGCGGGGCGAGCCGTGGAAGCGGCGAGAGCGCGCACGCAGGACATCTTCTTCTCACGAAAAGGAACTTATCCGAACGGAACGGTGATGCGGTCGCGTAGCGCTCGAGTGGGGCTCGAGGGCGAACTGCGCACGGGGCTTCGCGTCGGTGCGGGTCGCTCCGAGTTTGACGAACGTCTCGACTCGCGTGCGCGCGTCGATTGTGGAGCGTCCGGGGGGTGCGAGGCGCGGTTTTCTCGCAACGTTTCCTCGTCCAAAAAACCCTACGTGTCAAAACCTGAAGCGCTTTGGCCACTCACCGAGAGACTGCACTGTGAACCAGTCTGCATCTCCGATTTCATATTTGGTGTTAACGGGGAGATGTCCATCGTACTGTTTGCTCATGCGAGGACAAAATACGAAATACGAAATCTCCAGTCACCAAGTCACCGACTTGTCCACTTTTTTGGACCAGGAGTCCAGGGAGCTTCGCATCCGGTTCGGGCGCGTCCCTTCGGGCGACGCGTGCCTCGACGGGGGACGGGATGTCCCTCGAGACGTCCGAGTCGCACGATCCATCACCCGAGGAGGTTCGAGCGGCTCGCGCGAAGGCTGACGCGAAGAGAGGTGCGCCCCGAGCCCCCCGTTCCCTCCAGGGCATGCTGGTTTTAGCGCGCGCTTTCTCGCCTCCCACGACTGACCCTCCCGTTTCCACGCAGCCGACGCCATCGCCGCACGTATCGACGCCGCGAAGTCTTCTCCACCGAGCGCATCGCGATCGTGGGACGCCAGGGACGCGCTGGATGCGTGCGAGCGCCTGTTTCGCGACCACCCCGGGTCCCTCATCCGCGAAAGGTGCAGGGACGAGATCTTCACCCCTTCCAAGGGCCGCGACGACGGCTCATCGTCGGAACACGTGAGGGACCTCGTGTACGGGGAGTTCGGCTTCATGTCCCTGGCGGCGCTCTTCCGCAAGTATTCGGATCAGATACCCCCCCGCGCGGTCGTCGCGGACCTCGGGAGCGGCGTGGGCAGGCCGCTCTTCGCCGCCGCGTGTCTGCGCCCGGACCTCGCCAGATGCGTCGGCGTGGAGAAACTTGGCGGGCTGCACGAGCTCGCGGGCGAACTCGGGGCTCTGTACGACGCGGAGCTGGCGCCTGTGCTCGGCGCGGAGCCGCCGCGCGTGGAGCTGCACCGCGGGGACTTTCTTCACGGCGTGGAGTGGAGGGGCGCGAACGTCGTGTTGGTGAACAGTGCCATCTTTTCCGACGAGCTGTTCGAGAAAACGGAGGCGAGGGCGGCGGAAGTTTTGTCGCCCGGGGCGCTCGTCGTCACCCTGAGGCGGGGGTTTGCCGATTGCGGGCACGAGGGCGCGTGCTGGGAGCTGCTCGAGGCGACGGAACGGCGGCAGAGCTGGGGTATGTCCACGGTTTACGTGCACCGGAGGACCCAAAACTCGCCCCGCCGCGCCGGCATCGAGGATTAGCGAAGCTCCCGCCGGGCGAGCGCGCGCGTGTCGTCGGCGTGCGATGCGTCCGTGTAAATTATTAAACATCTATGTATCGAATCCTGCCCCCCCACACTCCGTCTCGATGCTCAGAAGACGATTGAGCTGCCCCCGCCCGGCGGCTTGGACACCTGCACGCTCCTCCTGCTCGCGTCCCGCCCGTCGCTGAACACGTCGCTGCCGCTCATCGCCGCCACCGCCGCGGCCCTCGCCTCCGACACCTCCCCCTTCTCCCGAGCGGGCCCATCGGAGAAGATATCCTGGCCCCTCATGTCGTTCGCCTTGGCCGTGGACAGCGCCGTGCCCGGCCTGCGAGGCTCGGCGACGTCCGAGAAGACGTCGCTGCCCCGGTAATCTCTCTGCAGCTTGGCGTGACTCACCTGCTTGCCCGGGACGAACGCGTTGGGGCTATCGCTGAACACGTCGTGACCCTGGAGCTGGGCGATCTTGGCGTCGCTGAGCGCGCGGGAGGAAGCCGCGTGGCCGTCGCTGAAGATGTCGTTGCCGATGATCTCGTGGTGCTTCGCCTGGGACTGTTTTCGCGGCGGGTTTAGGGTGATGATGATGAGTACACGAATGAGAATGACGGAGGCTGACTAAACGGCCGCTGCGATGTCGCAGTCGCGGCCGTCGTGTGACTTGTTCAGTCAGCGCGTTGTGCGGTTTGGGTTTAGGTAATACAAAAAAACGTCTGGTTTTCGCTCCCTAGCCCTTCTAGGTGAGACGACCCGGAACGACCCCAACAACGCGATACGACCCGTTTAGGAACACAACAAATCGGAGTTTCCCAGCGTGACCCAATCCCTCGTAGAATGAAAAAAACTGACCCCCCTCGACGCGGTTCTGGTACTGTTACGTATTCGGTTTTCGTGTTCCCCGTCCAAAGCAAGCGATGGTTCCAAAAACGTTGCGTGTCGTGTGCGGCCCGGGAAAGCGTTTAGCGCATGAAACCTACCACGTTCTTGTGAGATGCCGGGGCGGGCTCGGAGCCGTAGCCGCCGAGGGAGAAGCTGGAGCCTCCGCCGGGGGGCGCGAGGACCCTGGAGGAGTTGCGCCCGGTGAGAAAGTTGCCCACGTTTTGGCCCTGCTCGCGGTTGTAGTTGTTACCCACGGTGGCCACGCCGGAGACGCCCCTGTTGGCCACCATCACCTTAATCTGACCCGTCACCATCGCCTCGCAGACGCGCTCGACGAGGGTGTTCTTCGCGCCCGCGGGCGAGAGGCCGTGCGCGCGGCACAGCTCGCGAAGCTCCTGGTGCATCATCGCCTTGATGTCCTCGTTTGTCGCCTGGACAGTCGCCGGGGGCGGAACCTCCTCCTCGGCGGACCAAACCTCGGGCGCCGCGGCGACGGGCGCGGGCCCGGCGCCGAAGATGTCGCTGCCCGCCTGCTCGCGCTCCTTGGCGGCGAAGGCGGCGGTGTCCGGGCGTCGCACCGCGGGGGCGTCAAAGTCTCCGCCGCCGAACGAGATCTGCGACTGGCCCCCCGGGGGCGCGTGGAGCCTGGTGGTGGGCCTGTCGGTGATGAAGTTGCCGCAGTTTTGGTCCGCACCGTTGGCGAAGGCGTTGGAGGAGTTGGAGCGCGCGGCAGAGGGCGCGCCGAACACCTGGGACTGCACCGCGGAGGGCGAGTTGGTCGCCTTGTCCTGGGCGGTGGCGACGGTGGATCTGACGCGATCCTCGGGCGCGGCGCCGAAGCAGATGCTGCTGTGGCCGCCGGGGGGCGCGTGGAGGCGGGTGGTGGGGCGGTCGGTGATGACGTTACCGCAGTTCTGGTCCGAGCCGTTGGCGAAGGCGTTGGACGACTGCGAGACGGGTGTGGGGATGCGCGGGGCGGTCAGCGCGTCGCGGGATTGCTAAAGCCGTTGATTCGAGGGGAACGAGATTAGGACCGCCGGACGAGTGTCGTTCCGGGACGGGGTTCGAGGCGAAGAAGCCGAGGGATGACGGCGCGGAGTGTTACCTGGGGCATCGCGTTCTCGTTGTTGAAGTAAGACATGGTTCGTGCGACCGATACGTGTACCTGGCGCGTCGAATAGTGCTCGATGTCAGCTGATTTTCAAAAAAGCTGTCCTCTTCTGTTTGACTGCACGATTCCTTTGTGTTGTTACCTCGGCAGGTCCGAGGCTGCCGTCGCCACAACCGCGAGCATGTTGATCCAAGCATCGCGCTTCGTCAACAGCTTCTGGCTGATCTTCTTCGGCCTCAGCGTCGTCGCGGACCTGAACCTCGTCCCCGGCCTCTCCGGCTTCCTCCGAGCGGTCGCCAAGCGCGGCAAGGATGACGAGGGCGACGATCCGGCCGGGAAGAGACGACGACCGTGGTGGCAGGTCACCGTGCCGCACGGCTGGTTCACCCACTTCTACGTCGTCGGCGTGCTGTGGAACGCGGTCGCGCTGTTTCATTCGCTGATCGAGTGCGCGTGGGCGGGCTCTGACCCGTCGGTGGTGGGCGCGGCGCTCGCGTCGACGCTCTTCCAGGCGCACGTCACGAGGCGCCTGTACGAGTCCGCCTTTGTGTCCATCCACAGACCGGGCGGGCGCATGCACGTCGTGGGGTACCTGATCGGCGTCGTCTACTACATCTGCGTCCCCCTCACCCTGGCGCACCCGCTCGCGGCGGCCGCCGTCGTGGGATCCGTCACCGACGCGTGGCGCCGCGGGTCGATCGCGTACCTGCTCGAGCCCGTCGACGGGACGAAGCTCGCGGCGGCGGCGGATGGTATCCGGCACGTCCTCAAGTTCGCGTTCACCGCAAGCGGGAGGTCCGGCGTGGGCGCGCTGATGAGCGGCTTCTGCGTCATGGGCGGCGTGTACGCGTGGGGGGTGGGTAACGCGCACCAGCACAGGTACCACGTCGCGCTCGCCAAGCTCCGCGGCGGGGAAAAGAAGCGAGAAAACGTCGAGAAGAAGGAGCGAACGGGCGCCGCGAAGGAGTACGGCGTGCCCCGCGGGGGTTGGTTCGAGTCGGTATCGTGCCCTCACTACGCCGCGGAGGTGTTACTGTACGTTGGGATCTGCGCGGTGGCGTGCGGGTCGGGGCTCGGCGCGGGGGGGATCGCGACGGGCGCAGCCGGATTCGGGCCGGCGGCGGCGCTCGCGCGGACGGCGCCGATGCTCGCGTCGGTGGCGGGCAACCTGTCAATCGCGGCGAGACGAAACCACGAGTGGTACCTGCGTCACATGCCGGACTATCCCAAGGGCAGGTGGGCGATGATACCGGGAATCCTGTGATGAGCGAGTGCGAAGTCCGGCGAACTTTTAACGAAACGCGCTACTCTTACGACGCCGACGACCCGCGGGGCTGTCAGAGCAGAGACGTCAGGGGGACGTCGTCGTCGTCGTCGTCGTCGTCGTCACCCTCATCACCCTCCTCGTCGTCCTCCTCCTCCTCGTCTTCAACATCCTTCTTCTTAGCGTCCTCCTCCGCGTTTGGCAAATCCGCGGGCAGCCCCATCTCCTCCGGCGACTTCTTACAGAGTTTCGTGTACCACAACTTCTTGATCGCCGGCAGCGTCCGCTCGGGCACCGCGGTGTTGATGTCCTCCCACGCCTGACCCGTCCGGCGCATGCGGTAGATGGCCTCCTGCTCCCAATCCTGCCACAGACCCGCGGCTCTGCCCACGCCTCTTCCGTAATGCGTCTTTCCTCGCACGTCGTCGTCTCCCGCGTCCTCATCCTCCATCTCGTCGTCGTCCCCGTCCCCGTCCCCGTCCCCGTCCCCGTCCCCGTCGTGTTTCACCCCCATGTGCAGCCTGCAGAAGATCTCGGCGTCTACCGCGTTTCTCGGCGCACAATTCGCGAGACCGGGTTCGTCGACGAGCTCTCGCCTCGCCTCGTTCGCCGCCTCCGCCACGAGCGCGTAGTCCAGGTCCTCGCCTCGCGCCTGCGCCTCGCCGCACGCGGTTCTCATCGCGCGCCTCTCCGCGTCGTGAAAGTTGGGCACGGCACTCGGGTCCCCGCCCATCTTCTTCTTCAGCGTGCCGTAGTAAAACTTGGAGATCGAGCGCTTCGTGCGTCGGGGCAGGATCGTGCCGACGTCATCCCACGAGAGGCCCATGGCGCGTCCCCGGTACATGAGCTGCTCCTCGTGCTCGGAGTACGAGGGCATGCGCTTACCTCCCGGCGCGAGGCCCGACATCACGTTCACCCTCCGGGCCCGTTTACGCGCGGTCGTCTCGGCGTCCTCGAATCCCCCGCCGCCCTCCGAACGCCTGGCTCTGGGCGTGTCGTCGTACTCCTCCTCATCCTCCTCCTCGTCTTCCGATTCTTCGCTGTCGGATCCCGCGGCGGAGCCGTCGAGCTGCCTTACCCGGCCGCCCATCAGGTGTGCCACGTACTTGCCCGCGCCCCTGGACCCCGCCAGCTCGCGCGTCACCGCCGTGCCCCTAGCCTCCTTCTCGACGGCGGGCGCGAGCGACCGCATGAAGTTGCCGTAGAAGCGATCGCCGCGCGCCTGCTCGCGTATCAGTGGAACCAGCACGGTGGCGTCCGCCCACAGCGTCTCGGGGAGGTCATCGCCCGGTCGCGGAAGCCTCCGACGCTCCTCGCGGTAGACACCAGCCATGGCTACCCAGCGACAAATCGTGTGACTCGCCTCTCGGAGCCTCGCTCCGTTTTGAACCAATCCTCGAGGTGGGTGAGCCTCCGAGTCACACCACCGCGCGCATCTCATCGCGCGACCGATATCCGCGCGAGCATCGTCGCGTTACCGGTCTAGGGAGGCGCAAGGTTCGCGTCGAGCCGACGTCGTGCGGGCGAAAGAGAGCCTCGAGGAGCGAAGGCGAAGCGCGGCAGTGCATAGGTGCACGCAGAGATCGAGATGGCTTCTGGGACGATGCCCGCGGACGAGATGCCCGTGATGAGGGAGCCGTACGACATCATGAGGAACGGTCTTCCGGGCGCCAAGGCGGCGGTGACGCATCTGGGCAAGCACCCGGTGCAGCTCATCCAGGACAACGTGCGTGCCCCGTCCGCGATCGGTGCCCGAGTCCGACCCACTCGTGGATCTCGACCCGCCCCGTGTTTACCCTAAAGCTGACCCCGCGCGTCCCTCCCCTCCCCCTCCTCACCAGGGTCCCACCGATACCCTCAGGGCGAAGCATGCCATGCTGGCGAACACCTACGGGATCGCCATGCCCGCCAAGATGGACATCGAGTGCCAGATCCTCTCCAAGTGCGTCCCCCAACCCTCCGGTCCCTGGCCCAGATCTCGCCCGCCCCGGCCCGCCAACGACCAAAAAGTTTGCGCGGTTTTTCCACCCGCGCCCTTTCGTCCCGCTCCCTGACCTCCGCCCCTTCGCGCCGTCGCTTTCCCTCGTCGCAACAGGCAGAGACGGCTTCCCGGCCTTCCCTCGTCCAGGCTCGGCCTCGAGATCATGACCGGCGACGTGGACAGGTTCGGTTTCGAGTCGTACCTGGACAGGCCCGACGAGCGGCCGGAGGCGCCGAGGGGCGACCTGCACGGCGTCATGGAGAACAGGCTCGGGCTGAACAAGAAGCCGGGGTACGGACCGGGGTCTAAGCGTTGACGAAAGGCGCCCCGTCTCGCGGTTGGGCCCGTCCGTGTATCACTAGTCAGGTTTCTCATCAGTCGCGGGCGGTCGCGTGTGTCTTGGAATCAAACGCGAGAGAGTCACCCGGTCTCACTAAACGCTCACGTCGCGAGTCCTTTCTACAGCTGCTACGTCGTCGTCCTTCGTCCCACGGATGCTAATGCTACGTCGCCTCCTTCGCCTCGGGTTCGTCCCCGTGCTCGTCCCCCGCGTCGTCGACGGCACCCGCGCGGTACAGCTCCTCCCGCGGCGGAAGCTCCGCGTCGTCGTCGTCGAGTTCGAGGTCGTCTCCGTTCCTGAAGAGCAGCTTGGCGATGTCCGCGCGCCTCAGCCCCGCCGCGGCTCGGTGCAGCCGCGTCATCCTCCCCTCCACGTCCGCCATCCGGATCCCCAGCGCCTCGACCCTGGCGCGCACCCGCCGAACCCGTTCGGCGTGTCCCTCGGACGCCTCCGCGGGCATCGCCGCGAGGAGCACCTCGAGCTCGTGCGCCAGGCGGTCGACGTGCGCGGTGAGGTCCGCCTGCGCGGTGGCGCACGACGACGCGGCGGCGTCGCACTCCCTGACGGCGGGTGCGATGACTCGCTGAAGGCCCTCCGACAACGCGTCGACGCCGCTCTCGGCCATGGCGGTGACTAGGCGAGCGCGTTGGGGTTGTGCAGGGGAAACCCGGGACGACCGAGGGCCACGAGATATTTTGGGAGGACGACTGGATGGAGGGCCACTAGTTCAAGCGCGGGGCGATCCGGAGCGGTGCAGCGCGCGTCAGGCGCTCTCCAACCCTCCTCTCACCATGGCGTCGAGATCGGCTCTTCGCCGCGGCCTGGCGGTGATCGGTGACGCGTACGCGCGCTCGTCGCGCGCGGCGAACGCGAGCGGCGGTAACAACGCCTTCGCCGGCGGCCAGCACATCCACCGGTGCGTATACGGAGAAGATTGCTCGAAGCGTCATCCCCGAAAACCCCGTGTCCGCCCGCCGACTGACCCGCGCTCACCCCCTGAACTTCCTCGCAGGCTGCTCTTTACCGCGTCGCGCGACACGGCCAACCCCAACGGCACCCGCGGCTTCGCCGCCAACGCCGATCGTGCGTGCCCCAGCCCGGAAAACCTCAAATCCTTTCGCGCGCGAAAAAGATTCCAAAAGTCGCGGATCTCTGACCCCGCCCCTCCCACTCCCTCACCTCCGCAGTTCCCCCCCACCAGGTCGTGCCCTTTCCGTCCCTTTCACCGACGATGACCCACGGCGGCATCGCCGGTTGGAAGAAGAAGGAGGGCGAGTTCGTCGCGACGGGCGACATCCTCGCCGAGATTCAGACTGACAAGGCCACGATGGAGATGGAGTCGATGGAGGAGGGTTGGATGGCGAAGATCATCGTGCCGGAGGGCACCGAGGACATCCCGGTGGGCAAGCCCGTGGCGGTGCTGTGCGAGGAACAGGCCGACATCGCCGCGTTCAAGGACTACGTTCCCGAAGCGAGCGCAGACGCCCCGCCCGGCGCCGCCGCCGCCGCCGACGCGGCGCCCGCCAGAGCCGTGCTCGAGCGACCCGACTACCGACCCATCGGCGAACGAAGCGTGCCGCTCACCACGGGGCTGGCGAGCAAGCCCCTCGAGGACGGTGCCGCGGCGTTGGCGCCCGTGCTGGACGCCGACTCGCCCGTCATGACCGTGCGCGACGCGCTCAACAGCGCCCTGGCTGAGGAGATGGAACGCGACGAGAAGGTCTTCATCATGGGCGAGGAGGTCGGCGACTACCAGGGCGCGTACAAGATCACGAAGGGCCTATTGCAGCGCTTCGGCGCCGACCGCGTGAGGGACACGCCCATCACCGAGGCGGGTTTCACCGGCCTGGCGTGCGGCGCCGCGATGATGGGCCTCAAGCCGGTCGTCGAGTTTATGACGTTTAACTTTTCGATGCAGGCCATCGACCACATCGTCAACACCGCGGCTAAGACGCTGTACATGTCCGCGGGCACCATCTCCCAGCCGATCGTGTTCCGCGGGCCCAACGGCGCCGCGGCGGGCGTCGGCGCCCAGCACTCCCAGTGCTTCGCCGCCTGGTACATGTCCATCCCGGGCCTCAAGGTGCTCGCGCCTTACGACGCCGAGGACGCCCGCGGGTTACTCAAAGCCGCGATTCGAGACCCGGACCCCGTCGTCTTCCTCGAGAACGAGCTGATGTACGGCGAGTCGTTCCCGGTGAGTAAAGAGGCACTTGCCACCGACTACGTGGCGCCCATCGGCAAGGCTCTCGTCATGAGGCCCGGCACGGACGTCACGCTGGTGAGCTTCAGCAAGATGGTCGGCTTCTGCAAGAAGGCGGCGGATGAGCTCGCGAAGGAGGGTATCGAGGCCGAGGTGATCAACCTCAGGTCCCTGCGCCCGCTGGACAGGGACGCCATCGCCGCGAGCGTCCGCAAGACCAACCGCATCGTCGTCGTCGAGGAGGGCTGGCCCCAGGCTGGCGTCGGCGCGGAGATTGCCACCATGGTCATGGAGGACGCCTTCGACCACCTCGACGCGCCCGTCGAGCGCATCACCGGCGTCGACGTGCCCATGCCCTACGCCGCGAACCTCGAGAAGGCGGCGCTCCCCCAGGTCGAGGACATCGTGCGCGTGGCCAAGCGCGTGTGCTACAAGTAAAAGAGAGGGGCGAGCGCCTCTGTCGAGTTGATTTTGTAATTCACCATTTATCTTTTTTACCATTTTTACGTTACAGCCCGCGTCTCGTTTTACACCCTTAATCTTGGTTTACATCGCCCTCGCGTTCCTTCAGCCGAACGCCCCGGAACGCGGCTGCATGCACCGCACGCCCGCGGTGTTCCTCGGCCCGTTGTTTCGCCTCATCGCGCCGTTCAGGTGGAAGAAACCCGGTCCGTCGCCCGCGCGTCGACTGGATTCCTTGCGCGCGATCGCCAGAGACTCCTTCGCTCTCCTCTGGATCGCCTGCGGCAAGCGGCGTCGCGCGGCGATGCGCGCGGCGCCCACGCGTCGCGCGACGGCGGCGGGCGCGCTCGCCGCCCGCCCGCGCCCCGCCCGCCCGCGACCGCGCCCCGACTCCAGCCTCGCCTCCAGCCCCGTTCCCGCCTCGCTAATCGCGTCGTCGTCGTCCCGTCCGTCGCTCGAGAACCTTTGCCCGGCGGCGTCATCCGACGGAGCGACGCCGCGGCCCGTCATCGCGTCCTCCATCCACTGCTCCCGCAGCACGGACTCCTCGTCCATGTCCATGTCCTCGGGCCCGGCGAACGGCAGGTCGGAGAGGTTCTCGCGCAGAGAATCGTCGGCGACAAGATCGAGACGATCCGAGGCTGCGGGGCGACCCGCGGAAGGGGACGAAGGACCGGAACCCGCGCGGTGGAACTCGCCGTTCCACGGACCCATCAGCACGCGCCCGTGGCCAGCGTGTACCGTCGGAGTCACGCCTGGGGGAACCGCGACGGAGGACCCGGGGGTGCCCGGGGCGAAAACGTTGACCGGCATCGTGGCGTCGTCGCCCCTTCCGTTCAGATCTGGACGAGGGGTCGCGGCGACGATCGGTCCCCTCAGATGCGCGAGTCGCGGGGGCAGAAACGACGCGCCGGTCTCCACGGCCTCGTCCTCATCGACGGGAAACAGCACCGCGTTTCTCGTGTCCTTTCTCGCATCCCTCTTTGTCGTCCTGGTCATCGGAGCGGGGGGAAGGTCTGGGGAGTGAGAATAGAATCCCTTTTCCAAACGTTTCGCGGGAATTCTCACGAAGGCGGGCGCGGGGATCTGGGGAGAAACGACGGGCGCGCGAGTCGAAACGCACCTTCCGGACCTGCCGGACCCTTTGGTGGGTCCGGAGCGCTGTATCAAGGTTTCCATGGCGACGATCCGGCCGTGTGAGGCGCGGACGGGGTCTGACGGTACACGTCGACAGTCGTGCTACCGGAAAAAGGTCACCGCAGAGGCGGGAACGACAGCCTGGCTTTTGCCAAGCACGGGGGGTGGGCGAGGAGAATGTTCGTCGAACCGCGAGGAGGGAATCCTGACTGACCCTCCTGTGCTCGCCTCACGCAAATAATAACTGTCTCTCGAGAAATCTCGTCCTCCACCGTGTATGGGTTTGTTAGCGAATTTCACGAGTAAACAGACCCTGTTCAGGGTTTGCAAAATGCTCGACTCGCATTGGCTGGAGGTAGTTACAGCTGGGATAGCGAATTACGAAGGTAAATGCCGACCGGCTCCGCGCCGTCGAGCACAGCGGGTCCGCGCGTCAGCACGCCGGCGCGCTCCTGTGACGAGGCGCGACCGCCCTCGATCCGATCTCGAACCCCGAACCCGGCGACTCCCGGGCGCGGGTGACTCGCGCGCGAATCCGGTCCCCTCCTCCGACTCGGTTTCCCGCCCAAGATGCTGGACAAGCCCCTCTTCGGGCAGCAGCTCCCGTTCAAGACGTCGATCCCTCCCGCGCGGCTCGTGCCGTGGCCCGTCCGCGCGGGCCTCTCCGCGGGCCTCGCGTCGCTGCTCTCCCTGTTGAAAAAGACGCTGTTCAAGGACGTGGGATGGGACGACAACGTGCTGCCCGTGCCCGTGTTCGCCACGGTGGTCGCGATCGTGTGCACCGCCAAGACGCGCGGAGGCACCTACATGAACTGCTGGCACGTCATCAACGGAACCATCGCGGGCGCCCTCGGCTCCGCGCTGTTTCTCGCGCTCCTCGGTGACTCCGTCGCGGCGGTCATCGTCACCAACTCCCTCATCGGCGCCGGCGTTCTCTACCCCCGCGGCATCCCCGTGCTCGCGCAGAAGTTCGCGTTTGGCGGGTCCACCATCTGCGTCTGGGGCGTCTACGAGAACCTCGACTTCCGATGGCAGACCCTCGGGGTCCCGCTCTCCGCCGCGCTCGGCGCCCTCGCCGCCGTCATCGTCGCCCTCGCCCCGGAGACGTCCGCCATACGCTCCGTCAAGCGGGAGGCGGACAAAGTCGTGGATTTTCTCGAGGAGGCGCTCGACGACGCCGTCACCGCGTACGCGTGGCGATCGGACCCGTCCCAGCGCGAGATGCTCCGCGCCCGGGTGACAAACGCGTTGACGCAGGCGGAGGCGCACCTCTCGAAGCTCAAGGAGGCGGCGAGGGACGCGCGATGGGAGCGCAAGGTTCTGATCGGCATCGACATGGTGACCAAACCCGAGAAGGACCGCAAGAGCCACAAGAGCAAGGCGGAGGAGTTCATCCCGGTTTTGGCGGAGGTGAGCATGAGCCTCAAGGGCATGGAGCTCGCCCTCGAGGGATTGAACGCGGTTCAGGTGGACCGCTGGCACCTCCTCGAGGGCGGCGAAGACTCTGAGCGGGTGAAGGGCCGACCGGCGCCCATGTTCGACGGCGATCCCGAGGGTTCCCTCGCCGCCGTCAAGGACGTCGTGGTCCAGGCGATGCGCGACGCCATCAAGCCCAGGCGCCGCGACGACACGCAAACCTCCTCGCAGGTGGCGGCGGACCTCCGCGAATCCCTCACTCGGCTCGACGACGTCATCACCGAGGAGCGCAAGAGGCACTACGCGCCGAGCCAGGCGGCGAGTGACGCGAGGGAGACGGTGGCCAGGAAGGCTCTGCAGGCGAACCACCTGTGGATCTTCGCGTTCCAGAACCTCGCGGACAGGCTGCGGGCGCACCACGAGCCGACGTGGGCGTCGAGCCCGGGCGACACGTGCCAGACGTGCGCGCTCGCCGAGACGTCGCCGGCTAAGCCCAAGAAGGGGCCCAAGGGTCCTCTGGTGGATCCCCGCGACGAGATCTCCGCGCTGTTCAACTGCAACTTCAGGGCCAACTCCGACCAGGTGCTGTACGCGATGAAGCTCTCCACCGCGTGCGCGATCGCGGCGATCGTCGGCTGGATCGTGAGCGACAACGGCTCGTGGGCGGCGCTCGCCGTGTCGATGGTGGGCACTCGCGAGAGCCACGCCGTCGGCGGCTCCTTCAACGCCGCGCTCCTCCGCATGCAGGGCACCATCTTCGGCGCCATGTTCGCGTACACCATCATGTCGTGCGTTCAGGGCGAGCACGAGTCCTGGGCGGGCGGCGCGAGGCTCATCCTCCTCGCCGTCTTTAACTTTCTGTGCACGTTTCTCAGGCTCAACGCCGAATACTCCTACGCTGGCGTCGTCGCCGCTTTCACCGCGTACGTCGTGGCGCTCGGCATCCCCGACGGCGCGTCCACTTCCGAGGCGAGGGCGTACGCACACCTCCGCATCGAGCAGAACCTACTCGGCCTCGTCATCCTCGTCTTCATCGAGGTTGTCCTCCTGCCGACGTTTGCGCACGACGCCGCGAGGCGAGCGGCGAGCGAGGCGACCGCCGCCGCGGAACACGCCGCCGAGGTCATCTACGACGCCACCGTGGGAACTGACTGCATCATGTGCCGCGACCGCGCCGCCAAGGACGCGGGCGGCGCCCTCGATGACCTCCGCGATAAGCTCGCGACGCTCAACACCCTGCTCGTGCAAGCCGCGGCTGAGCCCCACCTGTGGTCGCCCAAGTTCCCCCTCGAGCCGTACCAGCGCATCGCGACCGAGACGGAGAGCGTGCGCAGGGTGCTCGGGCTGATGCGCGCGGCGCTCACGGCGATGGCCCACGGTTCACGCGGTGGAAGGACCGAGGGTAGCGGCGATCCGAGGCGCATGATCCGCGAGTTGCTGTCGCCCACGGATAGGTTCGTCACCGACCTTCGCAGGGCGGTCAAGCAGAGGCTCGGCCGCGCGTCGCACGACCTGGCGGAGGGCGAGGGTCACTGGGAGACGAAGAAGGCGGCGGCGTCCATCGCCCGCGCGCAGGCTTCGCTCCACCGCGCATTTATCCTGCACACGCTCGAGATTCGGGTGAGGTATCAGGCGGGCGAGGAGGACATGTTCCTCCCCAACCACCTCATGGTTCCCTGGCACGCGTTCATGTCCTGCACGGCCGTGCTCGCGCTCAACGTGGACAACCTGAGCCAGGCGTCGTGGGAGGCGCTCCTCGCGGTCAAGCCCCCCGTCGGCGGTGACGAGGAGGAGGATTGGGAGGACGAGCCCGAGGATGACGAGCCTTACTCGGGCGGCGGCGGAAAATACGACGACGACGACGACGACGTTAGACCGATCTCCGCCTCCCAGCCCTCGTTCAAGCGTTCGGGCAGCGGTAACAGCGGCAGGTCGGGCGATGCGCCGTACACCAACGGCGTCAAGTCCCCGGAGCAGTCCCTGGGAAGGCTGTGAGCGCCGGCGACTCTTATTGATGATAGTTGATGCAAATATGACAAACTTTTTCTTGACTTTTTGGCCGACCTTACCAGCATACGTCGGCTGGCAGCGAGCAGGTTACTCTCCTGCTCACGCACCTGCTGACAAGCCGGTTTTTGCTGTTTGAAATCTAGACTCGTCACGCGCGCCGCGAGGCGTCTGCTGGAGCGGCCCGTTCAGTCTTCTTCCCGGAGCACGCGAGGCTCATGGCGCCACCGAAACAACCCGCCGCGGGAATGCGCTCCATCGCCAGCTTCTTCGCCCCAAAGGCGAAGGCGCCCCCAAAGGAGCAGCTGCCCGGCATCGCCAACGGGGCGATCGCGCCCGACCCGTCCGAGAGCCCGTCCGTTAGCCCGCCCTCCGCCGACGCGCACGGCGCGACGCGCGCCGCCAAGTCCGCCAAGACGTCCGCGTGCGCCGCGCCCGGCTCGGCGACCCCGGGCGGCGGGGACGGGAAAACTCCGCCGACCGCGCCCTCCACCGCCGTCTCCAACGACGAGCAGCACGCGCGGATCGATCCGTCCCCGCCGGAGGCCGAGTCCCCTCCGGGCGACGCCCCCGCGACCGCGACGACCGCGAACGCCGCCGGCGCGGGCGACGTCGGGCGAAGGATCGCGGTGCTCTGGAAATCCGAGCGCAGGTACTTCGCCGGGAACGTCGCCGCGTACGACGCCGTGAACGGGAAGCATCACGTTCGTTACGACGACGGGGACGACGAGTGGATCGCGACGTCGCGGCACGACGTCAAGTGGGACGACGACGCCGAGGCGGAGGCCAAAAAGAAGCCCCCCCCCGTGGACGACGACGACGATGACGACGACGACGACGACGACGACGGGTCCGAGTCCGAGTCCGAGGAGGCGCCCCCCGCGAAGAGGGGACGCGTCACCGCGAGACGCGCGGCTGCGGCAAAGGCGCTGCGTCGGGTCGGCTCGAAGAAGTCCGGCGGCGGCGGCGGCGGCGGCGGTCGACCCGCGCGTCGAGCGGCGGGCGCCAAGAGGAAGGTCGTCCTCAGCGACAGCGACGACGACTTCGACGCGGGCGGAGACGAGGACGCGTCCGAGGGTGGCGACGAGAGCGAGAGCGAGTTTGAGGTTGAATCCGAGGAATCGGAGGAGGAGGAGGACGACGACGAGGCTTCGGAGGAGGAGAGCGAGGAGGAGGAGAGTCCCGGGCCGAAAGGAAAGCGCGGCGGGGCCAAGTCGAAACCCGCGCAGCCGGCGAAGAAGACCGTTACGACCGTTACGCCGCCCAAGAAGGCGACGCCCAAGAAGGCGAAGAATCCGCCGTCGTCGTCGGGCGGGAAGTCGCTCGCCGCCGCGCTGTCGGAACCGGTTTTGGCGCCCACCGGTTCGCCCGAGCTCAACCCGGCGCACTACGAGGCGCGGGAGCGGCTCATGTTCCCGTGGCTGCAACCCGATAAGAGACGGGACGCGTCCGGGCGCAGACCGTCCGATCCCGAGTACGACCCGACCACCCTGCAGCTCCCCGGCGCCTTCCCGAAGTGCAAAGACGCGACGGGCAAGCCGTTCACGGTGTCCCCCGGCCAGGCGCAGTGGTGGCGGTTCAAGGCTGCGCACTTCGACAGCGTCATCATGTTCAAGATGGGCAAGTTCTACGAGCTCTTCGAGATGGACGCGCACGTCGGCGCCGCCGACCTCGGCTTGCAGTACATGAAGGGCGAACAGCCGCACTGCGGATTCCCGGAGAAGAACTACGCCGCCAACGCCGAGCGCCTCGCCCGCGCGGGACACAGGGTCGTGGTGGTGGAGCAGACGGAGACCCCCGCGCAGCTCGCAGCGCGCAAGGCGGCAGACAAGTCGGTGAAAGACAACGTCGTCATGCGGGAGAAGGTGGCGGTGCTGACGCGGGGCACGCTGGTGGACGCCGGCATGACGGACGCGTCGCCCGACGCGACGTATTGCGTCGCCATCCTCGAGGTGGAGGACAAACCCGTGGAGAACCGCGCACCTAAAACCGACGGCGCCGACGATGGGGATGACGATGGGGACGACGACGAACCCGCGCGCTGGATGGGCGTGTGCGCCGCCGACTGCGCCACCGGCAGGTTCCTCCTCGGCGCGTGGCGAGAGGACGCCTTCGCCGGCGGCCTTCGCGGCGCGCTCGCCGCGCTCAAGCCGGTGGAGATCGTGTGCGCGCCCGGGGGTGCGACCCCGCGGGTGATGCCCGCGCTCAGGGACGCGACGCCGGACGCGTCGATTCGATCGCTGAGCGCCGCGTCCGCGAGTTCGCTTCACCCGGATGACGTCGTCGAGCGGCTGACGGGCGCGGACGGATACTTTCAAAGTGGCGCGCTTCCCGAGGCGCTCGCGACGTTTGGGGCGTCGACCACGCGCGGCGAACGCGCCGCGGCGCTCGGCGCCTTCGGCGTGATGACCGGATACCTCGCGGACGCCATGATCGACCGGGATTTGATCCCGTTGGGTCGCGTCGAGGCCATCCCCGGCCCCGACGCGGCCGGTATCGAAGCGGCCCGCGGCGGCTTCGTCGCACTCGACGCCGCCGCGCTCGTCGGCCTCGAGGTGCTGGAAGGGAGCGACGGCGGGTGCGTCGGGTCGCTGCTCAACGCGCTGGACCGATGCGCCGGCGCGATGGGCCGCCGGCTCCTCCGGCGTTGGGTCTGCCGGCCGCTACGATCCGCCGCCGCCGTCGCGGCGAGGCAGGCGGCGGTGCGGGAGATGCGATCGGAAAAGGACGCCGTCGCCGAGGCGCGTCGCGCGCTTCGCGCGGCGCCGGACCTGGAACGCGCCGCGTCCCGGCTCGTGGGGCAATCCGGCGGCCGGGGCAGGGACGCCGCGAACGTCGTGCTCTACGAGGACGCGGCGAGGGCGAGGCTTCACGGGTTTCTGAGAGCGCTGGAGGGCGTCCGCGGGGTCCTCCGCGCCGTCCGCGCCTTCGACGGCGTGCGCTCGCGCCTCAAGTCCCCGGCACTGCTCGCGATCGTCACCGAGGGCGATACAGACGACGCAGATACGACGTGGGCGACGAACGACGCCGCGTGGGGGGCGTGCGCGGGGGCTTCGACGCCGGAGCTGTCGGAACGACTCGCGTTTTTTGAACGCGCCTTCGATTGGGACAAGGCTCGCGAGTCCGGGAGGATCGAGCCCAAGCCCGGCGCGGACGAGGCCGTGGACGCCGCCGACGACAGGGTGTGCGCGGCGGACGAGGCGCTGCGGGAGTGGCTCGTCGGGACGCGCAAAAAGCTCGGCGGGTCCAAGCAGGACGTGAACCTCGTGAGCGCAAACAAGGACACGCACCTGTGCGAGGTGAGCGACGCGCTCGCGGGTAAGGTGCCCGCGGACTGGTCCAGGGAGGGTAAACGCAAGGGATTCGAGAAGTTCGACTGCCCCGAGCTCAAGGCGCTCAGAGCGGAGCGCGAGGCGGCGGGCGAGGCGAGGGAACTCGCGCTGGAGAACGTCCTTCGCGCGCTGGTGGCAAAGTTTTGCGATGATTGGCCGAGGTGGCGCCGCGCGTCTGAGGCTGCCGCCGCGCTCGACGCGCTGTCGTCGCTCGCGGAGCACGCGGACGAGATCGCGGGTTCTTTCCCGGAGTCGTGCACCCCCTCGGTGATCGCCCCGGAGCCGTCAGGGACGCCGTCGCTGGACGCGGTTCGACTCCGGCACCCGTGCGCCCCGGCGCTCGCGGCTGGAGAATCGTTCGTGCCCAACGACACCAAGCTCGGCGGCGGCGGCGACGCGCCGTTCCTGCTCCTGACGGGCCCCAACATGGGGGGTAAATCGACGCTGATTCGGCAGGTGTGCCTCGCCGCGATCATGGCGCACGTCGGAGCGGACGTCCCGGCGGCTTCGTTCTCGATGACCGCCGCGGATGCGATTTTCGTTCGCATGGGCGCCAAGGATAACATCATCGCGGGCCAGTCCACGTTCATGACCGAGCTGGCCGAGACGTCGGCGATGCTGAGGCGCGCCACGTCGCACTCGCTCGTGGCGATGGACGAGTTGGGGCGCGGCACCTCGACCAGCGATGGCGCGGCGATCGCGTCGGCGGTGTCCGATCATCTCGTGGACCTCGGCGCCAGGACGATGTTTTCCACGCACTACCACCGACTGGCGGACGATAGGGCGAACGACGCGCGCGTGCGTCTGGGTCACATGGGTTGCGACGTGCGGGGCGAGACCGGCGCGGAGGAGGTCACCTTCCTGTACAAGCTCACGCAGGGATCGTGCCCGAGGAGTTACGGCGTCAACGTCGCGAGGCTGGCAGGTTTGCCCGAGGACGTCGTTCAAGCCGCGGCGAAGGCTTCGAAAGAGATGGAAGAGGCGATGAACGCTCGTGCGGTGATGCGGGCCGTGCAGGCGGTACGCGACGCGATGGACGAGTTCGAACGAACCGAAGACGTGTCGGTGCTCATAGCGGCGCAGGAGAGGGCGAGGCGGGTTCTGGCACACGTGAAGGACCCCGTCGAGGAGGAGGCCAAGGAATGACGAAGACGAGAGTCGCGATCTCGGATATCACTATGAGTATTTCTTCTCTTCACTGATGTAATTTGTACACGGCAATCACCGCCACGTGCGACACGATAAATTCGTCCCCCGCCTCATCGCGGATCCGCGTTGACGCGTATCCTGAAGCACTCCTCCGTCGCGTCGTCCTCGTCGTTGATGAAGACCAAAACCTCCGCGGGCCCGCCTCGAACCCCACCCGCGCCCCGCGTCGCCCTCTCCCAATCCTCCGCCGGTTCGAACGTCAGTCCCATCGGCCTCGACCCACCCGCGGGCAGGTGCAGGCTGTCCGGCCTGAAGTGCAGCAGCAGGGGATGCGTGCATCGCAGGTGAAACGTCCTCGGTCTCGCGTACGGGTTGGTGTACGTGATCTTCTTGTGCGCTCGAGCTCCGGGCGCGGCGTCGACGTCGAACGTCTTGCTCACCACCGGCCCCCTCGCGTCCGTGGCGACCAACCGCGAGTGCACCAGCTCGCCCTTCTCCAGGTCGACGAGGTGCACGGCGACGTCCAGCCTGCCCGGTATCAGCGGTCGGAACGCGAGCTGTAACTCGGTGAGCGCGCCCGGCGGCAGCGTGAGCCTGTCGGGGGAAACCTGGAGCTCGTCGGGGTGCGAACAAAACGCCGCCACCCTGCGGGTGGCGACGCCCCCCTGAACCACGACACTCGCGTGGCTCGACTGGCCCACCAGCGACGACACGTCCACCTTGGGCGTGGCGTGCACGAACACTCGCCAAACAGCCGCGAGTTTACCGAGGAACGAGTCGGCGTACACGCAGACGTAAAACGCGACACTGCCCTCGCCGCACTTGTACCTCAACGCAACCTCGTCAACCTCGCCGTCCTCCTCGGACTCGGTGGTGACCACCGTGGCGGCGACGGCGGGATCCGAGGCGCGCACGGCGAGGCATCCCCGGCCGCTCGCGTCCCGCGTCGCCACGCCAGGCGGCGGGGGCAGTCGCTCCTTGAAAAACTCATTCTCCGCGGTTTGGAACCTAAACGTCCTCGCCACCGTCATGGCCCTCGGCCGGATGTCCACGTGGAGCACCGACGCGGACGTCCCGTCGTCGGCGTTGACGAAGTGCACGGCGACGGCCCTGGACCGAAGGTGCAGACCCTCGTCCGGTGCGCCGCGTTTGATGTCGCTCGAATCCGAGTCTTTGGCGGGCTCCGCGTCGAAGGACTGAAACTTGAAGGGCACCTTGAGAGACTCGCCCGCGAGGAGGAACAGCCTGTTCCCGGCGAGGGCGTCGTCCTCCATGCCGGGCGCGACGGCGGGCAGGCCGGACGCGGCTCGCAGCGCGCGCCACTCCGCGGTGGACGCGACGAGGGAGATGTCCGGGTCGTCGCATCGAACCTCGAAAACGCAGTCGCGATCCGCGGGAGATTTAAACTCGTGCTCGAAGAAGCACAGCTCGCCGTACGACGGCCGGATGACCTTGCGACCGCTGATGCCGCTGCGGAGCTTCTCGAGGACCGCGGCTCGCTTGGCTCGGCGGCGCGCGGCGTCGATGTCCGCGAGAAGCTTCGCGCGAACCTCGGACTCGGCAAACTCGAGTCTCGGGGCTGGCGCAACCTCCGCCTCGAGACCGTGCGCTTCCTCGGCTTCCCTCGCCAGCGGCTTTCCCTCGCGAATCTCCCTCAGGCGCTGCTGTCGGCTGAGCTTCCTCGCCTCCTGCTCCTTGAGCACGCCGCGTTCGTCGCGAGCGTCCGCGCGCGCCGCTGCTCGACGAGCGGCGATACCCGATTTGGTCGCGGGAGCCCCGAGATCCGTCGACGCTTGCCGAGGCGGCGTGTTCTCAATCTGCGCGCCGCCGAGGATGGTCGCCGCGAGCACCCCGCCGCTCTCCGGGACGGCGCGAACCCTCACGACGTTACCCGCGGCGCCGTCGCCGCCCTGAGCGGACGGGATGAGGCTCCTGTCGGGTCGCCTCCCGACGTTGATGAGGCGAACCAAGAGCGCGCCGCGCGCCATGCCGGCGCCGGGGGCGTCGTCAACCGCGGGTAGCTCCTCGCCACGCGCCGCCGCGAGCGCGGATCTGCGCCGTCGTCCCTTGGCCGCCTCGTCGACGGTCGCCTCGCGGTGGTCCAACACCGGCGCCTCCACCATCACCTCCGCCGAATCCCGCCCCTGCCTGAGCAAACCGGTGAGGTCGATCGAGCACGTCCCGTGCTGCATCAGCGAGCTACCGTCCCAGACGTCCACGCTGAGCCGCTGCGTCGCGCAGTAGTCGACAAACGCGCATCGTCGCGCGTGCATCGCGTCCGGACCGTCCGGGATCTTATCCCCGGTGCCGTTACCGGTCCCGTCAACCTTGAACCTAAACCACGCGTCGCCGGCTCGTTCGCCGCCGTCGGACCTCCTCGGAGCACCCTTGGGTACCAGCATCTGCGGCTCACCGCGGGGAACGTCGGGGGGCGTCAGCACACACGGCCTGGAAGTGGACGCGGGGAAGTCGAAGAAGTTGAACGTGAAGTGCACGTCCGCGAGCTGCGAGGTAGAGTTGAGCGCGTCGAACTTGCGGTAGGCCAAAAACTGAACGATGACCTCGTTCACCGCTCGAATATCCCTGTGCTCGCGGACGATGTCCAGCGTCGGGTTCTGCGGCGCGCCGGCGCGCGAAGCTGCGGCCCGAATAGCGTCGCGGACGTCCGGCGGGAGCGTCGCGTCCGCGCCAGCCGCGTGGAGCCTCGCGCGGGTGGCCCGGCTGAAGCCGCCGAGGCCTCGCGCCGACACGAGCGGCTCGCCGGCGTCCGCGGCGGCGCCGCTGAAGAGCGCGGAGGACCCCTCGGCGGGACCCGCGGCGGGCCACTCTTCGTCGGCATAGACGGGCTCGTCCATTGGGGGCGAGTGGGATGCCTCGGGGACGCGAGGCTCGGGGTCCGTGGAGTGGGACGCCTCGGGGACGCGAGGCACGGGTTCCGCGTTCCTAACCTCTGGGGACACGCGGGGGGACCGGTCGAGGGGTCGCGCGCGTTCAGCCGCGGGCGGCGCCGGCGCGGCGTCCCTCGAGCCACGCAGGTCGGTCTTGATGACGTTGACCGAGCTCGCCAGCTCGTTCAGCTGAACCTGCATCCGCTCCATCACCTGCACCAGCTGCTGCTGCGAGGACAGGTCCATCTTCGCAGCTGCGAGCGCCGCCTCAGCCTTGGCCCGTTCCCGACCAGTCATGGAAGTGTCCTTGAGCGCCGTCTCAGCCTGCGCCATCTTGCTCTTCGCCTGCGCGACGTTATCCGCGACGGGGGCGTCGAGCAACGCGCGGGCAGCCTCGGCCTGGGACGCGCCGCGATGGCCGCCCGTGTCTCCCTCCGCGGCGGCAAACGTAAACGCGACTGACGTTTCATCCTTGTCACTGACATCCCCGCCGCTTCGAAACACCGCGCGCCAAACCTCCTGCGGCGCCTGCACGACCGACCGCCAATCCACGCACGGCTCTGCGCGCGGACCCCGGCCCCTACGCGTCACGAGGAGCGCGTCCTCGCCGATTCGCAGCGCGAGGCTTCCGGAGAAGGTGTCCGACGTCGCGTGTCCGGGCGATTCGATCCCCGGTCGGAACGGACACGTCGCCGCCCATCCCAGCGTCACCGGCGGCTCGCCCCGCTTCCCCGGAGCGCGGTACAACACCTCGACCACGAGGACCACGAGGACGTCCTGGGGAACGTCCGGGACGATCGCGTCGCTTCTCAGGACGATGCAGCTCGGTGAACCCTCGGGGTCGACGGCGAAATCAGACGCCTCGACGGATTCGCCCACAAAGACCCTGCCGTTGTGCGCGGTGATCCGCACGGTGACGCACTTGGCCGCCGCGATCGCCGCGGCCGACGCGGTGGGGTTCGCCACCAGGGAGTCCACGCCCGGGGGCTTGGCACCCGCGCCGTGGAGCGCGACGGCGAGATCGGGCGACGCGGCGACCACGTCCATCATCCGCTTCGGAAGATTCACCCTCATCCCCGACAGCGACACCGCCCTCGTGGGCGCGAGCAGCGGCGACGTGAGCGTGGTGGTCACGGCATCGACATCGCTGGTTAGCTCGCCGTCCGCGTCGAATCGAAGCACTCCGGGCACCACGTCGCCGTAGGTGACGGGGAAATCCTCCGGGATGAGCGGCGCCGCCCTGAGAAGCGCGGGGCACGTCTCGTGGACAAAGTGGAGCTTCGCCCTGCCCAACTGGCTCGGCGGGTGCTGGCCCGCGCGGGGTCTGCCCCACATCAGGTACCGCGGCGATCCCTGGCGCACGGGCGCGCTGCCCGGCGCCCCCGTCGGCTCGGCGCCGCCGGGGCCGACGGCGGGCATAGCCGCCCACCCCGCGGACGTCTCCCGCGCCGCCGAACCGTCCCCGCGCCGCTCCACGAGCACGATCTCCACGACGATCAGGCACCTCGGGTCGCACACGCGGGTGGTAAAGTACGCGTCGTGCTGGACGTCGAGCGTCGCCACGGGCGCGGCGTCGCCGTCGCCGTCGCCGGGAGTCGCCGGGATCTCGGCGGGCTCGGGCGCCGACGAGCACGTCGCGCCGTGAAACGAGCCCGTGCACTCGTCGTAGAACGACACGTTCACCTTGGCCTCCAACGTGTTCCCTCGGTCGCGGATGCGGAAGCACTCGGGGCCGAACGGGAACGCCTCGACCGCGAGGACCCTGAACCGATACCCCCGCGGCGCGGGACCCAGCGCCAACCCGCCCGAAGCAACCGGGACGTGGCGAGCGATTTGCCTCGCGGCGAACGTTTCCCAGTGCCCGAGCTGCATCGCGGGGGGCGCGGGCTGCACAGCCTTGGACGCGGTGTCCTCGACGTGAAGGGCGTTGGAACCCGCCGCGAAGGCGCCGACGCCGCCGCCCGCCGCCGCCTCCGTCGTCGCCGATCTCGACTCGACGCCGCCGCCCTTCTTGAACTCCTCGACGTCGCGCCTAGCAGCCTTACCGCGGAACACCGCCTGGATCTTCAGTGCGGCGTCCTCCTCCTCTTTCTCCGCCGCCGCCTTGGCTGCGGCTGCGGCGGCCTCGGCGTCGGCCTTGGCCTTTGCCGCGGCGACGATCGAGTCGGCTTCCCTCGTCGCCGCGTTCGGGTCGACGCCCGCGAGCTCCGCGATGCGCTCCTTGCTCTGCGCCTGGACGAGGGTTTCGGTGGCGGCGACGCGGAAGTCGGTGCCCTCCACGCCGCGATAGGTCGACGGGTCCGCGGGGGCCGCCGGCTCCGGCGCGGGTCCGGTCGCGGTGCGCGTCGATGGCTCGGTCGATGGCTCGGTCGCGGTCGTCTCTGCCGTCGCGACGGGCGCGGGAGGGACGGGCGCGGGAGGGTCGCTCGCTGCCGGCGCGATGCGGCTCTCCTCCGCTTCCGCCGCAGCCGCTGATGAGGCCTGATGGGATGGGATGCGTTGGTCAGCACGAAGCGTTGCTCGATGGGGGGCTCGGGGTCGGGCCGTAGGGTCCGGGGCGCGACAGTTTCAACGGGTCCCATCAATGACATCAGCATTGACGTGCGGCGGCCTCGTTCGGGTGAGGATGCACGCGAGGTGCGGGATCGGCGTTTGAACACTCACCGGGACCGCATCGAGCCCTGTTGGCGGTTCTGGCTCGGAGGCCATTTCGCCCAACTTCGCGCGCGTCTCGCGCGCTTAGCCAGTGTGGACACAACCTCGGACGGAAAGAACCGTTGGTGCGGTCGTGGTTGTTGTTCCTGCTCGAGTAGATCGAGCGGACCTCGAGCGAACCGCATTCCCGCGAAAATCAGCAACTTTAGACTGTTTGCTCGTACGTAAATAACGCGAATACGGTTTTTTCAGACTGTCCACCTGTGCTCGAGCGTTTTCAAAAACCGTTTGGCAGATTGTTTCACTCCGAAAACGCCGAAAAGGTCGGGGGTGAGTTGTCAACGAGAATTGACCTTTTCTTTCACTGTTGCCCAGAAGGAATCGTACGGCTTTTCAGTCAGGATTTGGTTCTTTTTTCCACAACCCATTCCTCAACTTGTCATTGGGCACCCCTCAGGTTTTTGCCGAAGAGTCCCAAAGGACCTTTATTTTGACGACCAACATCGGTTTGGCTAAACCTCCGCCGGCATCGCAGCGCACTTCCGCGGCGCGCTCGCTCGCAGAACGCACCTACTCCCCGCTTCGCATCGCATCGTCGATCGCAAAAGGACGCATCGGCTTCGACCCGACGCTCCGACACTAGTCCACTCCCCGAATCCAAGCGCAACCGATGGCCCAGGTCGTCGCCGTGGCGGGTGCCGCCGTTGCTGGCGTTTTCGCCGGCAAGTACCTCGAGAAGAAGGAGAAGGAGAACGAGGCCGAACCGATGGATCTCGGAGACCACGTCCTCGCCGTCGACGGTCCCGCCAACTTCAACCATGAGGCCGACATGTACAAGATGAAGTATCTGTCCAACAAGTGGCCCGAGGTGCGTCCCCGATCCGACCCGCACTGCCCGATCGATCCGAGCCCATGTCGTCACCTCCCGACCGACCCGTCCCGTGCGACCGCTGTTACCGATCACGTTAGGCACTCATCGACCCACGCGCTCACGTCGTCCCGTCTCATCCAAACAGGTCCTCCCCGAGGATGCCAAGACCCCCGACGCCTGGGTCCAGCGCCACCCGTCCCTCATCCGCCTCACGGGCAAGCACCCCTTCAACGTCGAGGCTCCCCCCGCGGAGATCTACGACTACGGCTTCATCTCTCCCGTCAACCTGCACATCGTCCGCAACCACGGCGCCGTGCCCAAGCTCGACTGGGACACCCATCGCATCGAAATCTCCGGCAACGTCCCAAACCCCTACTCCATCGGCATGGACGAGCTCACGCAGATGCCGTCCGATTGCTTCCCGTGCCTCGTGGTGTGCGCGGGTAACCGCCGCAAGGAGCAGAACATGATCAAGAAGTCCATCGGCTTCAACTGGGGCCCCGCCGCCGTCGGTAACACCTACTGGAAGGGCGTCCCGCTCAGGATCATCCTCAACCGCGCGGGCATCTACAAGCCCGGTCCCGGCCGCAGGTTCGTGTGCCTCGCCGGTCCCGAGGGCGAGCTCCCGAAATCGTACGACGGTCAGGATGGCGGCCCGGGCTCCTACGGCACCTCCATCGACATGGAGACCGCGCTGGACCCGACCTGCGACGTCATCGTCGCCTACGAGCAGAACGGCGACAGGCTTCACCCCGACCACGGCTACCCGTGCCGCGTTCTCATCCCCGGCTACATCGGCGGCCGCATGATCAAGTTTTTGTGCAAGATCATCGTCACCGACGAGGAGTCCAAGAACTTCTATCACTTCAACGACAACCGCGTGCTCCCCGTGGGCGTCGACGCGGAGAAGGCGACTGCCGAGGGCTGGTGGTTCAAGCCCGAGTACATCATCAACAACCTCAACATCAACGGCGCCATCATCCACCCGCAGCACGAGGAGACCCTCCACGCGCCCATGAAGAAGTACACCATCAAGGGCTACGCCTACTCCGGCGGCGGCCGCAAGGTGATCCGCGCCGAGGTCTCCTTCGACCAGGGCCAGTCCTGGAAGCTCGCCAACATCAACGTGCGCGAGAAGCCCCGCTGGGCGGCCGGGTCCTCGGGCGACAAGGCCAAGCACTGGTGCTGGTGCCACTGGGAGATCGAGGTGGACGCCGACGAGATTCGCGGCGCCAACGAGATCTGCTTCCGCGCCTTCGACCAGTCGCAGAACTCCATGCCGGAGAGGCCGACGTGGAACGTCATGGGGATGCTCAACAATCCGTGGTACCGCGTCCGCGTCCACGAGCTGCCCAACGGCGCTTTCCACTTCGAGCATCCCACCATCGCCGGGCCCACCCCGGGTGGCTGGATGCAGAAGATGGCGGAGAGGGCTGGCGGGGAGCTGCTCTGGGGCTGGGGCGGTCGGGGCGGGCCGGCGGCGCCCCCGCGCGCGCCGGGCACGCCCCCCGAGGCGTAAACTCTCGCTCGTTCGTCGCACGATGAGGTTCGATTAATTCACTGAATAGCAAGCCAGTAAGAAGCGAGCCGCCCCATACAGTATAATACCCGGTTTTAGGCGCAGTCAGATCGAGTGACGCTTCGTGTCCAAAAGGACCGTATTTGGCTCGCGAGGCGTCGTCACTGTCGCGCGCGCTCTCGAAAGCGCCGGATCCGAGGTCGACCCCGTATCGCCCGTCGTATCGACCCCGTCTCCGCGGTGCCCCGCGGCGCTTCCTCCATCTTCCGCTGCCCGGTCTCCGATGCCCGCGCATCCCGTCGCGACGATCCGGAACCGGCGAGACGCGCGCGTGGCGAAGGCCTCCTCGGTCTACTCCAACCCGAGCCCGAGGCTGCGCGCGCGACCGGACCCGTGCGCGGGCCTCGACTTCGAACGCATGGGCCCGGGACATGGGTCCGGAACATCGGGCGGGCCGTCCGCGAAGGAGCGCGCTCTCGTCGAGGACGCGCGCGTCGCCAAGGCGAACGTCGCGAGATGCAAGGAGCGCATCGCGACGCACGAGCGCACCATCGCGTCGCAGCAGACGCTCAACGTCCGGCTCCGCGAGCGCGTCGACGCGCTCGAGTCCACCGTGGCACGAATCCTGCCCAAGACGAGCCGCGAGACCGTGCTCGCGGAGCTCGAGAACGCGCGCGACGCGGCGGCGACGGTTAAAGAGGCTGAGCTCCGAGCCACGAGGGCGGGCGCCAGGCTCGAGGCGGAGGTCCGCGCCAGGGACGCCGAGCGCAGAAGGATGAAGCACAGGGCGCTCGAGGTTGCGAGGGAGAGAGACGCCGTCGGGGTGAGGCACCACGCGACGCTCGTGAGGCTGAGGGACGTCGAGAACGAGGCGAGGTTCGCATCCGCGGAGGTCCGGAGGCTCAAAGCCGAACTCGATCGACCGAAGCCGCCCCGCGACGTCGTAGCCTCAGATCGATCACGCGCCCGTCCCGTCGAGGACAAATCCGTGGACACACGAGACGATCGGGCACACGAGACGACGATCGGAGAGGACTATGGGGAAGGCGCCGACGCCGTCGGAGGGCGCGTCGCGGCGATTGGCGCGAACGTCCCCGCCATCGCCGACTGGACGCCCGAGCCGGAGAGGGTGACCGTCGTGATCGAGGTCCGCGAACCGCCGCCGCCGCCGCCGCCGCCGCCGCCGCGGGTGGTCGAAGAACGCGTCGTGCTCTGCATCGTCGTCGTCGATCCCGAACCGACGCCGCCGCCCGTTCCGTCCGTGGTGGAGTCCCTCGCCGTGGATGCCGGATGTCCAAAGCCGTCGGATGTCGTCGAAGCCGGCGTCGAAGGCGGCGACGAGTCCGTGGTGACTGTGACGCTGACCGCGGAGCCGCCGCCGGCCGGGAGGACGCCCTCGAAGGTCGCGTCGAAGGTCGAGGCGCTGCGCAAGTCGAGGAGGTTCACGCGCTCGGGGCGGCACGTCGAGCGGCAGTTCAGCGCGACCACGAAGATGATGAGGAAGAGGCGCGAGTGAGCGAGTGTCGTTCGCCGGGGAGAGGACTCCTCTCGTCGCGTATGTACAGACAATGCTACATCATAAACAAGGCGGGTTCATCGGCGGCGTCACCGTCACGTCATCACCGCTCGCGCACGTAGCTTCCGAGGATGCTGCCGAAGAACCGGAAGATCCCCTTGACCACCTCCTTTCGCAGCGCGACGATTCCTTTACCAAACTCGCCCCCCGGGCCCGCCGCCGTCTCGCGAAAGAACAGCGCCCAGAACAGCCCGATGGTCCCGTTGATGCACGCGAGGAAGAACATGCCGACGAGGATGGGCGGCTCCTTGGCGATGAAGTTTTCCAGCGTGAGCGGGACGCGCTCGATGTCTCGCTCGATGATCTCCGCGTCGATCTGGATCTCGCGCTCCACCAGCCTGAGATCCTTGGTCACCTCGGACTTGACCCCGGAGAGCGGGCCGGCCGCGAGGGCGGCGATGTGCTCGCCCGCGCCCGCGCCGGCGCTGGCGATGACGGCGGCGGCGAGCGCGCCGAACGCCCTACCGCCGAGAGATGACGTCGACGGGGTCTCCACCTCGTGCCTCTCCCGGCGGCACTCCCTTTCCGCGTCTCCCCGCGCGCGCCCCGTCACCTCCGTCCGGGGCGCGCCGTCCCTCGCGCCGTTCGCCCACACCGCCCGACCACCCGCGCGGCATCGCGCGCGGGTCGACGCGGCCCTCGCCGCGAGCGAGCCGACGCCCGCGTGCGCCGCGACCGTCGCAGCCATTGGTGACCTGACCTAGTGAGCCGCTCGGAAAATGCCGCTTCTCGGCGTCGAAAACCTCCGCCGAGCGCCGGATCCCGGGCGCGCACGGTCCTCCGCTCGTCCGAGAGAGGTGGCGCCGACGCGTCCGCGTGAGGCTCGTCGGAAGCGCGAGTCGCGTCGGTGGGTTCCGCGACGTATCGGCCGCGACGCGACGCGTTTGTGACGCGACCAGCCTCCGACGACGACAAGTTTTATCTCCGCGCTCCACGTCGCCCAATCACGAGCCCGGAATAATGCTTTTCCCTTGACGCAACAGTCGACTAGTCTGCAACTTTTGTTAAAAAATACGTAGACTACCATTCTAACGCGCGGCCCCGGTCCCAGAAGCCAACTCGTACGCGATTCCCGCCAAACCCGTCGCCGCGACGACCGAGCCCACCGCCACGAGCGTCCACGCGAGCGCCGCCATCACCGCCCTCGGCCTGGCCACCAACCGCCCCCGCGCGTCGCGTTCCCATCGCGCGGCCCACTCGAGACCCTCGCCAAAGTACTCCCGCGCTCTTGGGTCGACGTCGGCGGCTTCCTCGTCCCACACGGAGGACTCGTCGTCGCGGTTCTCGCCGACCCACGCCCCGGACGCGTCGCCGCGCTCGAACGCCGCCAGGAACATCAACCCCGGGACGACGAGCATCACCGGCACGCCGCAGCACGACCCCACGAGGTCCACCGCGAGCTGCAAACTCCCCGCGGACAGCGCGCACGCGGCGACGGATGCGTGCAGGATCAAACCCGCCGTCGCCTCCGCCCAGAACGGCGCGGACGGACTGGCGCGGACCATTTGCCCCCGAGTTCCCCGCCTCTGCATTTGTCGGTTTCCTTCGTCGTCGTCGTCGTCGTCGTCGTCGTATGAATCGTCGTGTACATCCGCCGTCCCTTCGTCCCTTTCCTCGTCTCGGTCTCGATCCGCGCGATTCGTCGGATGCCAGAGCCTCGCCAGCCTCTCGTTCACCGCCCTCTTGAGCGAGAAGCCCATGAGCGGGTACTTGAGCGCGTTCACCCCCGCCACCGCGAGCTGCGCCGCGGTCATCACCCCGTTCTCGTTCCCGCCTCGCCACTCCGTCAGGACGTCCCCCGAGACGTCGGCGCCGAACTGGAGGTACCCCGCGAACGCGAAGACGACGTAAAAAGGAAACGCACCCGCGAGCACAGCTGTGTGGATCACGTTGGACGCGCACGCCTTGCCGCGACGCGTGCGCGGCAGCTCGCGGTCGACGGCCACAACGTTGAAGTGGCACGCGTACGCCATGGCCACCACCGGTAACGCCAACGCGCATCGGCCCGCCGCCCCCCGGCTCGTCTCCACGGCGACGACGTCGGGAGCGGGGATCCAACCTTTTTTGGCAAACTCCGACGCGAGGGCGCCCGCGACGAAGAGCAGGACGAAGAAGGCGGCGGTGGTGGCGGACGCGAGCACGGTGAGCGAGCGTGCGAGCGTCATCGGGTAGACGAACGCCAGCGATACGCACGTGATGAACCATCGCTCGCCGACGAACGCGAACCCGGAAACTTCGTCACGTGTGTGACTCGAGTAGTTGTCCAAGACGCCGAGAACGACGGGCTGGACCTGGTCGGCGACGATGATCTGCAGGCTGACCAGGCTCCCGTAGACGAGCGCGATGAGCGCCACCTCGACGCACGCGCCGCCGGTGGGTCCGAGCAGGGCGCGCGCGGCTTCCTCGTAGCTGCGCGCCCTCGCCGATCTCGCCGCGTACACGACGAAGAGCAGCGAGGCGTCCACGAGGAGCGCGACGAGCGCCAGGACGCACGTCCCCGCGAGCCACCCGCACTCGGCGAACGTCGCCGGGAGGGAGAGCACCACGGAGCCGACCGCGGTCATCGTCAGCGAGATCGTCGCGGTCGCGGCGGCGGTCCACGGGGCGCCCGGTCGGGTCGCGTCGTCGCCGTTCGGGTCATCGAGGGCCGAATCATCGTCGTCGCCCTCGGAGGCGCCGCGCGGCGCGAGTAGGCCCTCGCGCAGGTCCGCCATGGCTCTCGGGAGGGACCTCCACCACACCACGCGCGAACGAAACCCCGCCTCGCGCGCGAACCCGCGGGTGTTCCACCCCCGCGCGTCACCCTTTGCCGCGAAACTTTGTTGAAAAAGCCCGGGAGCCCCTGCGACGGGCGCTCGTCGTAACCGAGGGGACTCTTTTCGTGCAAGGCCCTGGTTTTTCATCCATCCCTGCAATGCCAGCCAGCTCTACGAAGATTTTGTCGTCTGACACACTGGCCCGTGGGGAACTGGAGAGGCCCGTGCGGAACTGGATATCTCCAGTTTCCAACTTCCGAATTTCACTGGCTTTCATGGATCGAAGTTTCGCATGAGCACCAGTCTCAAAATTGTGCGCGACCCGTTGGTTGGCTGATAACGCCCGACCGCACCTGAGACCGCATGGCATTTCAAACAAACATTCAACGCACGTGGTCGCGGGTTGGCCGCTCGGGCCTGATCCGTTCCGGTGATCGCTCGAACGTCGACGCGCCTTCCTTCGAATCGGACACGTCGGGTCGAACACCCGGCGCCGTCACGCACCCCGCGCGTCGGTCATACACGCGTCGGTCGCTTCGCCCCCCAAAAAAGGGTTGGGGCGCCCCCGCCCTTTGCCCCGTTGGTGACTTTTCTACGCTATGGCCCTCGGGAAGGGACGCGCCGCGCCGGGGGCGCTCGGTTTGATCGCGCTCCTCGTCGCGGCGACATTGCCGATGCACGCGCACGCCGATGTCGACCTCAACGGCAGCGCCGATAAGGTCGAACACACCGCCTCGAGCGGCACCACCAAGCTCACCATCAAGTCCGATCAGGGCCACATCCTCGACGTGGGCGGGACGACCGTCGCGACGGTCGCCAGTGGCGGGACCACGTTCACCCAGACGACCACGATGGCCGACGTGTCCACCAGCGGCACGATCACGTTATCGGCCGCCAGCCAGTCCCTGACGCACTCGGGCTCGGGAACGCTCGCCGTATCCAGCTCCGGCGATATCACCATCGCTGCCGGGTCCAACACCGCGGACTACGTCAAGATCGAAGATGTGCAAATCAGCGGCCTCACCATCGGCACGACGGGCAACACGAACCTCCTGACTTTGGCGGACGCCAGCCTCACCGTGGACTCGGCCGTCAATCTTGAGGCCGCCGCCGCCACGATCACGCACACCGCCTCGGGCAACGGCGGCCTCAAGATCACGAGCACCAACGGCTTTGTCGACGTCGAATCCGTGCGATTCACCGGAGCCGACATCGGGATCGACGGCACCACCGACATCATGCAACTGACCGTCGCCAGCAGCGTGGCGACCGTCGCTTTCAAGCACAAGCTCACGACCGGGGGGCTCGCGACCCTGGAGTCCGCGACGGTGACCAACGCGCTCACCGCGTCGGCCGCGGTGACGGTGGGAACCACGCTCGGGGTCACCGGCGCCACCACGCTCACCGGCACCACGCTCATGAAAGAATCCGTCACGCTGGACAAGGCGGCGGCGACGATCACGCACACCGACGCCTCGGGCGCGGGAAGCCTGACCATCTCCAGCACCACCGGTAACGTGGCGATCAGCGCCAAGACCGGATCGACCGTGGACGTCGAGTCGATCCGTTTCAAGGATGCGCAGATCGGCCTGAGCAACGACGACGACATCGTCACGCTGACCAGCGACGGCACCGCTTCGACCGTGGCGATTGCGAAGAAGCTCACCACCGGGGACATCGTCGCCATCGCGGGAGCCCATACGGACACCACCAAGGAGCTCTACGTCAACGGCGACGTCTACGCCACCGGAACGGTGACGTCAGCGTCAGACGCGAGGTTCAAACGCGACGTCCGACCCATATCCGGCGCCATGGACGTCGCTCGAGCCGTCAACCCCGTGACGTTCGGCTTCAAGGTTGACAAGTTCCCGGACCGGCGATTTCCGACCGAGAGGCAGGCTGGGGTCATCGCGCAGGAACTGGAGACGACGTTACCCGACCTGGTCACGACGGACGACCTGGGGTACAAGGGCGTCGCGTACGAGAGGCTGGGCGTGTACGCGCTGGCGGCGGTGAAGGAGCTCGACGCCGACGTCGACGCGGAGTTTGAGACGCAGAGGCGCACGATCGCGACGCAGGCGGCTTCGTTAGCGGCGATGGAGAAGAGGCTGGCGGAGATGGACGAGGCGATCAGGAACCTGTCTCGGGCGGTCGTCGAGGTTGCCAAGTGAGAGCCGGGGGAGTCGGGGGAGAGAGAGGAGTGGTGTTGCTGTACTTGTAAAGGCTTGATCGGTGATTTGATAGACTAGTTTTAAAAATTGACCGTGGTTTTGACCGGCAAAATTTCTCAGTCCGCCAGTGCCGGAGCCGCAAAAAATATCCCATCCACGTCACTCAAATTTGCATATCCGCTGGGCACGGCGCCCTGGAGGTCGGGGCGCGTCCCTCGAGGTTGGCGCCCGTCGCGTCGAAGGAACCCGCCGCGCGCACTTTAGCGTCGCAGCACTCACCCGCCAGCCTCGAACGGGCAGATACCCGAGAGGGGGACCGGAGCCGGGGGAGGGGGGTCACGTACCAGTAGCACCACTTAGAAGAGGGGGAGAAAATAAACCAAGATGGTCGGCGCGCTCGGGTCCGTTCAGTGGACGGCCCCCGCGCGCTCGCTTCGCGCGGGAATCGCGCGCGGGGGACGCGCGTTGCGGGCGCGCGAGGGCGTGCGGGTGGTCGCGGCGCGTCCACCCAAGGGCGAGAACGACGGGTCCGACAACAAGCCGAAGAAGATGCTCTACGAGGTCAAGGTGGTGACCCCGCCGGAGCGCTCGCTGGGCCCGCACATGCTCCCGAAGAACACCCACTGCGGCGACACCATCGAGCTGAAGAACAACAAGTACTACGTCGTGGACAGGGTGTGCACGCACTACAGGCTGGAGTACGGCAAGTACAGGCGGGACCACACCGGGCTCTACGTGCAGGAGGCGAGCCGGTACATACTCAACAAACACCTCGACGCGCTCCTCGACGGACCGGACGCGACCAAGGCGCGGGAAGAAGGCACGGAGTGACGAGACGCGCTTACAGTACAATTACGATAGCAGCCTTGTGATAGGGTACGTATCTTACGACGATAAAGTAATACAACATCTGGCACGCGTCTCTCACTCGGTCTCACTTGGCGCGGGGGGCTCGTCCCGCACGATCCCGCACCGCGCCACCGTCACCTTCGCGAACGGTTTACCAAACGCCTGCTCCGCGACGGTGGCTCGCTTATCCCCGATGGACTTGGCGACCGCGAAGAACGGCGACGACGAGTTATCCTTCACCGTCGGCAGCGCCGCGATCGCCTCCACCACGTCCATGCCCTCCAGCACCGTCCCGACGACGACGTTGGTTCGGTCCAAGATGTCCGCCGTCTCCCCGGGGGTGTCCGAGGCGCCGCCCGACACGGTGACCACGAACCCGGTGCCGTTGGGACCCGGAGGCGGGGGATCCTTCACGGTGACGAACTTACCGTTCATGCTCACCAGCCTCTCCTTCGGCGGCGGGGGTGGCGCGCCGCGCTCCACGGTCAGCGACACCAGGCCCGCGCGGCGGTGGCTGATGGCGGATTTGGCGAGCTCCGGCAGGAGCGCGTCGGTGGAGGGGCCCCCGGGGAGGCCCTCCACGGGCGTGGACGACCCGGGGATGACGAACGCCTTGACGCCCGGATCCGCGATGAAGAGCGGGGTATCCGCGCCGTTCTCTTCCTCGTATTCCACCGCGTTAATCTCCGAGCGGCGGTACCCCAGCCCCTGGATCCCAATCGCCAGAGCCTTGAACCGAGCCGCGGCGATCGGGGAGGCGTCCCCGAAGACGCCGACGACGACGCGCCCCGCGGGCACCGAGTCGATCGCGAGGTCGAAGAAGACCTTGTCGGTGACGACAGCCTCGAGCTCCGAGGCGAGCGCGGGGGCGGGGCGGGGGATCGAGCCGAGGATGGGCGCCGCGAGCGCGGCGACGAGGGCGACGCGCCTCGTCGCTCCGCCATCGACGCCGTGGCGATGATCATCTTCGCCGACGGGTCGAACCGGGCCGACGGCCGCGCGGGTGAGCGCGGGGCGCGCCGGGTGCGGTCCCGATGCGCCGAAGCGCGATCCCGATGCGCGCGTCGGCCGGGCCGCGCGGATGGCGGGAAAGAGCAGCGCCATCACGTCGCGCCGTATCGCGGTGCGACGCGAGTGCCGTGGCACCGTTGGATAGCGCGCGATCTTCTCTCGCGCGATTTTCTCTCGGCGCCCGAATTGTGAACGTGAGGGGGCTCCCGGGAAGCGCCCCGGCCAGCGTCGCGCGCGCGAGACGGGCGGTTCGCGAGGTCCCACTCGTCCCGTCGTCGCCTTCCCGCGCTAGCATGGGCGCTGAGCCGTCCGGCGACCGCGGTTTGGACCACGCGCTCCTCCTCGCGCCCCGCGACGAGGACGGCGTCTTCGAGGAGTGCTCCGCGTGAGACGTCGAGGCGGGCGCGTCGCCGATGGTGAGGACCGCGCCGCAGCATCGCGCCGCGCTCGCCGCGGAGGACAAGGTTGGCGTGTGGACGTCGCTGTTTACCGTCGCGTTGTCCATCCCGGCGCTCGTGGGCTCCTGATGCTGGCCCTTGCTCCTCGCGTCCTTCGCGGGGATCGCCGCGTCCGAGGCTTCCAAGCGGCTGGCGCATTCCGTCTCCTTCGGGGTCACGCTCGCGGTGCTCACCAACATCGCGCAGATGGTGCACTGGAAATCCAAGACGCGCGGCGGGACCCGATGGAACAAACGCGGTCCTTTCCTGCTCACCCTCGCCTCCGTGCCCCTCGTCATGCTCGACCTGACCAGGCACGTCCTGCAAGACGGCGGAGCGTGGATCGAGGGGAGCCGAATGTATCGACCCGGGTGCGGTCACGCGGACGTGCGTTGCCTGTCGGGGATCGGCGCGACGTGCCTCCTCGCCACGTACGTCGGGTTCGCGTGCCTCATCTCCGGCGTGCTGTGGAGCGCGGACGTGACGAGGAAGCTGCGGGACGGGTGGAGGCGAGCGGCCAGGCGCGACATCGACTAGGACGTCGATGGGAACGGCGCCGACGACAGACGACCCTCGGGTCACGCGACGACGAAATCCGCCGCGCGAGAGTGAATCGCGCCTCGTAAAGCCCCCACGGCGGGCCTGAGGCGCGACGATGCACGCGCGGGGGCAGTCACCGATGTACGATAACCGAACGCGAGACCTGCGCTTTGTAAACAACACAGACTAACTTTTAATGTTGAAGAGGTACTCGCGTATTTCGACTCGTCCCCCGGACTCGAATCAGAGCCCGCACCTCGCGATTCGTAGTATCGCCTGAGGCGGCGTCCCCGGCAGACCAACCGCCAGCGCCGGCACCACCACGTCGGGATCCAAACCGTCACCCGGCGAGCCGACGCCCGCGGTGGCTAGCGCCGCGCGAACCTCGCCGGGCGACGGCATCCCGTGAAACCGGAGGTAGCACCCGAACAACCCACCGGACGGGACGTTTTCGCCGAGGAGGTACCTTCGGAGCAAACCCCCGCGTGACGCGTACCCGATATCTTCCAGAGCCTTGGCCACCGCGGCGCGAAAACCCGCGGCGAGTGACCGGGACATCGTCGCGCCGCCTTGCGCTCGCGGATCCGGGTGACCCGATCGCGCCGTCCCGGCCGAGTACGCCGCGAGCAGGCGAACGTCGCACGCGGTGAGCGAGTGCGCGATGGCGGCGGCGGCGGCGCCCATCTCCGCGCCCGAACCCGCAGACGTGGCATCCGACGCACCCTCCGTAACGGTCGCCGTAACGGTCGCCGACTCACCCGCAGCCGCGGATATGAGCGACGCCACCGACGCGTGAAGGTCGACGTACGCGGGCAACGACGCGGCGTCCTCGCGCGTCATGCACTCGTGCAGCGCGGCTCGGCAAAACTCGGCCAGCTCCGCGGACGCCGCGTCGTCTGCGCCGACCACTCCGCACATCAGCCTCTTGAAGCCCAGCAGCGCCGGGTCCGACGTGAACACGCCAACCGCGTCTTGCTCCAGCGCGGAGGACCCGTAGGTGGACGCGCGGACCGCCACGCCCGTGGCGTCGTCGTCGTCCTCGCGTGCGTCGAAGACGCGCGGGGGTCGAAGCGACGCGGCCGCGGCGGCGTGAAGCGCCCGCGCGAGGCCCGCCCTCGCCCCCGTCGGATCAGCCGCGTAGGGAAGCGCGCCGGTGAGCCTCTGCACCGGAAGCCGCCTCCTGGCGTAGAGGAGGTCAATCGCGGCGGCGCGATGGGGGCCGGTGCTCGCGAGGTTCACCTCGACGGGCCAGTACCTGTCGCCCACGACTCGCAACCTCACCAGCCGGTCCTCCTCCGGCAGCAGGCACGGCGCGGTGGCGTGAAACGTCTCCGTCTCGTCCGTCGGTTCCGCCTCCGGATTCTTCTCCGAAATTTTATCCGAATTCGTATCCGAGGCCGAGACGTTCGGGTCCGCGTTCTCCCCGTGCGTTTGGGTCGTCAGACCCGGCGACGAGTTTGACCCGACCGTGAGCTTTTTGACCGTGAGCTCCAACGGGGCGTACACCGGCCTCTGCGTCGCGGCGTCCACCGTCTGCAGCAGCCTGGACCTGGCCGCCAGGGCGTAGAGGTGCCGAAAAGCCTGCAGGTGGCAGCGCTGGTCGCCCGTGTTCTGCGGGAACCGCGGGTACGTGGCGATGAGCAACGCGGCGACGGAGCCGTTATCGGTCGCGAACGTTTGGGTCCCGCCGCCGAGGAACAAAAACCCGATCGCCATGCCGATGGCCATGTGCGCGCCGTGGGACAGCCCGGAGGCGCCGCCGCCGCCGGACGCAGCCTCCGCCGCCGCAGCCGCCGCCGCGCCCTGCTGCCCCGCGTCCAAGCTGCTCGTGTCCAAGCGGAGGCGGAGTCGGCGTAGCAGCCGGAGCGAGGCGAGGTCCCCGGTTCCCGCCATCACGCACGACAGCGCCACCGCCGCCACCCCGACGCACGTCTCGAGCGTCGGTCGATCGATCAGCGCGCCCAGCCCGTCCTTGCCGTCCTTGCACTGGGACTTGAGCCGGACGAAACGTAAGGTCATCTCCCGCAGCGTCGCCGCCGCGGTCGCGTCCGCCGTTCCCGCGTATCGCAGACCCACCGACATGCACGCGCCCGCCAACGCGTGCACGTGGGCCTGCGCGATTGCCTCCCGGTCCACCGCGCCCCCCGCGCGTCCGCCTAAATCCTCCATCGCCCGCAGCGAAGCCTCGAGGTCGCGCGGTGGCTCGAGCGAGACGCGAAGCAGCGGCGGGAGGTTGGACAGCACCCACTCCATCGTGGGACGGATCGAGTTCCACATCACCAGCGAGTGCGCCACGACCCTCAGCAGGATAAAATCCGGTCTCGCGTGTTCCAGGGCAAAGTGCGTGTTTGGGACGCGTAAGTGCGCGGCGACGCCCTCGTCGTCGGTTCGCATGAACATCAGACCGAGCGCCAGCGTGGCGCCCGGCGCGGTGACGTCGAGGTTGATCATGTTGCCCTCCATCACCTGACCGCCGCTCGTGCTGGCGGCGACCTGGTCCTCGCCGGGTGGCACGCCCCTGTCGCGGTCGTTGACTCCCCCCGCGAGCGACGCGATGGCTTCGAGCTCTTCAGCCTCGCCGATTTCCCACGCCTGCGCGCCGACGCGCGCGTTATCGCCGCCCGCGCCGCCGGGCTGCCGGGACATCGGCGACCTCCCGGCGAGGCCCTCGCCGCCCGGCTCCGAACCCCCGCCGAGGAAACGGCGAAGCCGCTCGGGGATTTGCAAATCGGCCAAACCGACGGCGGCTCGCCCGCGGCCGAGGGTGACGAGGCCGAGCGCGAGCCCCGCGGCGAGCGCGTACCCCTCGCGGCCGTGCGCCGCGCCGTCGCCGCCGGGATCCCGCCCAATCTCCGCCAGTAAAATTTCCGACATGAGCCTGTGCGCGGTGCCCTCGTACAGGAGCCCGACGGACAAGAGCGCGGCGGCTTGCACCGCGGGCGAGAGTTCAACCTCTGGAAAAGCGCTCGGGTGCCTGGTGGGGAGGTGCAGGAAGCACATCTTGCTCGCGTCCGGGTTCATGCTGCCCCGTCTGGCGGCGGCGACGCCGACGAGAACCCCCAGCGTCGTCGCGTCGTGTTCCTGCACCAGGTACCTGTACAGGTCCGTGTTTGTCAGCTTCCGGAGATGACCGGTCAGCCCTAGGGCCATCAGGACCCCCGCGTGCGCGTGCGACGGTTCTCGCGGTCGGTTGAACACGATCCACGCGCGGGTGAGCTCGCCCTTGGTCCTCGCCGCGAGCGCCAGCCCCGCCGCGGCGCCGTTGTGGAACTCGGGCCAGGCGGTAAAATCCGTCGACGGCGACGACGCGGCGAGGTCGAGCTTCACCGTCGCGCCCCTCTGCGCGGGGAGGCAGCCGGCGAGGGTGAGTGTCGGCACCCGCAGCGATTCCGTGGGCCTCGCGCGGCTCGTTCCGAGGGTGAACGCGCCTCGTCCGACGGCGAGCGCGGACGTCCGGGGCGCGAGCGACCACAGCCGCGCCTGTTGCGCGGTGACAGCCTCCGGGTCTCCGTCGCCGCCCTGACCGCCGCCGGCTGCGCCGCCCCCGCCGCCGTCCGACCCGAGCGATATGGGCGTCGGGCGAGCGCTCTCGAGAAGCGCGCGAACTTCGCGCAACCTGTGGTCGCGCCCGAAGAGCAAGGGGCCGACGTACGCTTCGAGGTGGCCCATCCCGTCGGGTTCGCGTTCGCCGAGTGGTCCCGCCTTTTCGCCATCCTCGTCGTCGTTTAATTCGTCTCGCTCCCACTCGTCGTCGTCGCCGAGAAAACCCCCGGGTACCGCGCGCATCCTCACGTCCACCGAGGCCCGCCACCGGCGCCGACGACCGTCCCCGTCCCGGGGTGCCGACTTTTCGTCCCCGTTCCAATCCCCGTCCCAATCCCCGCCCTCGACCGCGGCGGAAGCGAGATCGTCCCTGCCCACGAGCGAGTACGCCGCCGCGGGCCAACGCGTCGGCGGCGAACGCTTACACCGCTGAAGCGCGTCTCGAAGGGTCAAACCCAACCCGCTCGGGACGCGCGCGAGCTCGGCGGCGCCGAATCGGGCTCGAGTCATCGCGAGCGCGACGCTTCTCGCCAGCTGTGTCGCCGTCTCGTCATCTCCGGCGGCGGCCGCGCGGGCGGATTGGGCCGCGCGAGCGACGAACGCGACGACGTTGGCGGCCCACTGGACGCATCCGGATACGCGTGGGCCGTTTCCGGTGACTTCCGCGGATGCTTCTGGTGACTTCCGGTCCCTCCCCGTCATCTCCGCCATCTCCGCCGCCACCGCGGGAGGCACGAGTCCCGCCCACGTCTCCGTCCCGACCCCACCCAGGGCGAGCTCCAACGCGGCGGTCACGTCCGGTACGGGTCCCATCGGCGATGCTCTGACGTACGTCGTCGCGCCCACCACCGCGCCGGCGTCGCGGCCGTGGTGCTCGAGGTAGCCGCCCGCGATCGCCGCGATGTCCGCGTTGCGCGATCGCCGAAGCGTCGTCGCCAGCGCGGTGCACAGCGCGTTGAGGGGTGCGAGGGCGGGACGACGGAGGGAATCGAGCTTGGACGATTCGTACGCGGCGTGCGTGGCGACCATGACGTCGAAAGCCCTCGACGCCAACTCGGGGGGAAGCGGCTCGTCAATTTCGTCGCGGTCCGTGCGATTGAGCCCACCTTGCCCCCGTCCCCGTCCAAGCCGCTGCTGCCGCGCGAGGAGCGCGTTCCACGCGTCATCGTCGTCATCGTCGTTATCGTCGTCGTCGCTCCCCTCGCCCAAAGTCGGGTCGTCCCTCAATATCGGGTCGTTTCCCGCCCACCCGTCCTCGTCGTTAAAATCGCATCCGCACCACCTCGCCACCTCCGTCGACGCGAGCGCCCACTCCGCGTCTTTGTCCCTAACTCGCGCGGCTGACGCCAGCACGAGCGACATGGCCTCCGCGCGGTCGCCGTTCCGCAGGGACGCGTCGAGCGTTTCCAGTAACGCCCGGGAAGCCGGATGCCGCGGCGGCGTCGGCGCGGCGAGTCTAACCGATCCGCCGCCGTCGAGCGCCGCGGTGCACCTCCCCCCGACGGCCGAGTGAAGCGACTGCACGTCTGAGACCCGCGCGCCCGTCGCGCCCAACACGCACGTCCCCGGCCACTCGAACACCGCCCTGCCGCCGCAGCGCAGCGTGAGGCACCTAAACCCCTCAGAGTTTTCGTGAATCGCGAGGATATCCAACGCGTCCTCGCCCCTCGTCGCCGCCACGGCGACGAACGACGCCACGTCCGGGACGCGAAACGACGCGATCGGCGGACCCGAACCGTCACCGTCCAGCCGCCACCCGACGAGCTCGCGCGTCTGTTCGCACAGCGTCGCGATCGTCGGGGCGCCCGCGTCGTCGTGCGCGAGCGCGGCGTACGTTCGTGGATATCGCGAGGTTCCGCTCGGTTCCGTCCACACCCGAGTCGCCGACACCCTCCCGTGCTCGGCAAAGGCGTACCTCTCGAACATCTCCCGCGACATACTCCCGCTCGCGTCAGGGCCGTCCGCGAGCCCGGGCGCGCGGAGTATGTCGCGGCCGGCTTCGTCGTCGAACGGCGCGCTCGCCGCGTTGCCGTCTGCGAACGATGAATCTTTACCGACGTCGACGCGCCAGAGCGCGTGAGCGCCCAGCGTCGCGTCGTGGGTCAGGATAAACGGCGACCGCGCGCAGCTCCACACCACCTCGCCGACGTGCGCCGCGAAAACAGATCGTTCGACGCCCGGCGGTATCGAACCGACGTCCGCCGGGACCACGAGTTCGGCCCTGTCCAGCGGATGCGTCAGCGCGGCGAGACCGCGCTTGGTGGGCACCAGCAACCCGACGGAGCACGCTCGCAGGTCCCCGGAACCGACGCGGTTCAGGGGCATGGTGTGCGAGGCGCCGGAGGCGGCGTACGTGGTCAGCGACGCGTCGTGCCTCAAGCACAGCGTCGGCTCCGGCGTGCGCCCGTCGCCGTCGTCGAAGCGGCACCACAGCGCCTGACGCACGGGTTCGGGCGCGGTGAATCGTACCCTCACGCATCCCCCCGCGGACCATATCACGTGCCTGCCGCGGACGTACACCTCCTCGTCGTGGTCCATGTCGTTCTCGACGGTGCCACCGAATAGCAGGCACTGCGTCCCGCGTCGGGGTTTCGCCGCGCGGGGATCCGAGGACGCCGGGCGCGTGCCACCGGCGACGTCGTCGTCGTCGTCGTCATCGTCGAGGTCCCTGTCGAAGGAGATGTCCAGCTCGGTGAGGTCGCCGGATGCGCCGATCGTGGCGGTCCTGCCGAGGAGCAAACCCCTGGCGGCATCCGGCGTGTGCATCTCCGCGGCGAGGTCCCTCGAGGCGCCCGCCCTCGCGGGCCCACCGCGCGCGCCGTGACCCGGCAGATCTAGCTCCTCCGACAGGAGAGCCTCTCCGGTCGGGACGAACACGGTCGCGCCCAGCCCGCGCGCGGCGTGCGCGTCGGGAGCCGGCCCGAGCGGGGTCATCGCGCGGCGGTCCTCGATGGTGAGGCCCGAGAAGGCCTCGCCGACCCTCCTGGGCGGCGACGGCGAGGATATCATCGTCATCCTCGGTCCCGCCGACCTCGCGTGTGAGAGGAGGCAAACAACGATCGGCTGTGCCGAGGACAGCTGAAATTCAAACCGCGAATTCGAGCCTGGCAGCCGCGAAGAGGAGACGGTGCTGCGGTGCCCTCTCCATTCTTTTGGCGCGCCCGGGAGTGAGGGGACGCGCGGGTGAGGGAGAAGGGGGGGGCGACATGCGGCACAGGAGCTCCGTCGCGGCGGTGGAGAGCGACCGCGGAGAGCTGCACCTCGTGCTGAGCCCGGCGAGGAGCGTCGATACGCACGTGATACGGTGCGTCGCGATCGCCCGTCACGCCCCCAACCCCGAACACTCCCGCGCCTTTATCCGATGGGACGCACGAAGTAACACCGCGGCCGCTCGACCGGACCCCCGCCGCGACGACCGCGCTCGCTCACCCCGCTGACCGACTGACCGATTCCGTTCCCACCATTCACGATACGTCACATCAGGGTGTGCAGCACGACGGGCGCCCTGGAGCACGGTCACGCGCCGGGTCTGGACGTCTTCCCCTCCCAGTCCGCGGCTGTCGCGCATCTCAGGCGGAGGGGCGTGTGCAAGACGGTGACCGAGGGGTGCGCGCTGCTCGGCTGCGCGGCGTTCGGGGACTGCGCCCTCGCGCTCATCGCGAAGAGGGTGCGCACGGCGGTGGTGCTGCCCAACGGCCACGAGGTGCTCACGGTCACCGAGGCGCAGTGGGTGCGATGCGCGCTTCGCAACCCCGCGGCGGTGCTCACCCGCGAGGAGCGCGCCAACGTCCAGGCGCTCACCGACATCCCGCTGGAGAACCTCTACTTCTACTGCGAGACCTTCGACGTCACCAGGTCGTTCGCCCACGCCACCGACGAGTCCATCGCGTCTCCCGACGGCGAGTGGGTGTGGAACGAGTGGCTCGCGTCCCCCGTGCGCCGGCTCGGCATCCCGGGCGCGTGCCCGGCGCTGCTTCAGGGATTGGCCGAGAGCCGCGCGCTGACGGATGCGCGGGGGGTGGAGTGGAGGCTCGCCGTGTTCGGCCGGCGCAGCCGCCTGCACCCGGGCACGCGGTACCTGGCGAGGGGGCTCAACGCCGCGGCGGCGCCGGGGAACGAGGTGGAGATGGAGCAGCTGGTGTGGCGAAGGGGCGCGGGTGGAGCCGCGACGAATGCGTCGACTGACCAAAAAGCTCCATCCGAGAATAACCACACGGAACCAAACGGGAGCGGGCGGAACTCCCCCGCGGGAAGCTCCGGGCGGACCTCTCCGGTGGTTACCGACAGATCCGAGGCGTCGTCCCCGGGCGGGGGGACCGCGGGTGGTCCGGTGCGGTGGTCGTCTTACGTGTGGCGCCGGGGATCCGTTCCCATTCGCTGGGGCCAGGAGGTGAAGCAGGCCATCGGCGAGGCTGACATCTACATCGCGTCGGAGAACCCGTACCAGGGCACGGGTCGGTATTTCAGCAGGCTCGCGAGGCAGTACAGGCCGGGGGACGCCACGGACACGGAAGGGCTCCCAGTGACGTGCGTGAACCTGCTGAGGTGCGCGCCGGGTAAACCCGAGCTCTTACTCTCGGAGCATTTTCACGAGGCTGTTCGCGGGGTTCGCAAACGTTCCGGTCTGTCCGCGATTACCGTGCTCAACTTCGACTGGCACGCGAACATCAAGTCCCTGGGCGAGGGCAAGACCGTGGAGGGCCTGTGGACCGCGCTCAGGTCGTACCTGGTGGACGCGGGAGTCTCGCACGGCGTCTGCGAAGCCGGAGCGGACCCGGGCTCGGGCTCGGGCTCGGGCTCGGGCTCGGGCTCGGGCTCGGGCTCGGGCTCGGGCTCGGGCTCGTCGGGGACGGACGCTTCCGCCGCTCGCCTCACGAAGATGACGTTCAAGTGGCAGCGGGGCGTGCTTCGGTACAACTGCGCGGACTCGCTCGATAGGACCAACCTGGCGAGCTACTTCGCCGCCGTGCAGGTTCTGGTCGAGCAGTGCGGGCTGCTGGGCCTGGAGGTGGTGTCGGATGTTTCAAACGATCCGGATGGCGCCGGAGCTAACCCGGCGACTTCCGCGGTTGCATCCGCGTCCGCCGCGACGTACGGGAGACGGGAGGCGTCGTCGGCGCCGACGCTGCCGCCCGGGTGGGAGAGCAGGCTCGATCCCGTCACCGGGCGGACGTTCTACATCGATCACAACACCAAGACGACGTCGTGGACGCTGCCTCACGCGGCGCAACAGTCAGAGCCCGAGATGCCATCCGGCGCGTTGGACGACGCTCACGGCGGGCTGCGTAGGACCGCGTCCATCGGCGGCGTGTCCAACGCGGGACCCGGGCCGTGGAGGCTCCTGGGGTCCGGGGTTGACGAGGTCCGAGGTAAGATGTTGCCCGCCGCGCTTTCCGCGATGTGCGAAATTTTCCTCGTCAACGGTGACCTTCACGCGGCTGTGTACACCGCGTCCAGGGCGATTCACACGCAGATCTTTCACCTGCTCGACGGACGGAGCGTCAAGGCGGGCGGCAGCGGCGGGAGCAGCGCGTACCACGCCGCGGCGAGTCTGAGCAACATGTCCATCTCCGCGCAGCGAAGGTTTTTGAACATGACGCAGGACGTGCACCGGCAACAGCAGTTTGAGATGTTCCTCGGCGCTCACAGGGAGCGACACTTCCCCTCGTGCTCCAGGTACGGCGGCGGAGGACGCGGCGGCGGGATCGTCGGAGGGGGGCTCGTCCGCTCCGACTCTGGCAACAACATAGCCGCGACGCCGCCGAGTAAGTCGTCCTCTGAGCCTTCCTCGCCGGATCCCGCAAACGGCGGACCCTCGACGGCTTTGACTGCGTCGTCGTCCATCGTCGACAACGACGCGGCTGTGGCCGAGAGCACCGCGGTGCTCACGCGCCCGCCCGCCGCCGCCGTCCTCGTCGCGCCGCGGTCCATGGGCGAACCGCTTTCGCCGCCTGAGGCTCTCCTGGCCGCGTGCACGGCGGGCGCGACCACGCCGCTGTGGGTGTGCCCGGCGGGTGAGCGCCGCGCGGCGATGGCCGTCTGGCTCGGACGCCCCGGCGCGCCCGAGCATTTACTCCTCACGTCCGCGCCGGGCGCGCCCGAGCACGCCGCTCCGAGGTTCGTGGACGTCCTCGGCGGTCCGTCGCTGGATCGATTGAGGCCGATTTCGCTCAACCTCGCCGTGCCGAGGTCACCCCCGGGTACCCCCATGCTATTCCGCCTCGGGCTTCCGTCGTCGTCCGCGCGCGGCCGCGGCCGCGGGTGGAGCTTCGACGACTCCGTTCCGACGACGCAGCTCATCGCGGAGAACGCCGCGAGGGACGTGGGAGGGGCGATCGAGGCGATGGAGCCCCCGCGTGGCGCGTGCCGGATCATCGCGGTGACGTTTCGAGCCTCCGACGACGGCGATTTCGCCGATAAGTTTTTGGTGTTGGGACACGTCGAGGTTCTCGGCGCGCCGACGGCGACGCCGGCGATCGAACCCGTCGCGACATACGCTGCTCCGGCGACGGAACGCGCCGGCGGCCCGCTCCGGTCGGTCTCGTCGTCCGCGGCGGCTCTCGCGTCGAACTTGTCGGGCAACATGTCGATGTCCGTCCCCGCGCTGCGTCGCCCGTCGAACGACGGCGGCGGCGACGACGTCGGAGGCGACGACGTCGGAGGCGAGACCACCGGCGGCGAGGGCGGTGGTGGAGGTGGCGTCGATCCCCTCGGAGGTGTCGTCGATCCCCTCGGAGGTGTCGTCGATCCCCTCGGAGCCGCGATGAACATCCCCTCGGCGGCGGCTTCGACTCCCCCCGGGACGGGCGCGACTGAGATCGAATACGGGGACAGGGCGATGGCCGCGATGAACGCCGCGGAAATCGGCGCTGGACGTCCTTCGCTGGAGTCGCTGTTGGAGCTCGAGAGGGACAGGCTCCGGCTGGGTCTCCCCGCCCGAAGCAGGGACGGCGTCCTCGCCGCGAGGGGTTTGTCACCGCGAGACTTTGATCCCCTCCCGGCGCTCCTTCGCCGCGACGTCGACGCGCACAGACGCGCGCTCGCGGATGAACGCGCCGCCGCCGCGGAACGCGCCGCGCAGACGCCCTCCCGCCTGTCTAGCATCGCGTCGATGTCCCCGTGGGAGCAGCTCATGGGGACGGGCGTCTCCGTCGTGCGCACCGCGGCTGGGGTGGTGTACCCCGGCGCGGCGGCGTCGTCGGGGCGGGACACTCCGACGCGGGAGCAGCAGTCCGGCGTCGCGCGGGATCAGGACGGGTCGTCGTCGCGGGCGTCGGAGCCGACGGACGCGGCGTCGCTCGCCACGCCCGCACGCGAGGCGGCCAGACCGGCGGCGCTTCTCGAGGCGCTCCGCCGGGAGCGCGAGGATTCGCTCCTCGCGGAGATTGAGGCCCTGGCGTCGGCGACGCACGCGGGTAGGCTCCGCGACGCCGGTGCCGAAGGGGGTGCCGAAGGAGGTGCCAAAGCGATGGACGCCGCGCCGGATTCGCCCGCGATGCCGCTCAGGGCGCTCCTCCCCGACGGATCCGTCGACGCCAATCCGATTCGCCGAGCCGACGACGTCGCCGTCAGCTGCGCCACCGGCACCCTGGGCATCGTGACGACCTCATCGACGACGCGAGGGCGCGAGGAGGAGACGTCGACGACGTTCGTGCTGCGAACGCGCGCGGCTGTCGTCGGGGCGGTGCTACGCGCGGGCGCCGACGGCGTCGCGGCCGCCACGCTGACCCTCTCGACTGGCGACGACGTTCCCGCCGTTTCATCCGCCGACGCGACCGTTTCATCCGTTACGACGTGGACGCTGGGCGCGCCGCGAGTCGGAATCGGCGAGTCGCCGCGATCGAACGACGACGACGGCGGCGACGACGACGACGACGACGCGAGCGACGCACCGACGGCGACGCAAAGACGCGCGCTTCGAGGCGGCGAGGTTTTCGCCGTTGTCCTCGCCGAGCCGACCCCGCCCTGTCGGGTGGTTCGACTGACGGCGCGAAACGTCTCGAGCGGCGACGGCGCGAGGGGTTCCGACGCCGGCGACATACCGCTCGACCTCGCGTCCGCGCGTTTCGTCGTTCGTCCGACGTTCCCGGCGAACACGCCGTCGCTCGTCGGGTCCCCGGACGACGAGGGTTTGTCGGATCCGGCTATGGTTTCCTCGGCCGCCGCCGCGGACTTCGCCGATCCTACGCGGGACGCCGTGGCGAGGCTCTCCAGCCGACCCGAGGTTGCGCGCGCGCTGGAGAACTCCGCGCCCAACCACGGGATCCGCTCCAGGTCCCCCGTCGCGTTCGAGGAGGCGCATTCGAACGGATCGGTGCTGCACGTGGGTTTTCCACCCGCGAGTAAAACAGTGAGCGGGTTTCGAGTCTTTCCGCCGGATCCGCAGCCCCGCGCTCAGCCGTGGGTGATCAGGGTCTACGCCCTCGCCGAGGAAGAGCAGCAGCAGCAGCAGCAGCAGCAGCAGCAGCGTCACGGCGTTTCCCTGGGCGGCGATCCTCTGGGATCGTCGCTGGGTTCGTCGCTGATGGGTGGCCCCATGTCGTTTGAGCCTCCTCTGCTGCCCGAGGAGACGCTGACGCACTTGGGCGACTTTGCGGTTCCGACGGTTCGTAACCGCACGCCGCTCTGCTTCGACCTCGGGGAGGAGGTGGACGCGCGCCTGCTGATCTTCGAGTCCGTGGCGGGCGAAGGGCGGGACACCGGGTGGGCGGCGCCGCCGCCGTCGCTGAGCGGGAGGGTGCAGTGCTATCGCCTTCAGTGACGAGGTTTACGTTTTTTATCACCGTGCTTCTTCTCGTTGCTAACTCGTCGCGCGCGCGTCCCACCCGGAGATCCGCCGACTATTCGCTGTCGTCGTCGATGACGATCACCCCGCCACCGCCTTTCGCTTCCCCGAGCTCCTCCTTCGCGTCCCCCTTTTTCTTCTCCGCCGATTCCGTCACAAAGTCGGGCAAGTCGTCGTCTGCGAAGAATTCATCCGGGGTGAAAAACTTGACGCCGACGGCGACGGCGAAACCTTTGTCCGAGTCCGAGTGATCGCCCTCCCGCCCCGCGGCGTCCCCGACGTAGAAACACGCGGGTAAGTCGGGCGAGACGGACCCGTTCAGGCTCGAGTCGAAGTGCGCCCACATGCCGCTCTTGGGCTTGCGATAGTTTTTGGGATCCTTCTCGCCCTTTTGCGTCGCGCACAGCGCCTGCATCGGGATGCCAACCTCCTTGGCGAAAGCGTCCAGCCGCGCGCGCACCACGTCCGCGCGCTTACCCTCCATCGCGCCTTTCACCCCGCCCTGGTTACTGAAGATGACGACCTTGTATCCCGCGTCGTGCAGCGCGCGGAGCTTCGGCGGCACGCGCGGGTTCCACGGAACGAAATCGCCGAGGTCGGTGACCATGTACCCGGGCTTCCCGCTGCGGGTCTTCTGGAGCGTGTCGTCGAGGTCGAAGGCGGCGATTCGGTGGTTGGGCCTGCATCCCGGGTCGTCGCGGACGAGCATGGACTCGTGCACCGCCTTCCACGTCGGGACCGAGGGTCTGGATCTCTTCGGCGCGGGCTCGCCGCCGGCGGAGGTCGCGACGGGCTTGAAAAAGTTGTGCATGATGTAACGCGTGCTGGATCTGGTGGGTGGCGCGAGGCGGAGGCTGTCTCCCGTTGGACCCCGGAGCCGGCGCGTGAACCGGTAGGAGCTCGCGAGGTTGACGGCGCTGATCGCCCTCGAGAACGAGGCGGGCGCGGTTATTTTGCCCGGGTTGCAGTCGACGTTGCGGGCGCTGTTTGAAACTCCCCTGGCTGGCTGGGGTGCCCACGCAGGTTTCGAAGGTGCCATCTGCAGCTGGACAGCTGGAGATTTCTTTCGGGACGTGAAATTGTCGCCCATAACGTTATGAGCGCTGCCTCGCTTCTTCGCCCCGCCTTCTTCGGCCGACTGGCCGGTCGCGCGTCCGCCCGGCTCAGGTCCCGCGCCTCCTCGCGCCCGGTTAAGCCCCGCGCCTTCTCCGCCGTCGCGTCCTCCGACGAGCAACAAGTCCGAGATCTGCTGAAGCGAATCCACACCTACCGACCGGATGACGAGTCGTACTTCGACCTGTGGAAGGGATGGACATGCCGACCATCGGGCAACCCCGCCTCGCAGGAGATGATGAAGGCAATGATGGATAGCAAGGACGTCACTGGCGTCTCCGGCGACCTCATCGACATCAAGATGCTCGACTTCAGCGAGGACAGGACGATGGCGTACAGCGCCGTGGTTGCGTCCGCCACTTTCTCGTACAAGGGCACGCCGAACGACGACGTGTACGTGTTCACCAACGTTTTCAAGAAGGTGGACGGCGTTTGGGAGACGGTGTGGGGCCATCGCAGCACCGGCAGGTCCCCGGACGAGGACCCTCCCGCGCCCTGGCCGTGAACTCGTCCTGACTCCGTTGTAGCTTGCCCCGTTGTAAACAATCAGATCGTCCGAAAAATGAGAGTGCAACTCTTCCGTTTCCGAGCCCCGACGAGAAGTGCCGACGTCATAGCCTTAGATCGCGCGGGCGAGCGGCCATGCCGAGGAAGAAGGCGGCTCCGCAGCGGAACGAGGCGTCCGCCGCGGACGCCAAGCGTGCCCGCGAAGAGGCCGATAAGGCCGCCGCCGACGCCGCCCGGAAGCGCGCCAGGAGCGAGGCCTTCACGCGGAGCGTGACCAAGGTGGTCGCGCCGCTCGTGCCGGAGAAGCATCGCGACGACGACGGGGTGGAGGTGGCGAGGCTGAACGGCGTGCGCGCGAGACGCGGCGATGACGCGTCCACATCGTCTCCCGCGTCGGTTCCGACGCGGCTCACGCTCGAGGTGGCCGGCGACGGCTCGAAGGTCCCGCGACTGGCGTGGAGTTTCGCCGACGAGGAGAAGGACGGGTCACCGTCCGGCGATGAGCGCGAGTGGCGACCCGAGCGCGACCCGAGCTTCCACGCCGCCTCGGCGCTCCTCTTCCTCATCGAGCGCGGACGATTCGCGCTCCGCCTCGACGCGCGAGACGCGACGCGATGCACGCTCGCCGTGCTCGTCGCGCCCGACGCGCTGGAATCACCGACGCATCCCGAGGAATTCGCGAGGAAGGGCCACCACGGCAAACAGAGAGCCGCGTTGGCCTGGCTCGCGCCCCCGCGCCGCCGCACGCTCGAGCGATACGCCGCGGGCATCGAAGAGCACGACGACGACGACGTCGACGACGTCGGTCCACAGCTGTCGCCGCTAGTCCCAGCCTCGCACAACCTCCTGCGCGACGTGTACGAAGCCGCCAAACCCCCGCGCGATTGCCCCGACGGTTGCGACGGCTGCGCGTTCACCGAGCTCGTGCCGACGCCGAGGCCGTATCAGCGAAGGGCCGTGGACTGGATGATACGCCGCGAGCGGGGGGGAGTCCCGGCGGCGTCCAAGCGCGGCGATAGCGTCGAGGAGGACGATGGGAAGACGTCATCGTCGAATCATCCCCTGTGGAGCCGGCTCGGCGACGAAGTTTACGTCAACTGGAGCACCGGTCAGCTGACGCGCGATAGGTTCGACGGCGGCGTCGCGGAACCTTCGGGCGGGATACTCGCCGATGAGATGGGTCTGGGAAAGACGGTCGAGCTGCTGATGTGCGTGCTGGCGCACAGGTTCGAGCCGCCGGCGGTTGTGAAGGAGGAGAAGAAAGAGGAGGAGGAGGAGGAGGAGGCTGGGACCGGAGAGAAAGTCGCCGACGCCGACGACGACGAGCAGACTGAGGAGATCGTCGGGTGCGTGTGCGGCAACACCGAAGACGACTACGAGGGCATGTGGCTCGCGTGCGACGGGTGCCGTCAGTGGTCCCACGCGCGGTGCGTCGGATACACCAAGGCGGATGAGACGCGACATCGCAAAAAAGCCGACGCGGCTATCCGAGCGTCTCTGGACGCGCGAGCCGAATGGGAGCGCGCCGCGGCGCACGCCAAGTCGCTCGCGCGAGGAGGCGCGCGGTACGTCGACGACGACACCGCCTCAGACGCCGTGAAGGTCGCCGCGAGGCTCGAGGAAATATCCGAGAAGAAGAACGCGGACGCGGACGCCGCCGCCCACGCGCCGCCGTTTCTCTGCGGCGCGTGCGTCGCGAGGCGAGCCGGCGAGGTCGTTTCCGGGCCTTGTCGCGCCACGCTCGTGGTGTGCCCGACGCCCATCTTGCCCCAGTGGCGCGCCGAGCTCCGCCGCCACGCTAAACCCGGCGCGGTGAGGGTGTTGGTGTACGAGGGCCAGCCGAGGGACGCCGGGGGACCGAACGCGGGTAAGCGTCGGACAAATGCCACCTTTCAAACGGACACCTTTCAAACGGACGAACGCCTTTCAAACGCGTCCGACGGGGTCGTGTCCGCCGCGAACCTCGCCGCCGCCGACGTCGTGCTCACCACGTACGACGTCCTGCGCGGGGATCTGCACCACGACCCGCTCGGGGACGCGGGATCGCGGGCCAGCAGGCACGTGAAGAGGTACTCGGTGATTCCCACGCCGCTCACCAGGTTGACGTGGTGGAGAGTCGTCCTGGACGAGGCGCAGATGGTCGAGAGCTCGACGGCGGCCGCGGCGGCGATGGCGAGGATGGTGCCGGCCGTGCACAGGTGGGCGGTGACGGGAACGCCGGTGTCCAGGGGGCTCGAAGACCTCCAGGGCCTGTTCGCGTTCCTCGGGGGTCCGTCGCCCTTTGCGGACGCGGGGTGGTGGCGAAGGATGGTGCAGACACCGTACGAGGCGCATCACCACTCGGCTCGCGAGTTTTTACATAGGTCGCTTCGACGCCTGATGTGGCGCAACGCCCGAGCGGACGTCGCCGACGAGCTCGCGCTGCCGCCGCAGGGACAGACGGTGACGTTGCTGCGCCCGTCGGGGATCGAGGCGCACTGGTATCAGCAGCAACGGAAGGTGTGCGAGGGTTTAGCTCGGGACGCGCTTCGGAGGATCAAAGACCCGAGGGCGTTTAAGAAGGAACGCGAGGAGGAGAGGCGAAAGGAACGGATGAGGCGCGAGGGTGCATCCGCCGCCTGGAACGGGCGCGGACGCAGGCTGGGAAGAGGCGAGCTCGATGAACTCGCGGACCTCATCGACGACGGGGAGGACGAAGCCTTTGAAGAGGTGGAGGAGGAGGAGATTGTGGATCTGACTGCGAACGACGACGACGAGGACCGCTACCTCACCGCTGAGGAATCTCGTAAGGTCCTCCAGCCCTTACTTCGTCTGCGCCAGGCGTGTAACCACCCCCAGGCGGGTACGCACGGCGTCCGAAGCCTCGCGAAAGGCAACGGCGGCGGCGTCATCGGAGCGGGAGGCATCCACAGCGGCGTGATCATGACCATGCCCCAGATCCACGCCGTTCTCATCGACCGCCAGCGCACCGAGGCGGAGGAGGCGCAGAGACTCGTGGCGTTCACGCTCAACGCCAGCGCCGGCGTGGCCATGTGCCGCGGCGACTACCCCGCGGCGGTCGGCCATTACCGCGAGGTTTTGCGCCTGGAGTTGGCGGGCGCCGAGGACGGCCTCAACCTTCGGCTCGACTCGCTTCAGCGACTTCACGCGCTTCACAACCTTCGCGCCGCTCTGGAAGCCGCGGGACCCGACGCGCCCGTCGCCAGGACGTTACGCGACGACTCCCTCGACGACGACGCGGAGACGGAGCGGCGAAAGTACGTCGCGCAGCGCGCGGGCGGTGTTTTTGCCGCCGCCGCGGACCTTCGCAAGGTTTCGGAATCCGTTAAAAAAAACGCTCGAATCTGCGGCGCGTCGGGCGCGGGCCCCGCGGGCGCCGCGTGGTGGTCCGCGCTGATCGACTCTCATTCGCGCTCGGCGGACGGCGGGCGATCGACTCTCGACAGGCTGGTGGATAACCAGCTGTCGGGGCGTTGGCAGGGTCGCGAGGTCGCCTTCACCGACCTCGCCGGTTTCAGGTTTGCGCTGGAGACGGCGCTGGACGAGCTGGGCCGACGTCGCGAAGAATTTCTCGACCGGTTGGAACACCTCGCGAAGGTCACCGCGGACGCCGATCCCGTCGACGTGGAGGCTGCGGGCAAGTGCGTGCTGTGCGTGGCGAAGACCACGATGCACGACGACGACGACGGCGTCGTCTTCGCCGGGCGTCAACGCGCCAAACCCGCGTCGAACCGAGAACGAAACCTCCGCGACATCGACGCGAGATCGGGGGGCGGTCGGACGCTGTGTCAGCACTGCGCCGCGTCGCCGCTGTTCAAGCGATACGAGGACGTCCTCTTCGGGCACCTCGGCATGGACGCGGGGATGACGACGGGCGGGCGCGGGAGGATCGCGCAGGCTGACGTCGGCGACGGGCGATCCGCGCCGTCCTCCGCCGAGGTTGCGCTGAAATTTTTAGCCACTCGGGTTCCAAAGCAGGGGTTCGGCGCCGTCGCCGCGAAAGAATCGTCGCTCGCGCACCTCGAGATGATGGAAGACATGCGCAGGGAGTTCACTCGCGCGATGATCCTCGTCAAGCACCAGCGCGAGGAGATGTACGCGCGCGACGAGCTCGCGATGGCGACCACGCGCATCAGGGTTCGCGCGTCTCACGAGGTCGCGCTCGGGGGTCTGCCCGATCCCGTTCCCGAGCACCTCCGCGCGTCCGTCGTTCACGAGTGGGAGCTCGACGACATGGAGGAGGCGTACGTCGCCGACAGGGCCGCGTACGAGGACGACCTGCGAAAGGCCAAGTCGCAGGTTCGATTCCTGGAGCGGCTGAAAGACGACGAGGAGAGGGAGAATGGCGGGGGAGATTCGGGACCGTTCGAGTGCCCGGTTTGCGTCGAGGAGGTTGACTCGTCCGCCGCCGCCGCGGAGCTCGCCGTGCTGCCGTGCGGCCACAGGCTGTGCGTCGGGTGCACCGACGCCCTCGTCTCGCGCGCGCCGCCGCCGGCTCACCCGCGGGCGCCGCGATGCTTTAAGTGTCCGACGTGTCGGGTCAGAACCGCGGCAGACGAGGTCAACTACGTGGCCAAGGGATCGTCGCGCGTCAAATGCGTTCGATGGCCCGCGGCGGGGGCTGGGGACGGCGCCGACATGGACGCGAGTCTCGGCACCGAGCGCGAACAGCTGCAGCACGAGGCTGCGCTCGTCGTGAAGGGCTCTTGGGGGACCAAGGTCGAAGCCGTGGTTCGCAGGGTGATGTACCTTCTAGACCCGGACAGGCCGGGTGGCCATCGGGATGCGAAATGTTTGGTATTTTCGGAGTGGGAGGACGCGCTTCGAGTCGTGGCCGCGGCGCTGAAGGCTAACGACGTCCCGGCCGCGCACACGCTCGGCGGAGGGCGTAAACTCCGCGACGCCATCGACGCGTTCAAAGGGGTCGCGCCGCCGCCGGCGGGTGAGCCGTCGCCGAAAGCGCTGCTCATGCCGCTGCGAAGGGGCGCGAACGGATTGAACCTCACCGAAGCTCAGCACGTGATCCTGTTGGAGCCGGTGTTGGACCCCGGCGCGGAGGCGCAGGCCATGAAACGCGTGGACAGGATCGGGCAGACCATGCCCACGTGCGTGCACAGATTTCTGTTACAGGGCACAGTCGAAGAGAACGTGCAGGAGCTGAGCAGGCGGCGGCGGGAGGCGGCGCCGGGCGAGGCGGAGGATGTCGGCCGCGCCAGATCCGGCTCGGGTCTGCGAATATCGGAGGTTGAGGTTCTCATACCCAGACGCGTCGTCGGAGCGGGGGCGGGGTCGGCGGATGCGAGCCCTGGGACGGAGACCAACGTCCTCACGGATTAGAACGACGACGACGACGATGGGGTTTAGGGGTGTCGCATCAATAGGCTACGCTAGAGCTAAGTTACCGCATTGGGCCGAATCATTCCCTCGTTGTAGGCAACACTTCACTCTCGAAGTAAAGGTTCACGGCGAGTTCGGTTTGACAATACCTCGGCGACGACATCCATGATTGGCAGGCCATCGATGCGCACAAAAATGTGCTCTGGAACGACGCATCCGTTAGCAGGCCCGCTCCTGGGAGTCCCCGATGGGTATGCGAAGAAGCACAAGAGCCTCAAAGAGATCATCGACGGAAGTCGCTCGGGTGGTGACTCGGATAAAGCGCCCGAGTTGGTAGATCTGGTGTCGGAGGATGACGAGCCTTCCGACCCCGCCGACGTCGCCGCCGGGTGCTCACCGCCAAAGCGCCGCTCTCGCTCCACGCCGAGCGCCGCTCCCGTCTTCCGCAAACGATCGTGCGTCAACTTCCGCGCGCCGATCCCGGACGACCGCGAGGAACCCGACGGCGCCGGTCTCCCGGTCGAGGGATTGGAGCACATCTTCGAGCTCCCCGACACGGATAGCGACGGAAACGTTAAACACGTGCTCCGCGTGCTCTTTCCCCGCGAGAAGATGGGCGACGAGGCCGCGCGCCGACGGCCGGGGTACCACCGGCTCGGCATCGTGGAGACGGTGTGGGACGCGGTGAGGCTTTACAACGGCACGGCGCGGGCGGAGGGCGCGACGGAGCAGGAGCTGCTCGAGGAGCACCTCGACCCGTCGCACATCAAGTGCGACGAGTGGATCCACTCGGACCTCCAGGGCGCGCACGAGACGGGGATCAGGATGACCAGGAAGGGTACCTTCTGCGTCAGGGTCGTCGAGCGAGGGGGGACGAGGCCGAAGACGTTGAGCCGCCACAACGACATCGAAGCCGCCGTCGAGGCGTTCAACGCGCACAGTCGCGAGCAGCTCGTCCTCGGATACGCGTCGACGCGCGAGTCACAAAAGTTCGGCTCGCTGAAGAAGCTCACCGACAGCTTCGCGACCATCCTCCCGGGAGACGACAACGCCCTGAAGCTCGGAGAGGACGACGACCGGTCCCCGTCGACCGAACCCTCGATCAAGCTGAAGCTGAAGCTGACGCCATCGGCGCGGGAGGCGGCGGAGAGGATGCGGACGGTTCGACTGGCCGCCAGGGGCGAGGCGCCGCCGCCTCGAACGAAGACGAAAACGAGGAAGAGAACGCCGGAGATCAGGCGGAACGTCTGCGGGATCAAGGGGCTGCACGTGTTGTACGAGGCGTTCACCGAGGACGTGGAGCGAACGCTGTTCACGCATAAAAAACTTTTTCCTTTCGGCGCGACCCGGTCGACGGCGTCGGAGAAACGCATAGACAGCACGCTGGGCCTCGCGCAGATGCCCGACGACATCATGCGCGTCGCCAATGTGGTCAGGGACAGCGGCCTGGAGCCGACGCTCATCACCCCGGATCACGTTTTGTCGCAGAGCTATCCTCCGCGGGTGGGCTTCATGTCCCACTTGGACTCGAGCGAGCGGTGGGGCGAGGTCGTCGTCGGGGTCTCGCTTGGCGCCGACGGCGTGCTCTTCTTCACGCCCAACTGCAGGAGCGACCGGGGCATCGGGAACCGAATTCGCAACGCCGCGCTCGAGAACGACTTCGCCGACTACCCCACGGAATCGGGCGTGACGGAGTCCGACTCGTGGCGCAACGGCCGAGGCTCGCGCGTCAACAAGGGACAAAAGTCGTGGGCGTTGGAGTTGGAGATTCCGCGACGCTCCGTGTACGTCATGTCGGGCGCCGCGCGCACCGACCTGGAGCACGGCATCCGCGCGGTGAAAGCGCCCTCGCAAGAAAGCGCCCCGGCGTGGAACCCTCTCGGCGTCAGACGCTCGCTGACCATCCGCGCGCAGAAGCCGTATAGCGACGCGACGCTCGAGCATCTCGCGAGGGAAAACCCGCGGGACAAAGGCGTCTCGCAGAGGCTCCGGTCGCAGATGTCGTTCAAGACGGCGTTCGAGGCGACGACGTACGGGAACACCGGGCGCGCGGGCGCGGAACAGGCGAGGGCGTTTGTGGCTAAGAACGCGGCGACGCGTCTTCGGTTCGAGCCGAGCCAGGTTGGGTTCGCGACGGAACCCGGCGCGAAGGAGGACGACGTCATCCGCATCGAACTCGTCGACGAGGACGAGGACGAGGACGACGAGGACGAGGACGAGTGGGGCGTGGACGAAATCGTCGGCAAGCGCGTGCTCGAGGACGGGGAGACGCAGTACAAGGTCGCGTGGTCCGGGACGGACGGCAGGGGACGGCCGTGGAAGCCCTCGTGGGAGCCCGAATCCAACCTGACCAGCTGTCGGGAAGCCGTCGAGAAGTACGAGACGATGTGCGGGGTGATGAAGCGGAGCGAATACTACTGTTGAGACTCTTCGCGGTCGACGTGATGAGGGTTTAGGGGTGTCGCATCAATAGGCTACGCTAGAGCTAGTAGCTAAGTTACCGCTGTAAACTATAGAGAAGATTGAAGATAGACGGCGTTCGTCACTCGGTGATGGAACACGTCCCGGTGACGCACCAGTTGACGACGCCGAACTTGGTGCAGCCTCTGCGGCAAAGCGCCTTGAGGAAATCCGAGTACCTGTCCGTGGGTACCTGCCCCGTCTTGCCGTCGTTGGAGTACCACCACTGGGTCCCGTAAAATCCCTGCGCGCGCTTCATGTACGCGTCGCACGCGAGGTTGGCGATCGGGCAGCACTGGTAACAGTCCTCGCTGCCGTCGCTGTCGGAGCACTTGCCCGCCTGGCACGGCAGGCACGCCTCCTCCCCGGCCATGCCCTCGTGCGGCTGATACGTGCCCGCGGGGCACGGGCTGCACACCGCCGCTCCGCGGTTCGAGTACGTCCCGGGGGGGCACGGTAAGCACGAGTCGGCGTTGCGACCTCTGGGCGAGGGTTGGTACGTTCCCGCCGGGCACTCGGTGCACGACGTGGCTCCCGCCGAGTCGTCAAACTCAGTCCCATCCGCCGCGCGGTACAGCTTGGTCGTGGCCTCGCGATACGCGAGGATCGAGGACTTGGAGTACGTCCCGGGCGGACACTCGCTGCACGTCGCGGACCTTCCTCGCGACGGGTTGAACGTCCCCGGCGGGCACTGTATGCAGTTGGTCTGCCCCGCCACGGGCTGGTACCACCCGGCGGGGCACTCGATGCACGTGTTCTGGCCCACCCGGAACTGCACGCTCCCCGGCGGGCAGGGTTCGCACTGGCACGAGTTCCAGCGCATGAGCTTACCCCCCGCGCTGGTCACCTGGTTGGGCTCGCACACCCTGCACTGCGCGCCGGCGCAGCATCCCGTGCCCCGCCCACCGCCCGCCAGGCACCCGTCCTCGGAGAAGAAGACGCTGTCGGGGTTCTCCGCCTGGTACACCATGAAGATGGCGACCGACCCCTGCGGCATGCAGTCGCCCTGCGCATCCACCAGACGCGTAAAGCCCGCCAGGAGCAGCAGCAGCTGCGACAGCGGCGGCGGCATCCTCCACCCCGTCTGATGGAAAGGCCGTTGTTGGCTCAACTTTTGACAACTCGGCCCCGCGAGTGCCAACTCGGCCCGATATTTTCCCCAACGAACCCCCCGGACGCGTCACTCTTCGGGTCCCCATGGCGACGCTTCGGGTCCGACCCGCGGGGGTTCTCGTATCGACCCGCGGTCATCGCGTCGCTCACCGCCGCGCCGACCGCCGCCTCGCGGCTCGATCCGATTACTCCACCAACGACCGCGACGTCTCGGTCGAGAAACCACCCTCCGACGATGGCGCGAAACAAACCCCGGTGAAGAAAGTGGTGGTCATCGGCGGGGGGCTCGCCGGGTTGGGATGTCTCGCGTCACTCAGCGGACATAAACACATCAACGCGACGCTGCTGGAGTCCACCCGGGTCCTCGGCGGCAGGGTCCGCTCCAAGGCGGCGCTCGGGGCGCTCGCGTGGGACCAAGGCGCGTCGTACTTCACCGCGAAAGATCCGTCAACCCCGTTCGCGGAGGTGCTCAGGAAGGGCCGGGCCGACGGCGTCGTGGAGCTGTGGGCCGGGGGCGACGCGTCACCGGGCGCCAGGGTAGGGACCATGTGCACCAAGGAGGAGGCCGGCGGCCACGTCCTGGACGAATCGTCTTGGGAACCGTTCGCCGCCTCGAAGGAGCTCTACGTCGGCGTCCCCAGCATGGCCGAGCTCCCGGTGTTCGTGGCCGAGAAGGTCGCCAACGCCGTGAGACCCGAGGCGTCGTGGCTGGGCGACAACGCCGTGCCGGGGACGCCCGAGTACCTCACGAACGCGTTCGCGGACAGGATCCAGGCGCTGCGCACGCAGGACACCGGGACCTGGCCGGCCAACGTCCCGCACTCGGGATCCGACAGAAACTGGGGATTGATGATTCGGTGCCGCGAGGGCGGGCACATGTGGTACAAACCTTGGGAGAGCGACGTCGTCGTGCTCGCCACGCAGGCCCCGGCCGCGGCGAAGCTCACGGCGCAGATATTGAAATCGGTCGGCGCGGACGGAGACGGCGGCAACGGATACGGAATAGCGTCCAAGATTCTCGCGATGGCGTCGGCTGCGGATCGAATCAGAGGGAACCATTGCTGGTCATTGACGGTTGCGTTCGCCGAGCCGTTGAACTTACCGTACGAGGGAGTCATGATGAAGGAGCCGTTCGACGGCGGCATCGCGTGGTTCGCGAACAACTCCAGTAAGCCCGGCCGGCCCGAGCCCGGTAAGGGAAAGGGCGCTCAGACGGCGGGATGGGCGTATCGATGGGCGGAGGTTGGCACTTCCCTGACGGTGGGCCAGGGCGAGTGCTGGGTCGTCCAGGCGTCGCCCGAGTGGAGCAACGAGCGAGCCGAGATGTCACCCGACGATGCCGCGAAGGAGCTCTGCGACGCCTTCTTGAAACTCGTCGGCAGAAGCGAAAGTGAGGTCAAGCCGGTGCACGTAAAGGCTGTGATTTGGAAATTCGCATACCCGCTCAATCCGGCGGGTGACCCGAGCGACGATTCCAAACGTTACCTGTTCGATCCCGACCTCGGTCTCGGGGCGTGCGGGGACTGGACGTCGGGACCGCGCGCCGGGGACGCGTACGACAGCGGGGTGGCGCTCGGCCGCGCCGTCGCGGAGCACCTCGCGAGCGAGCTTAACCAGAAGGAGACGTCGGAGAGAGAAGGCAAGGCGAGATAGCGTAGGTGTAAATGTTCCTAAGGTTTATTCGCAACCTGGTCGTCTTCTCGCGCGCGGAGAGAGCTCGTACACGTGGCGACGTAATCCTCGCAGCAGTCGTCGTTCTCCGGCAGCGCGCAGGTGGCGTCGCAGCAGCAACCCCCGCCGTCGTCCTTGAAGGTGTAATCGCAGAGGCCGCATATGTCCGGAGCCTGAGCCTTACAGCTTCCCCTGCGCGGTCCATTGAGCGGCGGAGGCCTCGACGATCCCCCGAAGGGCGGAAGAGGCGGTGGACTCGGCGTGGCGAAGTAGGTGGATATCGGCGTGAGCACCGGCGGCGGCGCGTTCAGTGCGAGGCCCGCCGGCGGGGGCGGCGAGGTGAGCAGCAAAACTTGAAACGCGGGAGTGGACGAGGGCGGTGACGGGGGAGCCCGCGGCGCCGGCGCGGGGGGAGGCGCGAGCAGATGCTCCGCCGCCATCGCGGCATCGATGACGTGCACGTATCCGTTACCGGCCTTGATGTCGCCGAGGACCACGCGCGCGCCGGAGGGCGCGGCGGCGCGGGCGTGTTCGGCCCACGTCGACGACTTGGCTCCTTCCGACGCAGCCTTCTCGTGGTCGAAGTCTTTCGGCGCCTCGACATCGACGGTCTCGTCGTCTTCCTCTACGTCCTCCTTACCGGCCGCCAGAACGCCGCGCTGGTACGCGTCGAGGAGCTCATCGGCGCTCATTCCGCCTTCGACACCCCGAGCGGCGCCGTTCTTGATCCACCGCAGCGGCTCCAATGAAATTTTTCTCGTGAGTTTCGTCGGAGAGCAGTCACTCCACGCGCCGGGCCTCGCGCGGCATCTCGTCGCTTTGGCGGGAGACATCAGCATCAATCCGGGATGGACCGCGATACGCGTCGCAATCCCAAACGCGAGCGTGTGCGGCGCCTCGCCATCGTGTAAATCACTCAAACGCCTCAACCCTCTGATGGTGTGCGCGTGAAGCAGCTCGGATAGCGCGTTTGGACTTTGGGCGGCTTCGGCTCGAAGACGTATGGCGTCGAGTCGACCGACGGATCGAAGCCAACCCACGTCAGTGGGCGCAAACATCGTCAACGCCGCGGCCGGCGTCTGCAGCGAGTCCATCTGACCGGACGCTTGCGCCAGTGCGGCGGTGGTCTTGAGTTCGGGCGTGGTCAAAAGTTTCGTCGCGATGGAATCAACGCACCGATACCACCCGGGCACGGAGAGCGCCGGGCTCCTGCTGAGGGGCTGACAGAACCTGTACTGACGCGTGTGGCACTGGTGCGACACGCCGTACCGCTCGGATATCGCGCCGCACCTGCCAAAGTTCCCTTCCAGACCCTGAAGCGCGTAGCCTCTCCCCACGAACCGAAGGTTCTGGAGCCCGTCGAGAGACTTGAGATATGCATTTTCACGCAGGGCGATGTCGGTGCCGATGTTGGCGAGGCTGTACAGGAACGACAGGCTCCGAAGCCCGGTTTTAGAGACGATCAGCGATCCGGACAGCCATTGCACGCGATTGAACGTGCCGCCCTCCACCCGCACGAGGCTCTCGCAATCGTCGATCGAGAGGTCGCCTCCCGCGGCTCTCAGGGACACGAACGACTGCGAAACCATCACCAAATTCGTGTTTCCCCGGACCCGCACGTCGCCACCCGCGTAGTCCAGCAGCGAGAAGCTATCCGACACCTCCGCCAACGCCGGCGTGTTGCCCTCGATGCGAACCGTCCCGGCGGCGCGCATGAGCCGCCGAAACGCGCCCTTAATATTCCGCAAGCCGTCGCCGCCGATTATTTCCACGTCCCCGCCGGCGTACTCCAGAGAAGGAAACGCCTCCGTCTCGCCCCGGGTGACGTCTCCGTGCCACCCCGGGCCGCTCCCAACGACGTATCGCATGTCCACCGACGGCCCGATCGTGACCCCGCCTCCACCAGCGCCCACGCCGACGCGACGTAAGGCTCGGAACCCGTCCAGTTCCTCCGCCGCGTTGTTCGAGACGACGACCGAGCCGCCGACGGAGAGGAGCGATTGGAACGCGACGGTGACGCCGTCTTTAAACGCCAGCATCCGCGCGTTGTCCGCCACGAGAACCGCGCCGTTGACCTCGCGGAGGGACTCGAAGCCCGCGAGGTGCACCAGCGCGGTATCGACGATGCGCACGTTCCCGCCGACTCGGGTGAGCCCCGGGAAGGCGCCGCGGAGGGAGACGAGCAGCGCGTTGCGCTCGATCAAGACGTCGCCGTCGACCGTCCACAGCACGCGGTTGTACGGCTCGCGCGTGGTGAACACGTCGGGGAGGATGCCGGTGACGGCGAGGCTCCCGGTGACGCGAGCGCATCGCGAGACGTGCGCCCAGTGCACGCTGACGTCAAAGCTTCCTTCGCACACTCCCGACACCTCCGAGCCGAGGCCGGGGTAGAGGCGCTCAAGCCAGTCCGGGAACGGCGGGGCATCGTCGCCGCGGCTCGGGCGGGAGAGGAAGAGCACTTGTAGCGCGAGGAACGCGGAAAGGAGGAGCGCGGGCGGTCGAGGCGCGGCCATGGCGCCCGCGACGGTGGGCGACGCGGGGCAAAGACGCGTGACCCGGCGACGGCGAGTGACCCGACGGCCCGATGGCGCGCGGCGCGCAGAAGGAAATTTTCATCCGAATTTTTGAATTCCGGGCGTCGTCTTCGCGAAGCGCTGGGCGCTGGAGCCCGTATCGGGGAGGCAGTGCGTACCGCGCGAGTCACCGGTACCACACACGCGCGTCCCGACCCCGTCGAAGCGCGCGCCACACCCCGGGACCCCTCGGATCTCCCTCCCGTCGCGCGCCCCGGCGGAAGGAGGAGGAAGAAAAAGCAAGCAGCCCGCGCTGTTGGTGGGCACACCTCGCAGATCGCCACCCGGCAGCCGGCCGTGACCCCCTCCCAGGCGCCATGCACATCAAGCAGGTCATCGTCGAGGGGTTCAAGACGTACCGGGAGCAGACCGCCGCCGACTTCGAGCCCCATCTCAACTGCATCGGTGCGCTGCCACGCCCAGATCCTTCCCGTGGGCACACCCCTTCCCGGACAACCGCCCCGCTTTGAAAACAACCCCTCCCGCCCTCCTCTCCCGTCCTGACGCCCCTCCCCGCGTCCCCGCCCTTCGTCCCGAACAGTCGGCGCGAATGGTTCGGGTAAGTCCAACCTGTTCCACGCCATCCGATTCGTCCTCGCCGACATCTTCGGCTCCACCCGCGCGGAGGAGCGCCAGAAGCTCCTGCACGAGGGCGCCGGGCACGCGGTCATGTCCGCGTACGCCGAGATCGTCTTCGACAACTCCGACAACCGCCTCCCGGTGGACCGCGAGGAGGTCCGCCTGAGGCGCACGATCGGGCTCAAGAAGGACGAGTACTACCTCGACCGCAAGCACATCACCAAGGCGGAGGTCATCAACCTGCTGGAGTCCGCGGGGTTCAGCAGGACCAACCCGTACTACTGCGTCAAGCAGGGCGAGATCATGAAGATGGCCACCATGCACGACGAGGAGCGGCTCGCGTTACTGAAAGAGATCGGCGGCACGTCCGTGTACGAGGATAAGAAGCGGGAGTCGCTCAAGGTGATGGACGACACCAAGAGCCGCAGGGACCAGATCCAGGAGACCGTGGAGTTTATCGAGCAGCGCCTGGGCGAGCTCGACGCCGAGAAGGACGAACTCCAAAAGTACCTGGAGCACGACCGAACCAAGCGCTCCCTCGAGTACACCATCTACGAGAAGGACCTCAGCGAAACGCGCGCCAAGCTGGACGAGGTCGAGGAGCGCAGGCGCTCGTACGTCGAACGCGCCAAGGAGGAGGACGACCGCGCGCACAGGGCGCACGACGAGATTCGAGCCGCCGAGCGAGAGTGCAAGGATAAGGAACGCGCGGTGACAGCCGCCAAAGAAGAGCTTCGCGTCGCGGACCTCGAACTCCGTCGGTGCGTCGAGAAGCGCACCAGCGCGGAGCTCGACGTGACGGAGCTTCGTGAGCGGGCGCAGGCTGGCGAGGAGAGGCTCGCGGGCGTCGCGGGCGATCGCGTCGCGCTCGATCGAGCCGTCGCCGAGACTCGCGCCAAGATCGACGCCGTCAAGCCCAAGGTGGCGACGGCGACTGCGCGCGAAGAAACGGCCGAGTCGGAGATTGGGGAGGTGAACCGCCGTTTGCAGGTGCTGCACCAGAGGCAGGGCAGGGGTGCGCAGTTCAAGACGAAGAAGGAGAGGGACGAGTGGCTCGGCTCGCAGGTGGCCGACGCCGACGCCACCGCCGATCGCAAACGCGAGGAGGTGGCCATCCTCGAGGACGACGTGAAGGAGCTCGCGAAGACCATCGCCGCCGAGCGCGAGGACGAGGGCAGGCTCAAGAAGAAGCTCGCGGCGGAGGAGGCGGCGCTCGCGGAGTCCGAGGGCGAATACCAGGAGAAGCTCGCGACGAGAAACGCGGCGCAGGATGAGCGCAAGGAGCTTCAGCGCCGCGACGCCGAGCTCGACGCCGAGCTGGCGACCAAGACCGAGGAGGTGAAGCGACGCGATAAGCACCTGGAGTTCACCATGCCCCGCGAACTGTTTCGCGGACTCGCCGCGGTGCAGAGGATCGTCAAGGACCACAGCATCGCGGGCGTGCACGGCCCGCTGATCGAGCTCATGGAGTGCGACGAGCGGTTTTTCGCCGCGGTGGAAGCCGCCGCCGCGAACCAGCTGTTCAACGTCGTCGTGGACGATGACGACGTGGCGTCCAAGATAATCTCGTACCTGAACAAGGAGAAGGGCGGTCGCGTAACCTTCCTGCCCCTGAACAGGCTGCAGACCAGGAACCGCGAGTACCCGGATTCCCAGGACGTCTTCCCCATGCTGAGCAAGATTCGCCACGACGACAAGATTCGACCCGCGATGGATAAGGTTTTCGGGAACGTCCTCATCTGCCGCAACATCGACGTCGCGGTCAAGTACGCGGGCAGCACTAACCTCGACTGCGTGACCATGGACGGCGACGCGGTGTCCAACCGCGGAGCCATCAGCGGTGGCTACCAGGACGCCGGACGGTCGCGGCTGATCAACATGAAGATGCTTCGCGAGACGCAGCGAATCCGCTCTGAGCTCCGCAAGGAGAGCGTCGCGGTGAAGGACAAGCTTCAGGCGGCGGAGCAGGCGGTCACCGCCGTGCTCGGCGACATCCAGCGCATGGATTCGCAGCGCAGGCACCGTCAGCAGGGCGTCGACCGGCTCAAGACGGACATCAAGGACTGCGGCTACGCGGCGACCAGAGCCGAGGAATCGCTGGGCGCCAAGGAGAAGACGGCTTCCGCGATCCGGGTGACGATCACCGACCTCGAGGCTCGTGCGTCCGACCTGAGGGCCGAGATGGCGACCGATCTCAACGCCAAGCTGACGGCGTCGGAGGTGAGGGAACTCGGCGAGCTGAACCCGCGGTTGGACGCGCTGAAGGAGGAGCGCCTGGCGGCTTCAGCGGCGAGGTTATCCGCGCAAGCTGAGCTCGGCGAGTTGACGGCGACTCTCGAGTCGAACCTCGAGCGCAGGCAGCGGCAGATCGAGGCGACCACCACCGAGGTGGACATCAGCGGCGTGGAGGCGGATCTGGCCAGGGCGGAGGCTGAGGCGGCGGCGGCGGCGGCGAACGAGGCTGAGGCGTCTGCGTTTCACACGGAGCTCGCGGCGAAGCTGGCGGCGGCTGCGTCCGCCGTGGAGGAGTGCAAGGCGACGCTGGAACGTCTCCGCGGCGAGGCGGAGGACGCCAAGGCGGGGTTGGCGGACGACGAGCGCGAGATGGAGGGGCTGATGAGCAAAAAGGCTACGCTCCAGACCAAGCGCGAGGGTTTGCAGCGCAAGATTCGCGACCTCGGCTCGCTCCCCGGCGACGCGTTTGAAAAATACCGCGGCAAGGCGCTCAAAACCCTGCACTCCATGCTCAGCAAGACCAACGAGGAGCTCGCCAAGTTATCTCACGTCAACAAAAAGGCTCTGGACCAGTACCAGCAGTTCACCGAGCAGCGCGAGGGCCTGGAGGCTCGCAGGGGCGAGCTCGACAAGGCGCACGCCAAGATCAAGGAGCTGATGTCCTTCCTGGACCAGAAGAAGGACGAGTCCATCGAGCGAACGTTCAAGCAGGTTTCCCTCAATTTCCGCGAGGTGTTCGCGCGGTTGGTGCACGGCGGTAAGGGCGAGCTCGTGATGCAGCGCAAGAAGACGCTGCCCGCGCCCGACGCCGAGAACGCCGACCCCGGCGCAGCCGCCAACGGAGGAGCCGAGAAGTCGTCGTCGTCGGTTGCTAAGGGTTTCGCGGAGAAGTACAGCGGCGTCAAGATCAAGGTGTCCTTCGGGCAGGGCGAGACGATGCAGATGAAGCAGCTCTCCGGCGGCCAGAAGACCGTCGTCGCCGTCGCCCTCATCTTCGCCATCCAGCGGTGCGACCCCATGCCCTTTTACCTCTTTGACGAGATCGACGCGGCCTTGGATCCTCAGTACCGCACCGCCGTCGCGGCCATGGTTCGCGTTCAGGCGGACGCGGGCACGCAGTTCGTCACCACCACGTTCAGGCCCGAGCTCGTCAAAGTGGCCAGGGTGATCCAGGGCGTGGAACACTCGCACAAGGTGAGCAAGGTGAGGGAGCTCACGTTGGCCGAGGCGCTCAACTTTGTCGGCGACTTTCCCATTGGCCAGGAGGGCAAGCGGGGCAAGCGGAGGAAGGACGTCGAGGACGAGGAGGACGAGGAGGACGAGGACGAGGAGGACGAGGAGGACGAGGAGGACGAGGAGTGAGCGACACGGATGACGAGGCGTGCACGCACGAGCGAGAGAAAACGGAACCCACTCATCACACCAAACGCTATGTAAGAGATCTGAACGAACTAAAAAGTTGCCTTCCTGCCTCTCTTTTGTGCCTCTCTTTGCCAGTTGTGATGATGGCCTCGCTGGTATCGGCCGTTTCTGGTATTCGGTGATTTGGAGGTTTAATAAACCATCGATTTCCTTCCTCCGGACAGACTGACACCGTTCTCACAGTAACGCTCATTCCTGAGCAAATGAAGTCGCCATTTCCCCCATATCGACCGTGGCGGCGATGGAAAAGGAATCAAAATTCAACCATCGACCCGAGATTGATGATCGAGTTGGGAGATGCGCTCAGATGAATCAGACGACATTTCGTGATTTTTTCATTTTTTGCAAACTGTTTGCATGTGAGGGTGCCCAGCCACGGTCTTCAAATCCCTCTTCACCTCTGATTTGACATCCCAAATAACGGTGAAGAGGAATCTATCCCGCAAAAAGGAATATTTTTCAAGCGGACGGCGGTCGTTAGCTTTTGAAAAGCGCGTCGCAGTCAGCGCAACCCACTTCAACCAACACCAGACGCGAATATGTCTGACGTTATGATGCGACACCTGCTCGGAAGCGACAAGAAGGTCGTACACGACCCCGGGCCCAAGGGCGAATCCGGCGAGGGCGACGCATGCCTCGTCATGATGTTCCTCGTCATCGCGGCTGCCGGCCTCATTATGCTTTACGGTGCGTCTTTTCCCGCCGCCGGCTCCCTCACCCCCGCCATCGCGTGCCTTGTCGCCCCAACCGCTGACCTTCGCTCATGTTTTTCCGTTTCTGAACCACAGAGAAGTTCATCCGGAAGCACGACGGCCTCGAGGTCGACGAGGGTGACTTCGTCGAGGACAATAAGGACACCACCGACGCCAAGGCCAAGGCTGCCGAGGAGGGCGTCACCTTCACCCAGGTGGCGCTCACGAACGAGATGACCGCGGAGGAGAAGGCCGACCAGGCCGCGCAGGCCAAGTGGCTCACTCCCTCCAATGAGAACCCCATCAAGAAGGCCGTCCTCACGATCCTCGTCTTCTACTGCCTCTGGGTGTTCCTCCTCACCCTCGGTGTCATGGGCACCGGCTTCAAGCTCCTCGGAGGCAAGGACTCTGCCAAGATGTTCGATGTTGCGGACAACCCTATCTCCGCGCTGATGATCGGTATCCTCGCCACCGTGCTCGTCCAGTCCTCGTCCACAACTACGTCCATCATCGTCTCCCTCGTCGGAGCTGATGAGCTCTCTGTCAACATCGCCATCTTCATGATCATGGGTGCCAACATCGGTACCTCCGTCACCAACACCATCGTCGCCATGGGACACTTTGCCAACAAGGACGACCTCCGCCGCGGCTTCGCCGCCGCCACCGTGCACGACGTCTTCAACATGCTCTCCGTCCTCATCTTCCTCCCCATCAACTGGATCTACCCCTTCCTCGAGAAGATGACCTACGAGATGGCCAAGGACCAGAAGTCCTGCGAGGGTGACGACTGCAACAAGACTGAGTTCCTCAAGCCGTACATCTCCCCGTACTCCAAGGGCGTCGCCAACTACGACAAGAAGGTTGCCGGATACATTTCCCAGAACTGGTGCGCGGGCCAGTGCGGCAAGAGCTACTCCACCGACGCCATGAAGAAAATCTCCGAGGAGGTGTGCACCTCCTCTACGGACTGCTCCAACGTCCACAAGAACTACGAGTCCAACTGGATGTCCAAGGGATACCTCGCCAAGAAGCGCGCGCCCGCGTACATCGTCGGCACCGCCTCCGGTACCCCCGCCGAGTTCCACTACGACAAGCCCGCTGCCTGCTCCACCTCCACCAAGTTCTTCGACAACGACACCAACTTCACCAGCACCGTCGCGGGCTCCCTCACCGCCGGCACCTGCTACGAGGTGTGTGGCTCCAAGGTCAAGACTGGCCTCTGCGACAAGCGCCTCCTCAAGGGCGGCCTCCTCCTCGATGACTGGGACATGACCGACAACGGCGCGGGTACCTTCCTCACCGTCGTTTCCCTCATCTCGCTCTGCTCTTGCCTCTTCTGCATCGTGTACATGCTCCAGATCATCGTTAAGGGCACCGCCGCGCGCATCCTCCGCAAGGTGGTCGGCTTCAACGGGTACCTCAACATCGTCATCGGCATGTTCATCACCATCATGGTGCAGTCCTCCTCCATCACAACCTCCACCCTCACCCCGCTCGCGGCCGTGGGTCTCATCAACCTCGAGGACATGCTCCCACTCACCCTTGGTGCCAACATCGGCACCACCCTCACTGGCATCATGGCCGCCACCGTTGTCACCTCCAACCCCGTTCAGGCGTGGCAGGTTGCGCTGTGCCACCTCTTCTTCAACATCTTCGGCATCCTCGTCTGGTACCCCATCCCCATTATCCGCAAGATCCCCCTCGACGGCGCCAGGTTCCTCGGCAAGATGACCACCAACCCCAAGTGGGGTCAGATCTTCCCCTTGGTGTACACCTTCATCTGCTTCTTCATCATCCCCGGCATCGCGTACGGCATCACCGCCGCCGCGTCCTCTTAAGCGAATGGGGTCTCGTCATTTCTTATTATTCTTTTCGGCCGCCGGGTGAGGTCTCAGTGCGAAGCCAACCCAACGCGGCCGACGGGTGCGGCGCACGGGCGTGTGCGCCGACGTAGTTGGTGTGTATCTTAATAACATATCACAATTGTTTCACTTTGTTCTGTCGTGCCCTGCGGAAATATCAATATTGTGAAGACTTTTCCCACACTTTTCCCAAACTGCCACCCGTGCAGTTTCGGCACTTGCTTTGACGGTGATTTTCCTGATTGTCAACGTCACAGTGAGCGTGGATTGGGTGGAGCGTCCGACCATGCCGCTTCCGAACGGCGCTAAGACCGCCGCTGAGATGATGCGCTCGGCGCTTTTCGGTGGCAATGGCTTTGTCCCCTCCTCAGCCTACCCCGACGACCCGGTCGAGCTGCGGCAGCTCCCGGGGCAATTCGGTCACGTAATTACGGAGGAGGACGTAGAGGTCGAGGCGGCCCGGTACAGGCTGGAGCGCGCTCTCCTCAAGCCGGACAACGTTGAGGCGATGTATCGCGGTGAGATGTCACCACCAGCCGTGGTGGCGCGCGAGGGTTTCGCAGAGATGCAGAGGCTGCAGAACCGCAGGGCGTGGGCCAGGCGGGACAATTACTCAGAGGCTCAGATGGCCGTGTTGTACATGGAAAAGTCTGACTAAGTCCCAGAACGCCCGGTGCTATTTGCGCTCGCACATCTCCTGGAGCTCGTCCCCCCACCCGCACAGCGTCGCCAGTTCCATGAACCCGTCGTCGCAGTCACCCAGCCACAGCGCGTCCCGGTAGTTACCCTCCTCGCTGAAGTCGAACCCGGCTCCCCGGCCCAACATCCGCCGAAGGCTCCGCATCCGTGGGTCCAGCTCACCCACGACTTCCCTGTTGACCAACAGTCTCGGGGTGTCCTCGCTAGGAAAATCGACCAGCCCGGCGAACGGGTGCACGGCGAGGCTGGTGCCCGCGACGATGAGCAAATCGCAGTCGTCAAAGTCAGTCGCGGCGAGCCGGTTAAACCTCTGCGGCAGCGCCTCGCCAAAGAAGACGATGTCCGGCTTGACCAACTCATCGCACCCAACCTCTTTACACCGCATCACGTCCCCGCGGTCCACGTGCGCCTTGACGTCGTTCACGTCGGCGGCGTGTCCTCGGAGGCAGTGCGCGGCGTCGAAGTTTCCGTGCGCGGCGACGATCTTATCGCCCGGGATCCCCGCGGCGGCTTCGAGCGAGTCGATGTTTTGCGTGAAGCACCGGGTCAGCAGCCCCTTCTCGTGCAGCAGCCGGATGAAACGGTGCGTTGGGGTCGGGGGAAAATTGCCGGGGTAGAGCTCCTTGGCGAGTAGGTAGAAGGGTTTGGGGTTTTCCCTGAAGTAATCGAGCTCGAACACGGCGGTGGGGTGGGGCAGGTTGTACTTCTGCAGGTTGTCGTACAGCCCGGTGCCCGGCGTCCTGAAGTCGGGAATGCCGGCGCTGACCGATATCCCGGCGCCCGCCATGACGACGATGCGCTTGCACTTGCCGGACTTGATGTACTCCGCGACGCCCGCGATGTCGAAAGAACTGAGTAAGGGCTCGCGGGGGTCGGGCTCGGGCATCACGGGGATACCGTCCTGGTCGAGTTGACCGCCCTGCTCGCGGTGCTTGAGCGCCAGCCGCTGGATGAGCCCCGCGAGGCCGCTCATCTCGTCCTCCGAGGACGATGACGAGGATGACGAGGCGTCATCGTCGTCAGCCGATACACCGTCGACATCGTCGATCGCTCGTGTCATCATCTCTCCCGCCGCGCGGGAGTACTCCCTCACCACCGCCGCGTCGGCCGCCCCATCGCCGCCCAGCCTCTCCGCCGCTGAGAACGCCTTCGCCTCGATTTCAGCCGCTCGTTGGAGATTGTCGTCGCCCGATTCGCCCGAGCCGGCGAACCGAACCGCGGCGAGGTTGTCGGCCAGACGCGACCGAAGGTCATCGCGCTGCTCCGGCGTGATCGCCCGCGCCATGCTGTGTGGGGGCTGCTTCGACCACGCGCTTCGACCACGGCGAAAAAGTCGTGGCGCGTGGCGCGTAGAAGCGCTTGCCAAAAGTGCTCGTTTGAAAGGGGTAAACTCACGAGTGGACCGGCCAGATCTCGTCGAGTGACGACCGCGCCGGAGGGTTCGTGTCGTCGGGACATCGTGATCTAATCGAGATGGCGCCCATGGACGAGGAGGAGGACACCAAACTCCCCGAGGAGAACCAGGAGGTGGATCCCTCCATCACCCTCTGCCACAAGATCTTCCTCCTTTCCAACCCCGATCTGTGCGACGACGTCAACGCGCTCGGCGAGGAGGTCAAGGCGTTCGTCATCGAGCGGAGCATGGCGACGCTCTACCCGCCGTACTGCGAGAAGTTCGGATGGATGATGGACGAGAAGGCGGCGGAGGACATGCGCGCGAGGAACGAGGCGCGCGTCGCGGAGCTCGACGCGAAGATCAAGGACGCCGAGGATAACCTGGGAGACTCGGAGGTGAGAGACGCGATGCTCGCAAAGGCTGAGTTCTTCGCGGAGGTTGGCGACCGCGAGAGCGCGCTCGCCGCGTTCGACGCGTGCGAGAAGAAGACGGTCGCCATCGGCCAGAAGATGGAGATGGTCTTCAGCGTCATGCGGCTCTGCATCTTCCACGACGACTGGGTCGCGCTGGAGAAACAGATTGCCAAGCTGAAGGATCTGCTGGAGCAACCCGGCGGGGCGGACTGGGAGCGCAAGAACAGGCTGAAGGTGTACGAGGGCGTGTACAAGATGGCGCGCCGCGACTTCGCGGGCGCCACCTCCCTCTTCCTCGAGTCCCTCTCCACCTTCACCACGTACGAACTCATGACGTACGACGAGTTCGTCTTTTACGCAGTCGCGTGCGCCGTCGTGTCGCTCAAGCGAACGGAGCTGAAGGCGAAGGTGATCGACTCCCCGGAGGTGCTCGCCGTCATCGATAACATCGCCGGGGGTAGCGTCAGGGACATGGTCAACTCCCTCCACGCGTGCAAGTACCGGGAGTTCATGCTCGCTTTTCCCAACGCGGCTGACGCGGTGAACAAGTCGACGTGGCTTCACGCGCATCACAGGTACTTCCTCAGGGAGGCGCGCGTCGCCGCGTACGCCCAGTACCTCGCGTCGTACAAGTCCGTGACTGTGGCGTCGATGGCGTCGAGCTTCTGCGTGAGCGAAGAGTTCATCGACGCGGAGCTGTCAAACTTCATCGTGGAGGGCAGGCTCAACGTGCGCATCGACAAGGTGAACGGCGTGTTGGTGACAAACAGGCCAGACGCGAAGAACGCGCTGTACCAGAGCTACATCAAGGAGGGCGACCACCTGTTGAACCGCATCCAGAAGTTATCCAGGGTGATTGACCTGTGAGCGGCGTCGTTAGCGTCCTTTGTGATCGATGCGAACGTTGATAACCCGACGAGTCGAGTCGAGTCGACTCTCCCGTGCTTTTCTTTTCCGCCTCGACCGCTTTACCTTTCAGACACCCCAGATGAGCGCGCCGTCGACGTCGGAGCGCAACGCGCTTCGGTACTTCTACCCCGGGTCCACCGCGCGCAATGGAAACCTGGTGTTCCTCGCGCCCGGCGTCCGCTCCCTGACCGGCGCGGATGCCGGCGAACTGCTCTCGCTCGACGGCGTGGACCTATCGAGATGGCGAGCCAGGTACCAGCACGACGAGTACGAGGGTTGGGCGGCGGTGCAGGACGACACCGCGCTGGAGTTCCGAGGGGACAGGAGGACCCTGGACCTCTCGCTCGAGCGTCGCGCGGATCCGCTCGAGCGTCGTGCGCCTTTATCGAGTCCCGAACGCATCCCGGGCCTCGAGAACATCGAGACGCGCGCGCGGGGCGTCGTCGTACCGGCACCGGGCGACGAATCGAGAGACGGATACTTCGGCATCGGCATCGTCGGAGGTAAGAACGAAGCCAACCAGGGCACGCTCTGGCGATCCGCGTACCAGCTCGGCGCCGCGTTCACGTACACCGTCGGCGCCAGGTTCGAGAAATCCTCCTCGGACACCACGAAGACGTGGACCAACCTGCCGATGTACTCGCACGACAACTGGAACGCCTTTGCCGCCTCGGCGCCCTACGACGCGGCTTGGGTCGCCGTGGAGATGGGGGGCGCGCCGCTCGCCACGTTTCACCACCCCGACAGGGCGGTGTACGTGTTGGGCTCGGAAGATAACGGCCTTAACTCGTCGGTGCTGAGGGCGTGCGCGCACGTAGTGGAGCTACCCGCGGAGGTTGGCCGAGGCGCGAGTTTCAACGTCGCCGTCGCCGGTTCACTCGTCATGTACGACAGGCTGGTGAAGCGACGGAAAGGTCGGGGCGGCGTCGTGGGCGGGGGGGTGGACGAGAGGAATAGTTTACCGGGCGGGCGAGTCGGGGTGGACAGCGCGAAACCGGTACGGGGTGGGGGAACCTAGCCGGTGGGTAGCCGGGACATGCGTCAACGCGAACGTATTAAGAGTCGTATTAAGAGTCGTATTAAGAGTGACGACGGCGACGTCGGGGGATGTCGTCGGCGCGTAGCGGCTCGCGGGTTCTTCTCACAGTCTGCTGCCCTTCGCTCGGAGCATGGCGGCCACCTCGGGCTTGCCGTAGTCCTCCGCCAGCGCGAGCGCGGTGAGGCCCTTGTTGTTTTTGATCCCCACCTGGATACCCGGCGTCGCGAGCAATAACTTGACCACCTCGACGTGGCCGAACCTCGCGGCGTCGTGCAGCGCGGTGTCCCCTTCGCTATCCCTCACGTTGGGATTGACGCGAAGGTCCTGCGTCAGCGTCTTCGTGGTGTGCGCGTGGCCCCAGTACGCGGCTTTGTGTATCGCGGCTCGCCCGGTGCCGGCGTCGCCAGCGTCGAGGTCCACGTCTTTAGCCAACGGCATGATGTCCACGACGCCGTGCATGCACGCCTCGCGAAACTCCCACGAGCGAGCGTCCCTCTCCTTGACCGCCGCTCGCGCGTTCACGCCCGCGAGGTGCGGGCAGGCTTTGGTTCCCAGCGCCAGAAGGCGCGAGTACGCCGCGGAAAAGTCGCGGAAAAACGCCTCCTGATCCTTGGCGTAGAGTTCGGCGAAGGGCCTGAAGCCCGGGTCCGTCTTGAGCGCGATGTCCGTCGGCAGCATCATGAGCTCGTTTGTCTCCACGTCGGTGTACTGGAGCTTGCCGTCCCATTCGCGGGGTTTCCAGGTGTAATGTATGAGGTTCCGGAAGTACTCGTTGTCGAACCGCAGCGGCGATCGGGTCCACTTGCCGTCGTACCCGGAGCGAACGAAGTGGCATCGCCCGAGCGTGTGCGCGCCGGAGAGCGCGACGATGTCCCTGTCGGACATGCCCATGCGGTGGAAGACGTCTCTCAGGTGGGTAGCGCCCTGCGCGGCGTCGGGTAAGCGACCGTGCGCGGGGCACCTGGCGCCGTCGCGATCGTCGGTCCGGCCGAACGCGTGCGGGACGTGGGGCCCGCCCGCGAATTCGATGGACAGCGCGCCGGCCAGGGTGAAGATGTCCGCCTGCGATACGTCCGGGTACTTCTTGTGCACCTCGTGGAGCATGTCGCGGACGATGCCGAGGCCCGCGTTCGCGGGGTCGGACCGTTCGGGCTCGAACCTCATCGTGCCGCCGTCCGACCCGCCCGACCCGTCCCTGGCGTCGAAGGTCCCGGACGCGTGCCACGCCACGCGGCACGCGATGGGAAAGGCGATCACCTTGTTGTTCAGCAGGGCATCCTTGATGTCGCGCTTGAGGTTGGCGAGCCTAGCGGCGTCGATCATGGCGACGTGCGTGGCGTGTGCCTCCGTTCCTATGCGTGTCTGCAGATCGCAGACGTGTGAGTCAGCAAAACGCCCCTGCGATTTTCCAAGGGACACTCAGAAGCAGTGTGCTCGAGGGACCCGCGCGCGATCCCGCAAAACGCCCCGGCCGTGCGACGCGCGACGCGTGAAGGTGATATTAACGGTGCGCGTCGATGAAAACTCTCGAAACCCGCGCGTGCTCCCGCCCCCTCGTCACCGCCGACCGGTCACGGTGACCCCCTCGTACACGCTCCGAGGCAGCCTCCTCCGGTTCCACTCCTCGACAAAGTCTTTGAACAGCGTCCTCGCCTTCTCCGCGAGCAGGTCGGTGAAGTACACGCCGTGCACGTGTTTTAGCCACGCCGCGAACTCGTGGTTTTTCATGAAGTAGTCGTCCTCGGATATGGGATCCACGTCGAAGTCTTTACCCGGGGGCTCGCCCCACGCGTCATCCTTGTTTTTGGATTTTTTATCCTTTCCCTTCGCAGACGCCTTGCCGGACTCCACGCCGCTCTTCCACCGCCTGCCGCCGTCGTCTGCGCCGTCGCTATCATCGCTGCTGTCGGTGCTCTCGCTGCGGTGTCGTTTCCGTTTCTTATCCTTCTTTTTGCTGTCCTTCTTCTCCTTCTTGGACTTCTTGTCTTTCTTTTTCTTGGACTCCTTCTTGGAGTCCTTCTTGGAGTCCTTCTTGCTCAGGCCCGCACGTTCAAGCACGGCTTTGGCCTCTTCGAGGCTCATCCCGGACGCACCGACATCCCCGCCATCGCCTCCCATGGCCCCGCACCGCACCGACCCTGAACTATCCGCGGTGTTCGCGCCCCGTCGCGTCAGCCGGAGTTAGGGTGCCCAACTCGATCGATCCGACTCGCTCAACCGTCCCTGGCGCCGTCCGCGCCCTCCCGGAGACGGAATCCGCGCGAGGTGGAGGGTAACGAGCGACTTCTATGGATCGCCCGGTGAGTCGTCACGTGTCTCTGTTCAGACGAGAGAGCTACGGACGGACTTTGGGGTGGCTAAGACTGCACAACCATCGGGAGTCCGATGGCCGAAAAAAAACCCGTCCTCGCTCGATGGTCAATCATGGTTTCTCCCGCAAATCACACCAACGAACCCTTCCCGAACCAATTTTTCCCCACCCGATCTTTTCCCGAACCAACTTAACCCACCAATCACCGTTTATTTCGCACGTGAATCTCCACTTAGAGACGGAGGAACTTTCCGTCGAGATTCTCCCGGGCACCCTCTTGAGGCTGAGAAGAAGCCGCAACCTCGTCCTCTTGATTGAGGTGAAAAAGAGCAATTGCGTTGTACGCTCGCGCCACAGTACGCGGACGACGGGCGGTCGTGCGGTCTCGCGGTGACGAGCGAGTGCATAGGGCGCGCGCTCTTCACTTTTCGCGGGCGCGGAGGGCTGACAGACGCGTCGCACCCGAGGCCGGGAAGGCGTTTGCCGCGTCCTTTTTCTCCCCCTCATCGGGCCCCGTTGAAAAGAGAGGGAGGGCGGGAGCATGGGGAACGCCCCGAAGGGCGGCGAGGACACGGAAGACATGCGCGGCGCGAAGAGGTACGCCCACGTTACTTTAGAACGTCGATGCCCTCTCGCGGATGCGAGTTCGCGTGGATCCACCGCGCGCACATCGCCGGCGATACCCGCCCGCCCGCGCGCCCGAGACGAAAAAAACCCGCCTCCGCCCCCTGACTCATTTTATCCCTTTCCGCCGTTCCCCAGGCTGCGAGCGACGGAGCCCGCCCCGGACGAGGCGCCGGCTGCGACGTCGCCGAAGGTGGATTCCAGCGCACCCGTCGACTCGGACGTGCACGCCGCGGTGGTAGCGGAGGTGAGTCCCCACATCCCCCTCGGCACGACCCGAGCCTCGCGAGCCTCGCGCTTTTCTTTATCCTCGCGAGTGACACTTTCCTCCGTCGCGACCTTTTCGCCCAACCCGACGCTCACGCATCTCGCCCTTTTTTTTCGCGTTCGCAGCTCGATAGCATGCGCAAGCGGGAGGATCGCCTGCAGATGTCGCTCAAGATGCTGCAGCAGCACCTCTCCGAGGAGCGCGCCAGGGTGGCGGAGCTCCACTCGCGGCTCATCGGTCGAAGCATCCAGACTGACGCTCCCCCGTGCGAACACGCCAACTCGGCGGCTGTTCTCGCCAAAGCGGAGGCGGCCAAGGCGGGGGAGGCTGAGGCCGCGAAGGCGGCCGGCTGCCCCTTCCACCAGGGCGGCGCGGCAATGCAGACGCGGGATCATAAGTTTGCGGAGTTCCAGGCTAAGTTTCGGGCCACGTCTGAGTCAGTCGTGGCCGAGGTCGACGAGCACATCACGGAACAGATCCAGCAGCGAAGGAACTCCATCCGCCGGTCCAGCTCACAGCTGAGTTTGCAGGCCAGGCTGGAGGGCTTCAAGGACGAGCCCCCGATGGCGCTCGCCTCCTTGAAAGAGCTCGCCATGGACTCGGTGCAGGAGGGCGTCACCATTGCCGATTTCTCGCTCCCCGATCAGCCGCTGGTGTACGCCAACCACGGCTTCGAATTGATCACCGGATACTCCATCGAAGAGACCGTTGGACATAACTGCAGGTTCCTGCAGGGTCCCGGGACGGAGCCTGAGAAGGTGGAGCACATCCGCCGGTGCATCAACGCCGGTCTGCCGTGCACTGTGCAGCTGAAGAATTACCGTAAAAACGGGGAGGAGTTTGTGAATTACCTCTCCTTGACCCCCATCAGAACAGCACGGGGCAGGGTAACGCACTACGTCGGGATCCAGTCAGACGTCACCGAGTTGATCAACACCAGGACGGCTGAGCTGGACGCTTTGAAAAAAGCCACGATCGCGACGGCGGCGACGGAGGCCAAGTCAAAGTTTCTGGCGCACATGTCGCACGAAATTCGAACGCCCCTCAACGGCCTGATCGCCGTGGGCCAGCTCCTGGAGGACACCAACCTCAACCGCGTCCAGCGCGATTACGTAACCACCATTCGCAGCTCCGGCGAGACCCTGCAGGCGCTCATCTCGGATATTCTCGACTTTTCGAGGGTAGAGGCGGACAAGTTGGTGCTTCGACACGAGCCGTTCCATCCGCAGGCGGTGATCGCGACGGTGATGGAGATTGTCGGTTTGCACTCGTCCAGGCTGAAGCTCAACGTGGGCTACCACGTGGACGAGGGCGTCCCGGAGAGCGTCATGGGCGACGCCATGCGCGTGCAGCAGGTGCTCTTGAACACGCTGAACAACGCCATCAAGTTCACAGAGAAGGGTGACATCATGATCCGACTCTACCTTCGTAAGAGGTCTGACGCGGAGGCTGAGTACCAGCGCGCGATGGAGACCGCAAACAACGCCGTGGAGGAGGAGAAGAGCGCCGGGACGGAGCAGATGCATCAGGCGAGGGAGTGGCGCGAGGAGCAGACCAAGCGCGGGATGCAGGAGCAGCAGCGGAGGCTCAAGTCGGTGGATTGGCTTCGAAGATCGTCCACCTCACCCGCGGATGACGACGAGCCTGGTCCCGCGTCCGACGCGAGCGACGGCGACGACTGGGTCCTCCACTTCTACGTCAAGGACACCGGCATCGGTCTCAACTCGTCCAACATCGACTCCATCTTCAAATCCTTCCAGCAGGTGGACCTCTCGCCGACGAGAAAATACGACGGCACCGGCCTCGGACTCGCAATCTCGCAGCGGCTCTGCGAGGCGATGGGAGGGCGGATGTGGGCGGAATCGCCGGGGCTGGGCATGGGCAGCATCTTCCACTTTTGCGTCAAGTGCGTCTCCCTCCCCGGTGCGAACGAACGGGGGGGCACGCCCGCGCTGCCGCAGGTTCCCGGCGGCGCGAGGGCTAACCCCGAGGATGCCGAGCGGGAAGCCGAGGCGAGGCGGCGAGTCCGCGCGTCGGGCGCCGACACCGCGAAGGTCATGAGCCTCGTCAGGACCCCGTCGCAGATGACCTTCGACGCCATCTGCGAGGGGCGTAACCTGCGGGTGCTCCTCTACGACGAGAGCAGGATGGTGCGGCAGACTTTGGCCGCGGCGATGGAGAGGTGGGGGATTTTCGTGCACAGCTGTGCAACCGCTGACGACATCGTCTCCGCGCTGGACGGCGGCGCGGAAGTGGGCGGACTGGGGCGAACGGCCGGCCAGTACGACATCGTCGTCGCCGAGAAGAACGTCGCGTTCACTAAGGCGATCAGGCGATGGGCCGAGTCTCACGGCAAGCTCAAGGCGACGGACGAGGTGGGCGGGAGCAAGGCTACGAACAGCGACAGCGGCGGCGCCGGCTTCCACTGCCCGAATTTCGTGTTGATGACCTGGCCCAACTACGGCAGCTCGAGCGACGACCTCAACGACATCGGGAGCTGGGGCGAGATCGGCTCGCTGGAGCACAAGCTCAGACGGAAGAGCCTGAACTCCATCGACAGCCTGGCGCGGCGGAGCGACGGCAGCGTCGGGGCGCAGGAGAGCGAGGAGGCGGATGAGGATGTCGAGGAGTTTCTCTCTTTGCGAAACACCGAACTCCTGCCCAAGCCGGTGCAGCACGCGCGCCTGCAGAAGCTCCTCGCGAACATCGCGCACGACATCTTCAACCCGGGCGATACCTCCGCGCGTAAGTCGGATGTCATGCGGCCGTCCGCCTCGTCCGCTCCCGTCTCGGACTCCTCCAAGGATCCCGAGGTCAAGCCCAAGCTGCCGAAGAAGATGCGAATCCTGCTCGCGGAGGATCACCTGATCAACATGAAGGTGGCGTGCGCGGTGCTCGCCAAGTGCGGGCACAAGGATATCACGATCGCGAAGGACGGCGTGGAGGTGATCGAGAAGCTCGCGCTGCTTCCCAGCGGACTGGACTCTTTCGATATCGTTCTCATGGACCTTCACATGCCGCGCATGGGCGGACTGGAGTGCGTCAAGCAGCTCAGGAGTTTATACCCGCAGTCGAAGGTTCCCATCGTCGCGGTCACCGCCGACGCGGTGGAGGAGAGCAGGGATAAGTGCTTGAAAAACGGGTTCAACTCGTGGATCAGCAAGCCGTTCAGGATTGAGCAGCTGGAGGGTCTGCTGGACGAGTTCGTTCCCGGTTCCAGCGTCGGGACTCGGGGCAGGGCCAACGGGGCGTGAGCGTCAACTAACTTTTAGCTAGCGCGTGTACCCATTACATACGACACTCGGGTCGCGCGACGAACACCGAACCCGCGCGATGAACGCCTCCGATGAACGCGTCACAGCCTCCTGAGCGTCATGACATGGCTGTAGAGCACCGCGGGCTCGAACGCGGCGCCCGCCGCGCCTCCCAGACTCGGCATCGGCGCCCCGCCGGTCGCGCTTGGAGCGGCGGTGAACCTGAGCGCGTCGTTGGCCTGCACGTATCCCGCGGTGGACAGCGTCACCCTCGCCTCGCTCACCACGTCTCCGTTGGTTTCGTCTCCGTTGGTTTCGTCTCCGTTCGACGACCGCCAGGCCGTGGGCGTGAACGTCCACACGTGCTGGTAGTCCGTGTTCACGACCCTCGCCGTGCCAAAGTCTTTGCCGTATCCCAGCGTCACCTGCCTGGAAGCCTCAGACGCGAAGAAGGTTCGGTCCGCTACACGCGTCTCGCTCTCTCGCGCGTTGCAGAACAGCTCGATGCGCTCCGCGTTTGGGGACGCGCCCGGTCGGATGTTGACCGTGGTCCTGTTCGCGTCCCGCGTCGGTTCGTATTCCACCGACTCCACCGCGTCCTTCCCCAGGTACGCGTTCACTATTGACTTGAGGTTGAAGGCTCTGTCTTCCAGAACGCCCTCGATGCCCTCGAACTTGGCGAACCGAACGTCGTAGGACACGTCGCTCGTGCCCACGTCCGGTACGTACACCAGACTGAGCTTCTGAAACCCGGGGATTGTCGGTTCCTTGATGAGCGCGCTCTTGCTCATCGTCTTGGACGGGAACTCAAACCCGGCGAACGTGGCGGTGCAGCGCCACGTCCCCTCCAGCCAGTCGGGGTACCTCTGGGGACCGGGCCGGGCCTTGTTGAAGACGGGCTTGGACAGGTCCTTGCGCTCGAGGCGCTCTGAGAGGAGCGCGGACGAGGCGAGCGCGGGGGACGGGTCCAAGAGCGCTAAGCCGGCGGAGAGTGCGAGAGCCCGCCTCCTGTCAAACACCGCCAAATCGGCACCCCGAACCTCGGCTTCGTCATCGTGGCGAGCTCGCGCGGCGACGCGGCGCGAGCGAGCGCGAGCGCCGCCCGCGTCGCTTCGTGCGATCGCGGTACGATGAGGACATCGCGCGAGACGCGATGCGGACATGATCGAGCGCGGTTCGTAGCCCCGAGGAGTGGCCCTCGGCTTCGGCAGGTCCCGGAGGCGTGAAGTTTTTCCAACCGCAGTCGTGGCCTCAGAGAAGCACGATAACACCCAAAATTACTCGCGCTCGTCGCGCAGCGCAGCCGCGAGGCCAGCGGCGGTCATGGCGGACCAGCGCAGCGCGGTGTGGACCGCGCGCATTCGCGACGCGAAGCAGGTGCTCAACGAGCTACGGTGAGCTGGCCGACCCCTCCAGCCGAACCCCCGAACCCGACACCCTTTCAAGCCGACCCGTTCGACGCCGAATCGTACTCACCCGGGCCCGACTGACGCGCGCCCCCACCGCAGAGCCGGCACGAGCGCCGCCTCGCCGCAGCGCACGGACCAGGAGCGCGCCAGGTTTTTCGCCATGCAGCGCCGTAAGCTCCAGCGGTTCGAGGACCTAATCGACGACCTCGAGGATCTCACCGCCGACGGCGATCCGACCACCGCGGAACGCGAAGATCGCGACGCCGCGGTCGAGGCGATGAGAGCCGAGGCGAAGCGACTCGCCGACGGCATCAAGGCCGCCGCCGCAGCAGCAGCCGCAGCAGCCGCAGCAGCCGCAGCAGCCGCCGCGAACCCGCCCGAATCCCCCGCGGGGGAGGCCGCGGGGCGGGCTAATCCCGGCGGCGAGGCATCGGCATCCGGCGGCGGAGACGCGACGGACGATGGGACGCATGGCAACGGGTCGCTCGCGACGTTGGGACGCATGGCGGACGCCGCGAAGGCCTCCGTCGCGGGCGCCGTCGCGGGCGCCGCCGCCGGGGACCTCGGCGGCAAGATCGCGGAGAAGCTTCGGGTGTCGGAGGTTGGGGACAAGCTCAAGGACGCGGCTGGCGCCGTCGGCCTCGCGCGAAGGGACGACGGCGAGACGTCGACGACGAAGGGCCTCTCATCCAAGGAGCTCCTCGACGTCCAACGCGCGCAGATGAACGCTCAGGACGAGACGCTGGAGAAGCTCATCCCGCTCACCGAGAAGCTGAACGACACCGCGGGGATGATATGCGACGAGGTGAACCTGCAGTCGCGGATGGTCGAGGACCTGGGGCGCGACTTTCGGCACACGCAGGAGCGGCAGAAGAAGCTGCGGAAGCAGGGGTTCAAGCTGAGCGGGCAGAAGAACGAGGAGGAGAAGGAACGCGCGGAGCGCGAGGAGGCGATGGAGGAGCTGAGGAAGCAGGTGACGCTGCAGCAGGTGCAGAACTCGTACGAGCAGGAGGAGGAGGAGGAGTCGGGGTGCGTCGTCAGTTGAAGCCAAGATTTTTAGCAAAACCAATCGATGTGTTTGCCGTTGTGTTTGCCTATTTCTCTCGACGCCGTTACCACTGAGCCATAGGGCAAAAGGAAGCAAAAACCTTCCACCACAGGGGATTCCCGGGCGATTCCTCAGCCTAGTACTAATCCTGCCCAACCATGCTTAAGTTCGATGTTCTGATGGGTATCGCTGTATTCAGGGTGGTATGAGCGGAAGATGTCAAGAGAGGGGCTGTCCGCAATATATACCCGGTTTGGAATGGTATCGTCGCGGCTTATGGGTCCTGTTTAGCACCTCTTTTTTGCAATCCGTGTCGAAAAAATCGACAAACATTAAACATGACCCACGACACAATACGTTATCGTTAATCATTGACCTATCTTTGTAACTTGTTAATTACTTCCAGTGTTCTAACAGTCTGCCCATATGAAGCGACATTTTCACATCAACATGTTTTCTCTCCCAACAAGGACGCAGCTCGGCGATGAGTTGGCGACCTCTCCGCCGTTGCGCTATCCACCTCACCTTCCCACTCAACCGTCACGCTGGAGATATGTCCGCCGTAGCCGCCGCGTTCTCTATCGGCGCCGCGCGCGTCGTGACCCGTGGAAGCACGCGGGTGACGCACGTCGCGAAGGTCGCCAACTTGGCTGCTTCGCACGGGCGCGGTCGACGCGATCGGGAGGTCGCGTTCCGTAATAATCATCACGGGGATTCGTGTCGGGGCTCACGCATCGTGCCCGTCGTCGAGAGATTCTCGATCGTTCCGGCGGCGTCCGGGGAGGAGGAGGCGATTCCGCAGGACGAGATCGATCCGCAGGCGGTTGCGCCCGAGGACTACGCCCTGGTCGTCGAGCTCCTGGACTCCGAGAACGGCGAGGAGCTCAAGGAGAAGGTGGACCTCATCGCGGGGAACGGCCTCTTGACGGAGGGGGTGGTCAAGGCGGCGCGCGTGGTGGTGGAGCAGAACGAGGCGGCGGGGCAGGAGCAGGACATCATCGAGCTCCTCCGTTCCGTCTACGACGTTCTCCTGCGCAAGTTCCAGGAGCTGTACAAGCCAGCCGCGAAGGCGGCGCTCGAGTTCGGCAGCACCCTCATGGACGTCTTCTCCGCGGAGGATTTGGAGTTGATGGAGCAAGGGGAGACGCCGGTGAGCATCGGCAAGGTGAAGCTCATGATGCAGGAGGAGTTCGACAGGGAAGACGGCGACCACGTGGATAAGATGGCGTTCGCCAAGTATCTCGACGAGGTCTTGCCCATCATGGACATGCAGGACGATAGGCTGCGGCAGAAGCTCGAGGAGGCGCCCGACGACGACACGCAGCAGCGGCTCATCATGGTCATGATGAGCCGCACGAAGGAGAGGCTCAAGGTCGAGGCGCTCCGAGACATCGCCACGAACCTGTGACCGGCGACGTGTACACGCCCTCGATCGCGCGTTGTTGATTAATCCACACGACAGTCGGCGGGGCGGCCGCGCGCACCCGAGCAAGAAAGCCGGGGGCGAGCTGACCGACACCGCATCATCACGAGTTACGTACGGGATACCACACGCCAACCAAAGAGTCAAACCAACGCGACGCGACGTCTCCTCTCTCTCTCTCTCTTCAGAAACCGATGGCGCATCCGTCCCCGCGCGGATCGCTCCCGCCCCACAGCACGCCCCGCTCGTCCCTCGCGATGATCTGACCCCGGCCAAACACCGTGCGTTCCAGTCCCGCGACGTGCTCCACGACGTGGCCCCTTCGCAGCAAGTCGTTGGCCGATCGGTGCCCCGCCTCCACCGCCACCGGCGCATCGATTATCGATTCCGATCCCTTCTCGGAACCGACACCGCCGATGCACCACCGCGGCGCGTCCAGCGCCGCCTGCGGATCTAAACCGCCGTCGACCATGTGGGAGATGACCTGCAGGTGACCCTGCGGCTGCATGAACCCGCCCATGACGCCGAACGCGGCGTAAAGGTCGCCGGTGCCTTCGCGCGTGGCCATGCCCGGGATGATGGTGTGGTACGGGCGCTTGCGCGGACCCACGCAGTTGACGTGCCCCTCCCGGAGGATGAAGTTGTGCCCTCGGTTCTGAAGCGTGAACCCGCAACCCTCGGGCGCGATCCCTGTCCCGAACCCGTCGTAGTTCGAGTTGATGAACGAGCACGCGTTGCCCTCGCCGTCGACGACGCAAAAGTAAACCGTATCCGGACTCGGCCGAAGTCCGTCCGTTTTGGCCAAACTTTCGTCCGACCCGGAACCGTCCCCCGGCGCGGGTCCCTCGCACCTGTTCCCGTCGCGGCTGGTGTCCACCCCGCACGACACGACGCGACGACGCGCGTACGTCTTGTCGACGAGTTCGCCAGCCGTGACAGCCGCGTCGACGGCGTCGGCGTGCTCGGGATCGCCGCAGTGCTCCAGCGAATCGGCAAAGGCGATGCGCATAGCTTCCACCGACGCGTGGTCCCAGGTCATGCAGTGCGGCGGAGGGCCCGCGTCGGGGAGCGCCGCCTCCAGGCAATTGAGCGCGAGTAACGCGGCGATGCCGTGGTTGGGCGGTGGGAGCTCCCACACCCTCACGTCGTCCCTGTACGTCTGCGAGATCGGCGCCGGGAATCGCGTGGCGTGCGCGTCGAGATCTTCGAGCGTCAACACGCCGCCGCGTTGGGCAATCGCGTCCACGATCGCCTCCGCGATGGGCCCGCGGTAGAACCCTTCCTTGGCGCCGTGCGCCGCGACGCGTCGGAACGTGGCCGCGAGCTGGGGGTTGGCGAACACCTCGCCCGCGTGTGGCGCACGGGTTTCTCCGTCCTCAGGGTTTCCGTCGTCGACGAGCATGCACGTCGCGCCTTGTGCTCGGAGTAGGTGCTCCTGCCTGCGCCAGAGCTCCGCGGTGACCGGGCCGATGGGCGCGCCGTGCTCGGCGAGCTCGATGGCCGGGGCGAGAACATCGGCGAGGGTGAGCTTGCCGTGGCGCGTGACCACGTCCTCCCACGCCGCGCACGCGCCGGGGACCACGACGCACAGCGCGTCGGTGGAGGGCGCGATCTCGGTTCCGAGGTGCCCGCGCTGTCGACAGAGGTCAAGGGTGAGCGCGGCGGGGGAGGCGCCGCCGCCCACGACCGCGGTGACATCCTTGGACGACGCGTGGTAGCAAAGCGCGAAGGCGTCGCCGCCGATGCCGGTGCTCGTGGGTTCGCACACGTTCAGCGCCGCGGCGACCGCGACGGCGGCGTCAAAGGCGTTGCCTCCCGCTCGCAGGATGCGGAGGCCCGCCTCGGAGGCGAGGGTCTGCGAGGACGCGACCATGCCGCGCGTGGCGATCGTGGGGCCGCGTCGCCCCTTGAACTCGATCGCCGTGGCGCTCTCGCCCCATGACTTCGACCCGTGTCCAGCCATGACAGCCTCTCGGTGCCCTGTGCGCTGCCGCCTGCGCTTTTTCGATACTGGGCGAAAACCTCAGGCTCGACAGCTCGCCTGGTCACAATCCCTAGAGCATTCTGGGCGGGAAGAGCAGGCCCTCCAGACGATCATGGCGGCCATGACCGGAGGACCGATCGAGGTTTCCGCCGGCCTCAAGCGTGCCATCAGCGTGGATGTCACCAACAAGGACGACATGCTCGAGATCATGCCCCTCGGCGCGGGCTCCGAGGTCGGCCGCTCCTGCGTCCTCGCATCCTACAAGAACAAGACCGTGATGTTCGACTGCGGCGTGCACCCCGGGTACGCCGGCATCGCCTCGCTCCCTTACTTCGATGAGGTGGACCTGAGCACCGTGGACGCCATGCTCATCACCCACTTCCACCTCGACCACTGCGCCGCGGTGCCGTTCGTCGTCGGGCGGACCAACTTTAAGGGCCGGATCTTGATGACCCACCCGACGAAGGCTATCTTCGCGATGCTCATGAACGACTTCGTCAAGCTGAACAAGCAGGGCGATAACTCCGAGGCGCTCTTCGGCGAGAAGGACGTGCAGGAGTGCATGCGGCGCATCGAGGTCATCGACTTTCACCAGGAGATGGACATCGACGGCGTGAAGGTCACGCCCTACCGAGCCGGGCACGTCCTCGGCGCTTGCATGTTCTACGTCGACATCGGCGGCCTTCGCGTGCTCTACACCGGGGACTACTCCCGAACCCCCGACAGGCACCTACCCGGCGCGGACCTCCCGCCGATTCCGCCGCACGTCGTCATCGTCGAGGCCACCTACGGCGTGTCGCCGCACTCGCCGCGGGAGGAGCGAGAGCGCCGGTTCACGGACATGGTCCACCGGGTGCTGACACGCGGGGGTAAGGTGCTCCTGCCGGTCGTCGCCCTGGGCCGCGCGCAGGAGGTGCTGTTGATCCTGGAGGACTACTGGGTCAAGCATCCGGAGCTGAAAGGGGTGCCCATATACCAGGCGTCGGCGCTCGCGAAGAGGGCGATGACGGTGTATCAGACGTACATCAACGTGCTCAACTCGGACATGAAAGCCGCGTTCGAGGAATCCAACCCGTTTGTGTTCAACCACGTCAACCACCTGGCGAACTCGTCAGGGCTGGACGACGTCGGGCCGTGCGTGGTACTCGCCACGCCGTCGATGCTGCAGTCCGGTCTGTCCCGCGACCTGTTCGAGTCGTGGTGCGGCGACTCCAAGAACGGGGTCATCATCTGCGACTTTGCGGTTCAGGGGACGCTGGCCAGGGAGATTCTCAGCGACTGCAAGACGGTGACGAGCAGGACGGGGCAGGAGCTCCCGCTGCGCATGACCGTGGACGCCATATCGTTCAGTGCGCACGCGGATTATCCCCAGACGCAGCAGTTTTTGGATGCCCTCGCGCCGCCTCACGTCGTCCTGGTGCACGGTGAAGCCGGCGAGATGGGCAAACTCAAGCGCGCTCTGGAGGGCAAGGCTGCGGCGGACGGTAAGAAGATGATGGTCTACAACCCGAAGAACTGCCAGGCCGTCGAAATCATGCACTCGCAGTCCAAGACCGCGCGCGTCATGGGTAGGCTGGCGCTCAACCCGCCGAAGGAGGGCGATCGCGTCAGCGGTTTGCTCGTGCAGAAGGACTTTGGCCACATGATCATCGCGCCCGAGGATCTTCACGAGTACACCAGTCTCAAGACGGCGAAGCTCACGCAGAGGCAGAAGGTGCCCACGACGCAGAAGCTCGGGGAGCTGCGGTTCGCGCTCGAGGCGCTCTTCGAGGGGATTCACACCGTGTCCTCGTGGGACCCGGAGGCAAAGCCCGAGCCCGAGGCGTTGGCCGCGGATGACGAGAAGAAGAAGAAGGAGGAGGAGGAGCCGGCGGCGGAGGCCGAGGAGGAGCCCGCGTCCCCCACCAAGGCGACCCGCGGCAAGAAGAAAGCCGCGGCGTCCCCTGCGAAGGGCAAGAAAAGCGCGGTTAAGAAGGAGGAGCCCGCGGAGGAGGCCGTGGTCAAGAAGGAGGAGGACGAACGCGAGGGTAGCCCGGAGCCCCCGGGCCTCAGCGTCAACGGCGGGCAGCTCACGATCCTCAAGCGCCCCGCGGATAAGAAATGGGGCGCGGAACACGCGCTTCTGCAGTGGGACGCGGATCCTATCAATGACATGATCGCCGACGCGGTGCTCTCGGTCATCTTACAGCTCGAGGAGGAGCCGGAGCATCTCACCCGGGCGGAGGCTGCGCACAAGGATGCCATGAAAAACAAGGACAAGGCGGGCGTTCAGGCGGCCCGACTCCGCATCGTCGCCGCGATGCTCGGCGTGCAGTTCGGCGAACCCAGGGCGATCGACGAGGAGAACCAGGTCGTCGAGCTTCGGGTGGAGAACGCGGACGTGGCGGTGCGGTACGGGAACAGGGACGTGGATTGCGCCGACGCGGCGGTGAAGGCTCGCGTGGAGACGGCGCTGGGGAGAATCGACATGGCCATCGCGGACTCGTCGTTCAGCCGCGCGTTGCCGTCCGTCTCCGGGGTCTCGGGCGCGGACCCGCTCAAGGGTACGTGATGTGACTGTACGAGTAGGTCGTAAGATTAGTGGTTGGTACAATACTCGATATCCTTCATTTTCAACGACTAACTCAGCCCTCGGTCGCGGCGAGGGTCCTTCCGAGGGTCTTTATTTTTTCCAGCCACCCGCGTCGAATTTTCCGGTGGAGGTGCGCGCCGTCGACCCGTTCGTGCCCCCCCCCCTGGGCGCCGTCCCGTACATGTTCAGCGATCGCTTCGCGGTGCCAAAGTCGGGGAAGTTCCTGTGCAGCGACCGCGCGGACTTGGAGTTTTCATTCTCAAATCCAAACGCTCCGTCGTCGTCCTTCCCGTTTAGAAACGACATCTCCAGCGACTCGATCCTCGACAGCAGCTCCGAATTGCTCTCGAGCGCAGCCTTGTGCTCAATCTCGATGAGCGTCTTGCTCCCCCGAAGCGTGTCGTTCTCATCCGCGAGGCGCTGGTTCTCGGACACGTACCGCTGCATCATGGTCTCCGCGCGCTTGACCCGCGTCGCCAGGTCGGTTTTGCTCATGCCCAAAAACTCGGGGTCGATTGGCACCGACCCCATGGGCTCGCCGTCGAAGGAGCTCACGGGAAAGCCGTCCGAACCCGCGGGCGAGCGACGCCCGCGCGAGATCCCGTTCTTCTTGTCGTACAACGGCGGCGGCGGGCCCATGCGCTCGGGCGACGATCGCTCGCTCGAGTACGAATCGGTTCGAACGATGGCGTCGACGGGCAGCCCGAGCTGCCCTCTGAGCACGGCGTTTTCCTTCTTGAGGAGCTCCACCTCGTGCCGGAGGTTGCTGATGAGCGCCTGGGTCGGGTCCTGCATGACGGACGGACGGTTGATGATATTCCTGGCTCGCGTGGCGTAATGCAGCGTGCTCAGCGTCTCTTCCATGTGGTTGGACGACGGGGAGCAGCACGCGATCATGAGCGCGAGGGAGGAACCCCCGAGGGAGTCCATGAGCAGCTTGGTGAGCTTGCTGTCGCGGTAGGGGATGTGGTTGTTCTTCTCGCCGTCCGACAGCATGGCGATCACCTTGCCCAGCATGAACAGCGAGCGGTTGATGTTCCCGGTCTCCTTGACCATGCTCCCCTCGCTCTTGCTGCTCTTCAGGCGCTCAGACCCGGCGAGATCCACAAAGCTAACCTTGCCAAACTTGCTCATCGTCACGCCGTCGCGGCTGGCGTGCGACTCGACGTGGACCGTCATCATGGAGTGCGACCGCGACGAGTCCTTGTTGAGCTCGTGGCTGCCCACCCTGCGATTCCTCGTGCCCCGCGCGACGACCGCGAGCGCGTCGTCGAGGCACGAGCAGTCGACGGTGACGAGATCGGGAACGTAGAAACCCCTCTGCGGCTCCCACCGCTCCGTCAGCTGTCGCTCGTTATCTCCCGACAGCAAGTCGTAGATGGCCTCGTTGTAGATCTCCAGGTACGTGCACTTGACCCTGAACTTGACCCCGGGTCCGGCGCGGTTCACCGCGGCGAAGATGTGCGCGAGCGATCGGGTCATGATGCCGTCGTCGCCGCCCCCGCCGGCCCAGCCTTGCCGCTCGATGAGTTCCTCGCGTCCGCTCATGCTGAACGTCTTGCCCGAACCCGTCTGTCCGTACGCGAAGATGGTGGCGGCGTATCCGTGCAGCGCGCTGTCCAGCAGTCTGGGAACCCCGCACTTGATCATCACCTCGGGCTGCGACGTGTCCGGCGAGAGGCACGCGTCGAAATTGAACTGGCGCATGCCGTCCACGACGGTCAGCGATCGCTGATCGTCCGCCACCTCCACCGTGTTGCGTTCCCCTCGGCCAAGTTCCCCGTTGCTCAGCGGCCGAACTCTGACGACGACCTTGACTGCGCTGCCCGAACCGGCACCGCCGTTGCTCCGCGTGGACGCGCCCCCGGCCGAGTGGGCGCTGTTGCTCGGGGATGGGGGCGCGCTCCCGTGCGCGCTCCGCCTGGAGACGGCGCCGAGGCCGCCGCCGTGGGCGGACATGTCGCGCGAGTTCTCGCGCGACATCCGCCCCTCGCCCATCCCGTTGCCGTACCTCGACCCGGCACCCGGCGAGTGCGCTCCCGCGACCCCGCGCGCGTGTCGGTCAACCGGCGCGCCGTGCTTCGCCGGCGATCCCACGGGGGTTCCCCCGCCCGCCGAGCTTCCGCTGTTGTGGCGCGCCAGCGCGCCCATGCCCCGCGGCTGTCGCGATGACGGAGGAGCCATCCCCGCCATTTCGTCCCTCGTCGCCTGAACGAACCCGGGAGGTGTGAACGGCCGGCGGTGTCGGGCGCGTTTGACCCGTACTCGCGCGGCGCGAATGGCCGAGAGTGGCGGGAGACCAAACCGCGTCTCTTCGGGTTTCCCGGAGGGTGGGTCGCCAAACCGTGACGGACGAGTCCTTTTTTCAGACCAGTCTCGCAAACGATCCCCACCTCGTGTGCCGTGTTGAACGCGAATCCGCCGAAGGAATAAAGGCAAATCACACAAAATATCCCACAGAGATCGTGACTCATTTCACCTGGTAAAAGTTTCCAAATCGGGATCGCCGACGAGCCGGAGCCGGCCGAGCTCGATTCGATTCGCGTCCTCCGGCTTGGCTCCGGCACCGGCAAAGACTCTGCCAACCGCGAGCGAGCTCGGCACCAAGCGTCGTCATCGTTTCCGGGTGTCGGCGGCAAGCGCCATGCTCGGCGACTACCTCACCGCGCTGCTCGTCGCGGTGCTCGGATACATCTACCCGGTGTACCTGTGCTTCAAGGTGAGCGGATACCCGCGGTCGCGCCCCACGCCGTCGCGGCTCCCGTCTCGCGCCCGTGCCCTCTTTCCCCCTCTTCGCCGAGATCCCAACCCAGCGAGCGCGGTCGTCCTGACGTGTTCCCCCGACATCCGACCCACCAGGCGCTGGAGAAGCACAAGCGTAAGCCCGAGGCCCTGCGCGGGTGGTGCATCTACTGGGTCGTCATCGCCCTGTACACCGTCGGCGCGCAGATCGCCGATCGGTTCGTCTTTTGGCTCCCGATGTACTGCGAGGCGAAGGTGGCGTTCGTGACGTACCTGTGGCACCCTCGGACGCAGGGCGCCCTCTACATCTACGACACCTTCGTCGCCCCCTTCCTCGCCAAGCACGAGCCGGACATCGATCGACGCATAGACGAGACGAGGGCGAGCGTCGGCGACGTGGTGGTGCGCAACTCGAGGGGCGCCGTGGATTTCGTGCGAAATAAGATGGCCAACCTGCTGCTTAGCGTGCCGCAGGCGAACGGGGACGGACGCGGGAGCGAGGCGAGGTACATGGGAGCCAGGAACGCGACGGAGGCGGCGGCGACGGCGTACACCAGGGTCCCTCCGAAACCTCGGTCCGACTGATTGATGGAATCGGGGAAAACCATTTTTTCATAGGCAAAATAACGAATGCTGTTTCAAACTTCATCGTCCTCGCTTTGAAACCGCTTTCAAACGTGAGCCGGGTCAACGTCAGCCCGGCCGCGGCTGCTTGCGAAGGCTTCGAGTGTCCGCCAAAAAAAGGGAACGTGAGCTCAGCTTCGGCAGACCGACACGGCCTCTGGGAGGTACCGTGCGGTCGTGCGGACGGGAGCGGGTGTTGGCTCCTTAGAGGTACGTCTCAGTAGTCATTCCGACCCGCCAGACCCGCGCGAATCGCGTCGCCCAGCGCGTGTCGCGCGCAATTCGGGAGTACGGCTTAGTCACGGCCTAGCCGTGAGCGGAAACGCGATTTTGCCGTGACTCTCGGGCGAATCGCGCGTGCTCACGCGGCTCGCGAGCCGGTTCGGACGCGTGCGCGCCGTCGCGTGGACTTTTTGAGTGTGCCAGGTTTCGTTTCGATCGTCTACACGCCCCGCGCGATCGTCATCGCGTGTCACAGGCGACGATTCCGACGAGTTCGACACGCATTCAACTTTTTTGGCCACACCGGGCAACAACTGAGCGAACTCGATTGTTCCTTTCCTCCCGCGCGCAGTTGGTCGGCGACGATGGCGGTGAGACGGGGTTCTCGGCGCCCCAAGACTTACGATGAAATGTGCGAGGGCATCCCCAATTATTCTCTGTTCATCCTGGGCAAGCGCAACCCGATTCGCGCGGCAACCATCAGCTTGGTGAAGGGGCCGTACTTCGACCAATTCATCCTCCTGTTGATTCTCGCCAACTGCGTCTTCCTCGCGATGGACACGAACGAGGTGCTGTTCGAAGAGAGCTCGTGGGGCAAAGCGGTGTCGATGTCCGAGGTCGTTTTCACGGGCATATACGTGGTGGAGATGATCCTGAAAATCATCGCCATGGGCTTCGTGCTGGGGAAGGGGAGCTACCTGAGCGATCCCTGGAACAGGATGGACTTTTTCGTCGTCGTGCTCGGACTGTTGGCGTACCTGCCGGGCATGGGAAACTTCTCGGGGATCAGGACGGTGCGAATATTGCGTCCGCTGCGAACGATCACCGGCGTGAGGGGCATGCGGCAGCTCGTGGTGACCCTGCTCCGGTCCCTGCCGATGCTCCTCGACGTTTTGATCCTGGTGTTCTTTGCGTTTTTCATCTTCGGCATCGTCGGCTTACAGCTGTTCATGTCGAAGACGTCGCAGCGGTGCGCCATCTTGGCCAACCCCGCGAGCGGGTGCGCGTCATGCGGCTTACAGGACATCGCGGGGTACACGGGATGCGCCGCCAGCTGTGCGCTACCCGCGGCACCCGTGTGGGAGTTTCAGGGGGGCGAGGGCGGCGACGAGCTGTGCTCCGGCCCTAGTTTGGGCTCCTATCCGAACCGCGGGGACGGCGGCGAAGGGAACTCGTGTCCGGCCGGCCAGTACTGCGTCACCCAGCGAAAGCAGGATCTGCCAAACTTTGGGTACAGCAACTTCGACAACATCGCGTGGGCGTGGCTGACAATCTTCCAGTGCATCAGCATGGAGGGCTGGACCAACATCATGTACATGGTCATGGACACGGTGACGACGTGGACGTGGCCGTACTTCGTCGTCCTCATCGTCTTCGGATCGTTTTTCGCCGTGAACTTGGCGCTCGCGGTGCTGTTCGTGTACTTCACCGGCGCGGGGACGGATGGGGAGGATCCGGATGAGGAGAAGGAGTTACCCTTGCCGACGCAGGACGGCGAGGTGGCGGTGACGCACAAGAACGCTCTGCAGAAAGTATGTTTCAACATCGCGTCCTCGACCCGGTTCGAGCAGCTCACGATCGGTCTCATCATCCTTAACACCGTGGTGATGGCGTCAGATCACAACCGCATGCCAAAGGAGCAACAGCAGGCTAACGAGTACGTCAACTTTTTCCTCTTCGCCTACTTTGTCGTCGAGATGATCATCAAGCTCATCGGATTCGGCCCGAGGGGCTACGCCAAGGATCAGATGAACCTATTCGACGGGTTCGTAGTGCTCATGTCGTGCGTCGAGGTTGTCGTGGGTTTCATATCGAGCGACAACGGCAACAACTACCTCTCTGTGCTTCGAACGTTTCGTCTGCTTCGCGTGTTCAAGCTGGCGAGGTCGTGGAAGCAGCTGAACGACATCATCACCACGATGTTCAAGTCGCTCGCGGGCATCTCGTATCTCTCCCTGATTTTGTTGCTGTTCATGTACGTGTTTGCGCTGCTGGGCATGCAGCTGTTTGGGTACGAGTTTATCGACTGCGGCGGCTACGGCATCGAGGCGGCGTCTAAGAACTGCCCGGCGGGGATGACGAAGGAGTGCCCGGACCACTTCGACTGCTACGCGCCGTGCGAATCGTCGCAGGTTGGGCAGTGGGTGACGTTCACGGGCGCCGAGGGCGTCGGGGGCGAGTGCATCAAGTACAGCGGGCAGAAGTGGAACCCCGGCAAGCGAACGGAGGAGCCCGTGGCGGAGGAGTTTCTGGTGAAGCTCGGCAGGAGCGACCACGCTAGGCACTCGTTCGACAACATCTTCTGGGCGTTCATCACGATATTCCAGATACTCACCGGCGAGAACTGGAACGAGGTGATGTACGACGGCATGAGGCACGTGAGCGAGTGGACGTGCATCTACTTCATCGTGCTGGTGGTGCTGGGCAACTACATCATCCTAAACCTGTTCCTTGCGATCCTCCTCGATAACTTCGCCGCTGGAGATAACGAGGAAGGGGAGAAAGGGGAGGGGAAGAAAGGGTCGAGGCCGTCCTCGCGCGCCAATGCTGGCAGCCGACCGGGCTCGCAAGGCCCGTCGATCAAGGACGAGAAGGGAAACAAGCTAAAGAGCTACAACTCAATAGCGGCGTGGAAAGCTGAGGATTTCAACCCGAAGACGAGCGAGCTGGACAAGCTCAAGGCGCAGGGCGTGGACCCAAAGCACATCTTATACGGTAAGCACGTCCCCGCGCTCAAGCACAGGTCGCTGTACATCTTCGGCCCCAAAAATCCGCTGCGGCTGGCCATCGCAAAGGTCATCTACCACAGATACTTTGAGTACTTCATCATCGGCGTGATCCTGATTAGCTCGATCATCCTGGCGGTGGACGGTCCGGCGTACAGTAAAGACGCCCCCGTGTACAACAAGGAGCTGCCCAATGTGGAGGATAAGCTCAAGACGGCGATGGACATATTGGATATCGTGTTCCTCTTTATGTTTGTGCTTGAGGCGATGATGAAGGTGATCGTCCGCGGCTTCGTCGCGCACGAAGGGGCTTACCTGCGCAGCGCCTGGAACGTGCTCGATTTCATCATCGTCATCGTGGGGTTGATCGCGTTCGGCATCGAGTACAGCGACGGGTCCTCGCGCGACCTGATGGCGGTGAGGGCGCTTCGAACGTTCAGGGCGTTGAGACCCCTGCGCATGGCGTCGCGAGCGCAGGGCATGAAGGTTGTGGTCAACGCCCTGTTCAGCGCGGTTCCCGGGATCACCAACGTGGCGTTCGTGTGCCTCTTGTTCTACGTCATCTTCGGCATCCTCGGCCTCAACCTCTTCATGGGGAAGATGTATTACTGCGCGGACACCGACGACCTGTCCACGCGACTGGTCCCGGAGAGTATGGGAGTCAAGGACGCCGACATGACCAGGAAGTGGTGCTTCCGCGACGACGGCGCGCACTTTTACTACTGCCCGGCCAAGGACGATCCCCTGTACGCCAGCAGAAACGCGTGGACGAGCGTGATGGACCTACCCCGCGCCTCGGGAGACTCGTGGACGTGCGCCAAGACGACGGCTGGCGTGGGATTCACCGCCGCTTGGGACGCGGGCGTGACGGGAACGTCCGGCGCCGAGTGGACGTGCACGCCGGGGGCGGCCACGGTGGCCGCGTACGGGTCGGTCGGCGAGCTGAGCGCGCTGGCGGCGGCGAACGGCGCCGGTAACTACACGATCCAGTCGACGTGCGAACCGAGGGCGTACAACACGCACTGGACCAACCCGCGCGATTACGATTTTGACAACATCGGGCACTCCATGCTCTCGTTGTTCGAGATGGCGACGCTCGAGGGCTGGCTGGAGATCATGTACCACGGCGCGGACACCACCGAAGTCGACCTGCAGCCGATACGGGATAACAACCCGTACTACTGCCTCTTCTTTGCGTTTTTCATCATCGTGGGATCCTTCTTTGTCATGAACTTGTTTGTCGGCGTGACCATCGACAAGTTCAACGAGATGAAGGAGAAGCAGGAGAAGAGCGTGTTCATGACCGACGAGCAGCAATCGTGGGTCACGATCCAGCGTCTGTTGGTGGGAATCAGGCTGAAGAAGACGGCGAACAGGCCACTGAACCGCATGCGCAACTTCATCTACGATGTCGTCACCAGCCGATCGTTTGAGACGCTGATTCTGTGTCTCATCATGGCGAACATCCTCGTCATGTCCATGACCCACGCGGACATGTCGGATGAGTTTGAGAATGTTTTGTTCCTCCTCAACTGCGGGTTCGCGGGTATCTTTGCGATCGAGGCGATCATGAAGCTCATCGCGTTCAAGCCCAGCGGATACTTCCGGGATCCCTGGAACACGTTTGATTTCATGGTTGTCTCGCTGTCCGTCGCGGGCATCGCGGTGACCTTGACCACGGACATCTCAGCTACGTATCTGAGCATCATCCGTGTGTTCCGCGTGGCGAGAATCTTCAGACTGATTCCCAAGGCGAAGGGGCTGAAGAAGTTGTTCCAGACGTTGCTCTATTCGCTTCCGGCTCTGGCCAACGTGGGCAGCGTCTTGTTCCTGTTCTTCTTCATCTTCGCCGTTCTCGGCATGAACCTGTTCGGTAAGGTTCGCGTCACCGGCAACTTCCTCAACAGGTATGCCAACTTCGAGACGTTCGGGTACTCGATGCTGACGTTGTTCCGCATGGCGACTGGCGAAGCTTGGAACGGCATCATGCACGACTGCATGATCACAAAGCAGTGCGTCTATTACCAGGACCCGACGACTGGAGACGTGACCTACTACGACCAGGATGATAAATTCTGGCAGGATCTGAACGAGGACCTGTACACCAACCAGTGCACTCCGCACCCGGTGGGCGCGATCATCTTCTTCTGCTTCTTCTGCATCCTGTGCGCGTTTGTCATGCTCAACCTCGTCATCGCGGTCATCTTGGACAACTTCCAGAACAACTCAAAGACATCAGAGCTCGGCGTGAGCAAGGAGGACATGATGCACTTCACAGACGTCTGGATGCGCCTGGATCCGAGGGCGACCTACTATATTCCCGCGGAAAGTCTGCCACGTGTTATCGGCGCGATGGACCACCCGGTGGGCACGCGAGGTTTGAGCAAGCGCGAGGCCAAGACAAAATGCATGCATATCATCATGACGGTTGATATTCCCAACCACGACGGCAAGATTCACTTCCTCGAGACCCTCCACGCGCTGACGGGGAGGATCGCCGGGACGGAGCTGCCGGAGTCCGAGGAGGTCAAGGTCAGAGACTCGATGGTGGACAGGTTGCCCACCTTTGCGAGCGACAAGGACGTCCCAAAGTTCACGGCGGCGCACTTCCACGCGGCGCTCTACGTGCAGGCTGCCGTGAGGGGATACATGCAGCGGTACAGGATGAGGGAGAAGCTGGCGCAGGCGGAGAAGCTCGCGCAGGAGAAGCGGGAGGCGGCGGTGGCGGGAAAATGAGGAGCGCCGAACCACGCCTTTTATTAGCAATCGTTGAAAGACTAAGATTACGGGTAGAGTTGTTGAGACTCGTGACAGCATCTGCGCGTATTCCTCACTTGGATTTTTTCGGTTCGTCAGCCCCCTCCTCCTCCCCGGCCTCGACGAAAGCCCAGATCTCCTTCAACTCCTTCACTCCACCCGCGACGAGCGCGCGGAGGAAGGTGGCGCCGAGGATACCCGGCACGATGTAAAGAAGAGCCGGCTGCGCCGCGTTGAACACGTTCATCACCACAATCGTCGTCGCCAATCCGGCAAAGTACCCGAAGATCACCGCCGGGAAGTACCGCTTGGGCGCCGGCTTACCCTCCGCCTTCGCCTGCGCCGCGCGCTGCAGGTCCATTCGCAGCGTGAGCGCCACGTAAATCCCCGGCACCACGATGTCGCCCAGTCCGAGCATGCTGAAGGGCGACTTCGACCCGGGCTCGACGACTCTCGGAAACAGGAGCTTGATGGGGGCGTCGAAGGACTTGGCGACGGTGACCATGACGGGGGTGAAGAACACCCAGAAGATGTCGTAGAAGAAGAGTCCCACGAGCAGGATGGTGCCGATCTGCACGCTGTCCAGCGTGAGAAACTCGACGCCGGTGAGGGAAAACGCGAGACCGAGGGCGTTGTTTGCCACCCAGTGTTTCTCCATCACATACCACCCGCAGAAGCCGCACGCGGCGACGCCGGCGATGAGCTCCGGCGGCGTGCACTCCAGCTTGGTCGGTCCGTCGGTGATGAGCGGGATCGTGGGTAGGGTTCCGAATTTCATAACCCTGCCCGCGAAGGATTTGGGGACGAACCGCGCGAGCACGGGGGAGAGGCAGCCGACCAGAGCGAAGATCCCGAGCACGACGAAGTACCCGGTGAGCAGCTTGTTCACCAGATCCTTCGGCAGGTACTTGAACAGGACGAAGAATCCGAAGAGGACGCAGCTGCCGATGACGGGGAACCGCATGGCGTCCTGCTTGGTCATCGCCTCGGTGTTTCCCTGCGCCGCGGGCTTGATGGATCGGTGCGCACCCGCGTACACCGCCAACGTGGCGGTGGCGAGGATGTGCAGGTTGGGTTCGATGACGGTGACCAGCGCGCAGCACGCCTGGAGGCAGACGAGGAGGACGTGAGCCATCGGCGCGGCGACGTGCCTCGCATCCTCGATGTCCGCCGCAGCCTTAGCCGTCGCTGAACGCGTGCCCGCCATAACACTCGACCTCGTGTCGATCGGATTAATGCCGAGATCTCTCATCAGACGCGCGGCCTCACGACAAACAAAATTTCCAGAACGAACACAGAATCGGCACCCGTGGGGCGGGGAGGCGCGGAGGGAGGTCGGGGCGGTTCGCTATCGCGCCTCGCCTCACCGCTCTCGCCGATGGATCTCAAGAGCATCAAGGGCGCGCTCAAGTCGGCCGCGGGGAAGGCGTCCAAGGCTGCGCACGAGGCTGGGATCTCGGCGTACGCCAGCGCGAAGGGCGCCGTGGCCAACGCCGCGTCCACGGCCACGGGTGCGCTGCGTTGCACGCGCGAGTACGACCTCGACGCCCCGGTCGCGGCATCGGGTGGACCCGGGTGTCTGTTCACCGTCGTGGACGCCACGCGAAGGTGTAAGGGGGGCGCCACGAGCAAGGCTGCCGCTGCCGCCGCTGCTGCCGCTGACCCGACGACGCCCAATTCCAGAGTCAGCGTCTGGCTCCTCGACAAGCGCGCGCTCACCGAGGATGGCCGGCACTCCAAGGAGGAGGTCGAGCAGATGCTGCAACTCATCCGCGACGACGCCTCGCGGATGCTGAAACTCAGGCACCCGGGAGTGCTGCGGCTGGAGCAGCCACTCGAAGAGACCCGAACGCATCTCGCGCTCGTCACCGAACCCGTGTTTGCCTCCGCGGCTGACATCCTCGCCAAGGGCGCCAACCTCGCGGGAAAGCGACGCGAACGCGCCAAGTCGCTGGAGCAGGCGACGGGAGGGGGTGCCGTGGGAGCCGCCGGCGCCGATTCGTCTTCCGGACGCGGACCGTCGCGCGGAGAAACCGAGGGAGCGAGACTCGCAGCGACGAAGCTCTCGCAGCTCGAGGTGAAACACGGCGCGGCGGCGCTGGCGGGTGCCCTACGATTCATCCACGAATCCGCCGGGCTGGTGCTCCGCGGGCTGAACCCGGGGTGCGTGGTGGTGACGAGCCGCGGGGACTGGAAGATCGGCGTCGGGGCGTTCGCGCACGCCAGGGGCGGGACAGATGGCGGCAACCAGGCGGACTTTTACCTCGGACCCTCGGGCGCCGTGAATAAACCGCTAAACGTGGGATACGGTTCCTCGGACAGCGAGGCGTTCGTCACCGGACCTCTGCCGCTGGTTCCCCCCGCGGGATACGTGGCGCCGGAGCTGGTGCTCGGGGCGATGAAGGGCGGGTACGTGGGCGCGGGCGTGGCGGAGCCGACGGGTTCGGCCGACGTCTTTTCCCTCGGCGCCATCGTCCACGAGTTGGCGGGAAATCCGCCGCTGCTGGGCGAGGCGTGCTGTGCGAGCGTCGGCGGGGGCGACGTCGGCGAGGGAGAGTACAGACGCGGGCTGGCGAACGCGCGGTTCGTCGGCGGGTGCGCGTCGGTGGTGTCGAGGATGTGCGCCGAGGATCCGGGGAAAAGAATCGGTTCGGCGGATGTTACAAGTGACGCGTGGTTCGCCAACGACGTCGGCCTCGCCGCGCTTCGCGAGCTGGACGGTTTCATACAGAGCGACGTGTTGTCTCGCGCCGCGTTTCTTCAGTCGCTTCAGGGTCGTTGGGACCTGTTCGACGCGCGGGTGACGCAGTACAGGGTGTTACCCCCGCTGCTCACGGAGCTTCGAACGCCCGAGCTGCAGCCGCTGGTGCTGCCGCTGATCCTCAACCTCGCGGAGCGGCAGACGCCGACGGATTTCAGCGAGTGGACGCTGCCCCACCTGGCGCCTCTCCTGGCCACCGCGACGGGTCACACGCTGGGCACCATATTGAAGTCCACGGCGGCGTTCGCGGACCGCGTGCCCTCCCCTGAAACCTTCGAACTGTACGTCCTCCCGGCTGTCCTGCGAGGCGTCGCCGCGCCGGAGGTGCTCGTACAGGAGGAAGCCCTGCGCCAGGTCACGGCCGCGGCGCACAAGGTGACTCCCGAGACTTTGCGATGCACCGTCGTGCCCTTGCTGCACAAGACCGCGGTGGACACCACGGCCGCCGCGGTGAGGGTCAACGCGTTGGTTGCGCTGGGAAAGATCGCGCCGTGCTTCGCCGTGCCCGAGTTTGACGCGACGCTCGACGCGTTGCACCGGATAGCGGCGAACGACCGCGCCGCCGCCACGGTGATGTGCGTGCTGGGCGTGGCGGACGCCATGGGTAAGGTGGGCGGCGTGAACCTTATCGCGTCCAGGTGCCTGCCGCTGGCGTGTCCGCTGATGCTCGCGCCGGGTCTTAACCGAGCGCAGATCGGGACGGTGAGTCGGGTGTTGGGGGGGATGCTGCGTCGGGTCGAGGAGGCGAGGGTCGCCACCGCGCCGCCCGCGCCGCCCCCTCCCAAGCGACCGCCCGCGTCCGTCGAGGCGACCGCCGCGTCCGGAGGGATTGGAGGGATCGGAGGGGGCGCGGATCCGTTCGCCGCGTCGGGTGCGGCGACGGATCTTTTACGGGGCGCGAACGCGAATGCGAACGCGGGGGAGGGAACTTTGGCAACGCGAAAGGTTGGCGGGACGCCCATTATTCGTGGCTCTACGCCCATGCGTTTGACGCCGCCGCCGGGGGCGGTGCCGAGGGTGTCGTCCGCCACGGAGCAGCTCACCGCCGCGCTCTCCGCGGGCGACAACCTCGAGACGTTGTTCACCGATCTGGGGTACAGACCCGAACCCCCGGGTCCGATGTTCGCCGGGATGAACGTTCACCCGGGGGTGGGAGCTGGGGCGGGTCGCACGGGGCGGGGTGCGGTCGACGCGAAGGAGTTCTCGCTGCTCTGAGGCGCGTCGCGAGTAGAGTTTGCAAAAAAACGGCCGATGAAAACACAGAATGCGGACACGTCCCAAAACCCGGCCCGAGGGTTTCGGCACCGTCACATATCGTTGCAACATGGCCACGCTCTGTACACCCATCGTCGGTTTCGCGGTCGGCGCGCGCGCGCAGACCCGGACGCGCGTCGCCTCCCGCAGCCTCAGCCTGCGCGGTAGCCTCGCGGGCACCGCCCTCGCCGGTACGGAGCCGCGCCATTGACAACCGCCTTATCTGAAAAGAGACAATTTCCCGACACGTCGACGCGCATCCGCGCCGTCTGCGAAACCGACCATGCGTCGCCCTCGCTCACTTACCTTCGCGTCCCGCTTCTTCGTTTCATCAACAGGCACCGCGTCCCGTCAGCAGGCCAACCGCCGCGGATCCCTCTGCGTCGTCGCGGGAAAGAAGGACAAGCGCAAGGCCGGTGGCGGTGGCGGTGGCGCGAAGACCGCCGGCGGTGGCGCGAAGACCGGAGGCAACCAAGGCCACAAATCCCCGGGAAAGGTCAAGGAGGGTTCCGCCTACCAGACCGAGACCCGCAAGATCATCCTCTCCCTCTCCAAGGTCCGCAAGGTCACCCCAACCGGGAAGGAGCTCATCAAGAACATCAACCTCGGGATGTACCTCGGCGCCAAGATTGGCATCTTGGGCGCCAACGGCGCGGGTAAGTCCACCCTGATGAAGATCCTCGCGGGCGTGGACAAGGAGTTCGACGGCGAGATCTATCTCGACGACGGCATCAAGGTCGGGTACCTGCCCCAGGAACCCCCCCTGGACGACGGCGAGACGGTGATGGAGAACATCGAGGTGGGCGTCGCGTCGGTGAAGAAGGACATCGACGAGTACAACCAGATCGCGATGGACATGACCAACCCGGACTGCGACATGGACAAGCTGATGGCCCGCATGGACGCGCTGCAGACCAAGCTCGACGCCACCAACGCGTGGGAGATCGACAGGACCGTGGAGCGCGCGATGGACGCCCTTCGATGCCCCCCGGGTGACGCGCTCGTGAAGAACCTCTCCGGGGGCGAGCGCCGACGCGTCGCCATCTGCCGTTTGCTCCTCGCGCAGCCCGACATCCTGCTCCTGGACGAGCCCACGAACCACCTGGACGCGGAGAGCGTGGCGTGGCTCGAGAAGTTCCTCGCCACGTTCCCGGGCACCGTCGTCGCGATCACGCACGACCGCTACTTCCTGGACAACGTCGCGGGGTGGATCCTCGAGCTCGACCGCGGCGAGGGCATCCCGTTCGAGGGCAACTACAGCGCCTGGTTGGAGTCCAAGTCCAAGCGGCTGGAATCCGAGCAGAAGAAGCAGGACGCGCTGTCGCGAACGATCAACCAGGAGCTGGAGTGGGTGAGAAAGAACGCCAAGGGCCAACAGAAGAAGGGTAAGGCTCGCCTTCGAGCGTACGAGGAACTCTGCGACGAGGCTAACAAGTTCACCGCGCGAGCGGACCTCGACAGCATCACGATCCCCGCCGCCCCACGCCTCGGCGACGTCGTCGTGGACGTGAAGGGCGTGTCCAAGGGGTACGAGGGCCGCGGCCTGCTCATCGACGGACTCGATTGCGCGATACCGCCCGGCGCCGTCGTCGGCATCGTCGGCGCCAACGGCGCCGGCAAGACGACGCTGTTCAAGATGATCACCGGAATCGACGAGCCCGACAAGGGCGAGGTGGTCGTGGGCGAGACGGTCAAGCTGATGTACGTGGACCAGAGCCGCGATTCGCTGAACGACGACAAGACGGTCTTCGAGGAGCTCTCCGGCGGCGCGGAGGAGATCTCGCTCGGTTCTCGAACCGTCAACGCGAGGGCGTACTGCAGCTGGTACAACTTCAAGAGTGCCGATCAGCAGAAGAAGGTCGGGCAGCTCTCCGGCGGCGAGCGCAATCGACTGCAGCTCGCCAAGACGCTCACGTCGGGGGGTAACGTCCTGATGCTCGACGAGCCCACGAACGACCTCGACGTGACGACGCTGAGGGCGCTGGAAGAGGCCATCACGTCTTGGAACGGCGTCACCATGTGCATCAGCCACGACAGGTGGTTCCTGAACAAGATATGCACGCACATCATGGCGTACGAGGGGGACTCGCAGGTGACGTTCTTCCAGGGATCGTATGACGAGTACGAGGAGCACAGGAAGGAGCGCATGGGGGGCGGCGAGCCGACCAGGATCAAGTACAGGCCAATGCCCGCCATGGCGTGATGAATTTAGTTAACCATGAATACCGCGTAATACCGCGTAAATATTAAACTGCACATCCACTTGAAGATTTCACGCAACTCGTAATTGAAGAAAATAGGACCGCGATTCAGCGCGAATACGGTCACGTTTGATCGTCAACTGAAAATCCATCAGTGAGAATCTGGACGCAAGTTGAAGAAAGGGAGGCATCCCGCTCTACGTGCGACCCTTTTGTACGTGCGCTTGGTTAACCGCCTAGCCGCAGGAACGATGTCTGCGATTCGCAAGAAGGTGAGCACGCGTCCGAGCTGCATGCCACCCACGCGGCGCCGTCGCACGCGCTTCGGCTTCGCGTTTCCGCGCGGCTCATCATCGAGCCCTAGTTTTCCGCCGAGACCCGGAGCCATCGCGAGCCATCGACTGCCGCCGAGACGAGACGCTGACGGATCCCTCGCCCCTTTCTCTTCCCAACAGATCGTTAAGGACGATGGCGCCGCCCTCTCTGAGTTCGAGAAGGAGGTTGCTCAGGTGCGTGTCGGATCCCGGGCCCCACACACCGGCGCGAGGTCCCGCTTTTCCAGGGATCGCCGTTAGGGTTTTTTTCCAGTGCGCGCGGGCCGAGAAATGGCGAGAGACGCAGTCCGGCGGCGAGCGCGAGCGTGGTCAATCGAGGACCCGCGGCGTCCACGCTCGGCCGCGCGGGAGTGTATCGGATGCGAACTAACCGCCGCGCGCGTTCGAACGCGCCCCGGATCGTCGCGGCTCGGCCCGCGCGCGCACGCCGTCGGGCTCGTCGACGCGAAAACAACACCGCGGAACACCGGACTGACCTTCCCACCCTCCAATCTTTTCCCCCCTCACTCCAGGCTCTCTTCGACCTCGAGGCCACCAACAACGAGCTCAAGGCTGAGCTCAAGGACCTCTACATCAACGGTGCGCAGGAGGTTGACGTGTCCGGTGGCCGCACCGCGGTCGTGATCCACGTCCCCTTCCGCAAGCTCAAGGCGTTCAACAAGATCCAGCAGAGGCTGGTGCGCGAGCTCGAGAAGAAGTTCAGCGGCAAGGATGTGGTGCTCGTCGCGACCCGCCGCATCAACCCGGTTCCCTCCTCCGGCTTCGCCCGCGCCAGGCCCAGGTCTCGCACCCTCACCGCGGTCCACACCGCCCTCCTCGAGGACCTCGTCTACCCCACCGAGATTGTCGGCAAGCGCCAGCGCTACAGGCTGGATGGCTCCAGGCTCCTCAAGGTGTACCTCGATCCCAAGGATCGCAACACCACCGAGTACAAGCTGGACACTTTCGCGGGCGTGTACAAGAAGCTCACCGGTAAGGAGGTCGTCTTCGAGTTCCCCGTCCAGGAGTCCGCCTAAGCGTCGGAGACGCTTGGACGCGATTCGCGGAGGTAGAGACTCTTAGAGTATTGGGGGGGTTTGTAACGCGAGAGATTATTCGCTTTCGTGCTCATCAGAGTATCGCGTCGTTCGTTCGCTCGACTTTCTCGCGTGTTAAATGCCGTGTTCAGTGACGTCTAGGACCCTAAAACCCCCCTTAAGCCCTCTCAGTTCCCGCCCGTCATCTGCGAAGCCTTGAGCTTCCTCAGCTGCAGCCTCACCTCCGAGTCCGTCTTGGCGAGGATCCGGCGCTCGCTGACTCGAACCCTCGCCGCCGCCACCGATCGCTGCGTCTGCCGCACGGGCTCCGGGAACACCCCCACCCACGCGTCGGCGTCGGGGAACTTCTTCAGCTCCTCCTCGGACGGCCCGCGCAGCTCGGCGAGGAAGCTCTTCTTCTTCTTCGCCTGCTTACCCGCCGGTTTCGTCGGGTCCGACGTCGCAATCTCCCTGTCCTTCTCCAGCGTGTTTGGATACTTGGACAGCGCGTCTGACGTGATATCCGCGAGGAGCTCGCGAACGGCAATCTCGCCCGCGACGCCGCCCAAAACCTCCCCCTGCGTCCCCCTCTTCCCCTTCGTGATGGCGCCCAGCAGCCCCCCCACCGCGCGGTTGCCGATGAGCGCCTTCTCCGCCAGCCCCGGCAGTTCCTTCGGGTCATCCGGGTCGCACAGAGCGAAGGATGCGTACTGGAGCAGCTGCTTCGGGTACCCGTTGAGCTTGAGCGGGAACGCCTCGACGGGGGACAACCCGATGCGCCTCAGCGCGTCCGCCTTGGCGTCCGCGTGTCGATCGTTCGGGTCGATGCCGAGCACCACCTCGAACTCGTCGTCCGGGTTCTCGCCCACGGCTGGCGCAAAGCCGTACGAGATGAGCAACTCCGACGACGGCCTCGGACCGTAAGACGCGTACACCTGCTCGCCGGGTTTGTACCTGCGATCGGGCGAGAGGCAGACGGCGCCGCCGGTGTCGTCGATGTACGCGTCGCACCCCGGTCTGTGGTTGAGCATGTCCGCCCACGGCACCAGCGCGAGTGCGCCGCCGCGGTTGGGCAGACGGATGAGCCGCGAGAAGAGCACGTCGAATGCCCATCGAAGCGCGCCGGGCGTGAGCTGGGGGAAGGACGCGCGGATCTCGTCGATCGCGGCGTCGACGGAGGCCTGTCGCTCCATCGCCGCGCGCTGTGAGGGCGAACCCGCGAGGAGCTCCTTGACGTCCTCCTCGGGCCAGTCCAGGACGCCGCCCGTGCGCCTGGGAAGCGCCCTGACGTACGTGGCGAAGCGCGATCCGTCCGCACCCGCGTCGATCGCCAGCGCCTGCTCGGCGAGGAACGCGGCGAGCACCGACCACTCCTGGAGGTTGGCGTGCGCGGGGCCGAGGTTGGACTCCGCGATGGCGCGCTCAACCGTGATCAGGGTGCTCTCGGGAATGTCCAGAAGGGACTCGCCGCGGCGGACCTCCTCGGTGGCGACGAGCCCACGGCCCTCGGGGAGGTCCACCACCAGCTCGAGCTTCTGCGCGGGCAGCGCCTGCTGCGTCGTCATCCAGCGCATGAACTCCTCCTTGGTCGCGGTGCCGACGCACGCGGGGATCTCATCGTCGCTCGCGCGCGTCTCCGGGAGAGCCTCCGAGTCTTGAGCGACGTCGGTATCCGAGATCGCGCGCGCGCGGGGGGCGAGATTCGCGGACGACGATGATGAGACCCGTCGGGCGAGCGGGGCGGTTGCGAGACGCGGCGCGCGGCGAGAGCTCGGGGCGGACGCGCGACGCGACGCGACGGTCGCGCGCGCGGCGCTCGCGGCGAGGGTAGATGACGCCGTGGTCATCGGCGTTACGATCCCGATACCTTCACGCTGGAGGCGAGGGCGTCGCCGACAGTGCGCCGGGCGCGACGTATCGACAACCCCATTTCTTATCTTGTGAGAACGGCGCGGGGCGAAGATCTCCTCCACCAGGCGGTTGCGTTGGTGGCGCCGGAACCGCTGGATGACTCAAGAAACTCCACATAAAATCGAGGGTTTAATTTTTCGCCATAACTCGCGGCGGCCGGCACCGCCGCCTTCCAACTTTTTTATTGTTTCAGAAACGCGCCGCGCCCGTCAGATACGCGCCGCGCGAAGCGCAGTGGACCGTCCGGATTGCCCGACCTCACTGCCGACGACCGTCGCGCGAAGTTGAGCCCACGCGCACGCGCGACGCCGACGTATCGCACGTCGCATCCGGCAACCCACCGGAGAGGACCAGCCCCGACACAATCTTTGTCGGCGCCGATTTCACGGACAATTGCAGTCGAAGAGACTGACGCCCCAACCCCCGCACGAGCACCATCATCTCTCGACCGGATACATCGGCGGGCGCCATGGCGGTCAGCCTGGAAGAGCGCGTCGCCGGCCACAGCGACTTCTTCGACCGCCTCGTCGAGCTCATACCCGCCCGATACTACGTTCCAGACGAGGCGAACCCGGAGTGGTCCAAGTTCCAAAAGACCAAGAGCGCCAAGGCGGCTGCCAAGCAGGCGGCGAAGGAAAACTCCAAGAAGGCGCTGCGGGCCAAGCTCCAGCCCGGAAACGCGATGACATCGCTGGAGAAGATGAGGCTCAAGGAGGGCGCAGAAGGCGGACCGGGCGCCGAGGGCGAGGAAGATTCCGACGAGCCCGAGTCTGAAAACGAATCCGACTTCGAAGATGACGTCTCCAACGACGACGACGATGGGGAGGAGGGGCGCGACGACGACGACGACGACGACGACGACGACGACGACGACGACGACGACGACGACGACGACGACGACGACGACGATTCCGACACCCCACCAAAGAAGACGGCGATGAGGACCCCAAACGGCGATAGGGCGCGCGCGAAACTGGACCCGTCCGCGGATGACGCTTCGGCGGCGCGGACGAAGGGTGCGAAGGCAGCGCCCGCCGCGGGGGCGCCGCCGACGACCGCGGGCTGGTCCCTCGGGGACGGCGGCGGCGGCGACCGGCTCGAGGAGCTCCGTCTTCGTTTGAAGGCTAAGATCGAGGCGTCGCGGGTGGCTAGGAAGGCGGAGGAGACCGCGGAGAAGGCTGCAAAGGCGAGGGAGTGGCGGGAAAAGAAGAAGAAAACCAAGGCTGAGAAGAACGCGGAGAAGCGAAAGCGAAAGGCGGAGGCCGCGCACGGCTCCGACGCGCGGACCGCCGATTCGGATTCCGAGTCCGACGAGCCCATCAGGGATAAGGGCGCCAACGACAACTTCGACTTTGGACGCGTGGACATGGGCGAGTTGGCCATCGGCGCGCCCAAGAGGAAGCGGGCCAAGAAGGAGACTCTCCTGGCTCGCGCGCTCGATCAGCGCAGGGAAATCGCGAACGCGGGCGGCGAGGAGACGGTCGCGGGGCAGAGGGTGGCTGAGAAGTTCTCCTGGAGCGCGGCGCTCGCCAGGGCCGGCGGCGAGAAGGTCCTCGACGACCCGAAGCTCCTCAGCAAATCGGTCCGGAACGAGCAAAAGCGCAAAAAGAAATCCGCGGAGAAGTGGGAGAAGCGCGAGGCTTTCCAGAAGGAACAGATGGCTGACCGTCAGAAGAAGCGCAAGGACAACCTCAAGTCGCGAGTCAAGGCTAAGATCGAGAGGAAGATCGACAAGCGGGAGAAGAAGCGGAACCGACCCGGGTTCGAGGGCAGGTCGCAGGGGCCCATCAACAAGTGACGACGGGTCCGTGTACGACGACTATTTATGTTACTGCTTCGGTTCATCGTTCAACGCGACACGACACGCGACGTGCGAATCGGTCGTGAGACGGCCGCGCCTCACCTTTCGGCCCTGTGCCCCATGAAGAACCCCTGCCAGTCCCCCTTGTGTCTCTTGAGCTGTATCAACGCGTACAGACATCCGCCCAACCACCCCGTCGTCATCATGCACGCCGTCCACGCCGCGGCGACGATCGCGTCGGCTTCCCTGAACCATATCCACATCGAAAACACCGTGAACCCGACGTACAGGTCCACGAGCGATACGATCCCCCACGGGTTCGAGATCAGCCACTGGACCTGCGTGGTGTTATCCGGGACGCCTCCCGTGGATGCGTAGAGCGCCCACGCGATGACGCAGAACATGACCGCCGCCCCGACGTGGCACACGAGCGTCGCCGCCTTGGCGAAGTCCGAACCGCGGCGAGCCTGCCAGTCGGAGGATCGCCCCGACGCCGACGCCAGGGGCTCCATGCCCGTGTCGTCCGGCTGCCAGGACATGTCGCTCCCGGCTCGGAGCGCGGCGCGATGCTTCGTGGTCACTTCGGACGACCCGAGAGGTCGCCGGGAGATTCCTGCGGATACCGCAACCTTTGCGCGGGGCGGGAGGCGCGGCGCGGCTAGGCTCTTGAGGGTCGAGTGGACGCCGACGGGCGGTACGGCGAGCTGGGTACCGACGATCGACGAAAGTGCGGGAAGCATGCGGCGTCCGGCTACTTTGTGCCCCGTCGCCCCAAAGGTCCACCAGCACCCAATCTGACGTGTCCGGCAGCCGGAGAAGATGTCGTCCGGCCGAAAGTCCCAATCAAGGTTTTCGATCAACGGTCGCCCGTCAGACACTGACCCCGCGGCACCCGTGAACCCGCGTGAACCCCCCGATCGCGTCACACCGATCGCACCGGATACATCGCAGAGCGATCCGAGCTCCTCGCCGAGTCACACGCGCGCCAGGCATCGACCGTCGCGCCCGAGCCTGATACCGATTGACCATGGGTAAGAACAAGAAAAAAGGTGGAGGGAACAAGGGCGGATCGGGAGGAGGTCCCAAGCCCGCCGGGGAGGTCCCCAAGCCCAAGCCCGCGCCCGTCGAGCCCGAGGGCACCCCTTCCAAGAAGCCGCTCCTCGAGGAGGGATCGTCCAGCTCCTCGTTCGTGCCCCCGGCGCCCCGCGTGTCCGCGGAGATCGCACCGGCTGCGGAGTCGACCCCCGAGAAGGCGCCCGAGCCCGAGAAGGCGCCCGAGCCCGAGAAGGCGCCCGAGCCCGAGAAGGCGCCCGAGCCCGAGAAGGCGCCCGAGCCCGAGAAGGCGCCCGAGCCCGAGAAGGCGCCCGCCGCAGAGCCCGAGCCCGCCGAGGAGGAGAAGGCCGCCGCTGAGCCCGAGCCCGCCGAGAAGGCCGGGGCTGATGCAGAGGCTGCCAAAGCTGAGCCGGCAAAGCCCGCGGATGTGAAGGTCGAGGTCGACAAGAAGGAGGAGACTGCGCCGCTCAACGCGCAGCCGGGCTCGCCCGTTTCCTCCGAGTCTGAGGAGAAGTCACAGGGATGCTGCATCGTCATGTGAGCGCGCGAGGGTGAAGGACGGGGTTCCCAACACGCCGCGGGTCCACCCGCTGCAACACACGGAACCCCGTATTTATTAATGCTTAATAAAGTTGCATCGATGACGTACTTTTAGTTACATAAAACTTCGATAATGCCTCATTTAAGTCGAAATAGACTTCAACTGCCCATACCCAGTCCGGCCATCGGGCAGATCGGGCCCTTGGCAAATGGTGAGTCAGAATTATTCCGAGTTGACGTTAACACTTAGACGACGCACGCCCCCGCGGACGACACCATGGCTCGCTCGTTCCTTGTCGTCGCTTGCTTGTTCTCCGCGATCGTGCTCGCCTCCGCCGCGCGCCCAAACCCGCACGACGGCCTCGCGCTGAAGCTCTCGCGCCACAACCTCGGAACCAAGGTCGCCTCAGATCTCGGACACGTTCTCGCGGCGACAGAATCCCTCTCCACCCCAGAGTGCGAGGCCGCGTATAAGATCCTCAACAACGACAAATCCCCCGGCGGCTACATCGAGACCGTGGAAAAAATCTTCGCCATCGCGCGCGCCGTGGGAGAGGAGGCCGGCGCCGTGTGCGGCGCGCACCTCAAGGTCCGCTGGGACTCCGAGCCCGTGTACTGTAAGCAATCCTGTCAGGTTTTCTGGACTCCAGAGAGGATGGCCCTGGTCGACCAGATCGACGCCGCGGTCGCGAAGGTTCTCCCCGGTGGGCACGAGATCGTGTGGCTCCACGAGAGCGTTACGCTTCCCTTCCCGCCGTTCCCGCTGGTGGACATGAAGGCAGATTTTGACGCCATCGTGCCGGTTTTGATCCCGGCGGCGTGCCAGGACGCGGCCGACATGGACGGCATCCTCGGGTGGTACTCCTCGGGGTGCCGCGACGAGAATCCGAAGCTGAAGAAGTGCGAGTTCAGCTACGACTGAGCCCTGACGACGCGCATGAGCAGAAATGCGCATGTAAATGACCCTTAGCACGATGTAAAGAGCACTATGTACTCTATGTGCCAGACTGGCGAGATACAAACTTTGGACAACTTTATAACGCGCTGCGCCGCTAACGAGCTAGCACTACCTTTCCGTTGGGAGTTCCGATACGACCATTGGTGGAGGCACGATGGACGCACCGCCGCTGGGCTGGACGGCGGAGGGGCGCGCGCGTAAGATGCGTGCACTCCGTGCAGAGGCCGGCCGCAAGGCGAAGGAGGAGCTCGACGCCGCGAGGGAGAGGTGCGCGCCGTGTCTCGCCATCGCGTTTACCGTGGAACCACATTCTCACCCGAGACGGCACCCTCGTCGCTGAGCCCGCCTCGTCCCCCTCCCGTTGTCTCTCACAGGTTACGCAAGAAGGAGGCCCTGCTGCGCAGGATGAAGCAGGACAGGCTGAAAGAACACGAGACGCTCCGGAGGATGGCGACCGCGGACGACGGCGAGGCGCTCGAGCGACGCGCGAGGGAGGCGGAGGCGCGTGCCGACGACAAGGAGAACAAAAGGCTGTGGTTCCGACCGTGCGAGACGTGCTTCGAGATACGCAAGGCTGCGGCGCTCGGCAAGGACCCGGATTACGCCTCGAGGCTGTGCACGAGGTGCAACGCTCGCGCGGTCAAGGAGGCCGCGGAGGAGGTGCGAAGGGTCCGGCTGGACGGTGGGGCCCGAACGGACGACGACGAAAACGAAAACGACGCGTCCGGGACGAACCCCCCCCGAACGGTCGACGCGTTGCGAGCGGACCTCGCCGCCGCGGAGGCGGCGGTGGCGCTCTCGGGCGTGGAGGACGACAGACTCGCGGCGTTGGATCGATGCGCGCAGCTGCGGGTCGCCATCGAGACGGCGCGGGTGGGCGCGACGAGGGAGGCGCGGCGGCGGCGGCTCGAGGAAAAGGAGGAGGACGACGACGACGACGAGGACGAGCGAGTCGACCTGAACACGTCCATGGAGACCGAGCCGGGAACCGGGGAGACGTGGATAAACAGCTGACGGACTTTCGACGATCGACCAAATCCCCGAACACGACGGCGCCACCTCGTAGTTATGATACACTCGACGCAGAAATCACAAGCCTACCCAGTACGACCGCCCGTTGACGTTGTGTATGGGCCCGACGTCCGGCGCGGTGACGCTCCACTCGTACCAAACCTTCGAGGGACCGATGCACCGCCACATGTGCGCCTCCACGTCGCACCCGGCGGGTACGTGCACGGGGTATCGGAGCGGGAAGTAGATCGGGAACCAGCTGAACATGGGTTCGCCCGTCGGCCCCATGGTGTGCGTGGGCGGGTATATGCTGCAGTGCACGTTACCCGCGGGTCCCTCGTAGAGCTTCGCATCGAAATACCCCGCGAAGCCGTGCATCGTCGCCGCGTGCGACCTCGGTTCCCGTCGCCACCGAAGCTTGGCGTACCGGGAGTTGTCGACGACGTCCGCGTGGTTGGGATGCTCGAACGTGAACACCTCCGCCGGGTCGGCAATCAGAGAGCACCGGTGCAGCTTCACCACGTACGGCGTCTCCATGTGAGCCAAGTCACCGTACGCCTTGGCGTCGTTCCACAGCTTGGCGCAGGTGACGGGCGCGAGGTAACTGGTGTACGCCTGCGGGATGGACACGCCGTCGTCCTTGAGGAACCTCTGCGCGCCGTCTAGGCACTCGGGCGACAGCTCGTTATCGCCGAACGATCCCAGCAGCTCCGACACCAGCACGTCCGCCTTCTCCGGCGGATCCGCGGCTCGCATGTCGCTCGACATCACGCTCACGTTCGTCCACCCCTCCGCCGCCACAAGCGACTGGAGCGTGATGACGGCGTTGGGGTTCTTCTCCACCGCGTACACCCTCAGTTTCCGCCCGCACCTTTCCGACGCCCTGAGGGACGCTCGGACCAAGGGCCCGCGGCCCGCGCCGACAACCATGAGCACCGTCTCCTTCCCAGCCGCCGCGTCCGCGTCCGTGACCCGGTCCCTGAGGCACGCCAAGACGGCTTCCTCGTAGCACGTGTACTTGGACGCGTCCTTCTCGAACGTCTCGTACGTGGCGCTCTCCAGGTTGTCCATCAGCGGCTGGAGCGGCGCCTGGAGGTAGTCCCTGTACCCAGCCTCAACGAGCTCCTGCTCCGTCGCGTCCGGGATCTTGCGGAACAGGTAGACGAGATACTCCCACCGCCGCCGAGTCGAGTGCCATCCGTCGCGGGACCCGGTCGACGCCGCCGCCTGCGCCGCCGCCTCCGCGGGCGTGGGCTCCGCGTCCGCCGCGACGGCTGTGTCTCCGTCCCCGCCCGACGGACGTCCAGCCGTGTCGCCGTCGCCGCCCGCGGCGCGGAGCACCACCTGCACGTTCCGCCGCAACATCGACGTCAGGAACTCCTGGTGCCGCTTGGGTAAAACGGGAAACCCGCGCTTGTTCGTGGTGAACGCGTCCTCGGCGACGACGATCGCTCGGACCGGTTCGCCGATCCACCGCGCCAGCTCCCCGTCGCTCGGAAGAGACGCGCCCACGTGGAGGCACACCCCGAGCTGCGGGTGGCCCTCGCACGCGGCGCGTAGGAACGCCCACGCCTCGAACGGGTCGTGAATGCGGCGTCGGGTGCACGCGTCGACGGCGGACGCGAGCGACTCGGGTGTGCCAACTGTGCCAACTGCGCCCGCCAGCTGTGATGACCCGCGCGCGTCGTCGGAATCCATCGAATCCATCGCCGCCGCCTCCGCCGCCTCCACGGCTGGATCGACCAGCGGGACGCGGACCCAGAGCGCGGTGTGCGACAGCGCGCCGAGGAACTGGCACACGATCCTCGCGTAGTTGGCGGCGCCGAGCCGCGGCGGCGGGAGCAACACCGCGTGCAGCGAGAGGTGCGCGGCCCATCCGAGCTCCTGTCGCAGCGCCGCCTCGCTGTCCGCGCGGTACGGCGCGGACGGCGAGTCGGCGTCGATCCACGGCGACGTCTTGCCCACCACCTGCGACGACCACTGCGCGGAGTTGAGGAGCAGGTCGGAGCGCGCGAACGGCGCGGGCGCCGGGGCGGACGGGTCGCGGGAGGCGGCGGCGGCGGACGGGCGGCGGTGGCGCGGATGCGCGAGGGGCGCGACGAGGAAGTCGAGGCCGCCCGCGAGGGTGTCCGCGAGGCATCGCTGCAGGTCGCCGCAGACGTCCACCTCGAGCCCGGCGTAGGCGCTGTCGCCGAGATCGGTCCGGCGCGCGAGCGGCATGAGCGCAAGGGGGCGGCGGAGGCACGCACGAGTGTTGACGACGGTCCGAGATCGGATCGTGATGTTGACGAGCCAGGCGACAACGGAATCAGAATTCTGGGGACGACGTTCGCGATGGGCGCCGCGCCAGCCGCCCTCGGCGATGCGGCCGTGATCGACTCGCTGTCTAAATGGATCAAGTCGACGCTCGCGCCCATCTCCGACGCCGACCCCGCGGTGCTCGGAAAGTACGTCCTCGCGCTGCTCAAGAAGGATGAGCCTCTCGCGGTGCTGCGCGCCAACTGCGCGCGAGAGCTGGCGGACTTCCTCGAGGACCAGACCGGCGGGTTCGTGGACGCGCTCTTCGCCAGGATCGATCACGAGATCGAACGACACGACGCGCGCGCCGCCGCCGCCGATACGGGCGGCACCGCGGAGGAGGACGAGGTCGACTACGGGGAGGGATCGTCGGACAGCGAGGAGAGCCTTGACGAGCGACCGCGAGGTCGACGCGAGAAGGAGAAGGACGACGCCGGCGTCGACGACCGCCGCGACGAGCGGCCGGGTTCCGGGCGATCGGACGATCGGCGCGAGGGACGCGAGAGACGCGCGAGAGACGCGCGGGAGGAACCGGAGCGGCGACGAGGGCACAGAGCGCCCGGGTCCAGATCTCCGGGCAGGTCCAGATCGGCGTCGCGCGATCGGGGGTATCGAGGAGCGCCGCGAGGAGCGCGCCGGACCCAAGACGACTGGGACCGCCGCGGGAGGACGCCGCGATCCCCCGAGGGAGGGCGGTTCGACGGTCGCGACCGTCGACCGCCGCCGCCGCCGGGGCCGCCGCCGGGGCCGGGGCCGCCGCGAGATCGCTTTGCTCACGTTCCGCCGGTGAGTCACCGCCCCAAGGTGGCCCCGCCGACGTACCCGACGCCCCTCCCGGAGGACGCCGCGCGCGAGATTCCCGAGCCCGCGGATGGCACCGTGCGCTCGGTGTTCTTCATGGCGCCGGAGAGGGCGAGGAAACATTTCGAGAGGTTTCACCGGACGGATTTCGCCGTCAAGCTGTACGACTTTTACTCGCAGTTTGGCGTCGTCGAGGACGTTCGGCCGAACCACAAGAGGTTTTACGCCACCGTCGTCTTCGAGGACGCGGAGAGCGCGCGAAGGGCGGTGCGTTATCGCAGGGTGCTCTTCTGGGGCAAGGAGTTGCAAAACGTGGAGACGCGGTGGGCGCTGCCGGATGAGGAGGTTGAGCGCCGGAGGGAGGAGAAGATTAAAGCGTCGGCGGAGGAACGGGAAACCGCGGCGAGGCGACGGACGGAGGAGGCGGAGGAGCGCGAGCGGAATCGTCAGAAGGCGGTCGAGGCGCTTCGGGTGAAGTGCGAGGCGGCGCGCAAGCTCGCGGCGATCGAGGCGGAGAAGCGCGCGCTCAAGGAGAGGCTCGAGGCGGCGACGGCGCGCAAGACGGCGCACGCTCACCCGGCGAAGAAAAAAGGAAACGTCGCGGCGGCTGCTTCGAAATTGGAGCGGGACGCGAGGGAGCTGCGGGCCAAGTACGAGGCGATGCTCGCGGCGAAGAAGCGCAAGGCAGGGACGGATGGGGACGAGGCGAAAGGGAACAAGCGGGGCAAGAAGTGAGCGAGTAACCGCGTCGGGCGCGTTTTGAATTCGATCGGTGAAATTTTTCACTCACTTTGGCAGGTCCTCCCGTCCCCTATGAGTATCCCTCTCGAGGTACACCGTGCAGTCCACGTGCCCCCCGGTCGCGCCCATCGTCGCGTTGTACACCCCCCTCGCCGCCTTGACGACCACGGCATCGTCCACGCCGTCGCTCACCCGCAAAGTCACGTGCGCGACGAGCTCCCCCGAACCTTTCGCCTTGAACGCCCTCGACTCGACGACGTCGGCAACCCCGGGGATCCTCTTGAGCTCCTTATCGCACCTGGCGAGCGATTCGATCCTCGCCCTGGCGTTTGGGCCGCCGAAGAGCGCGCGGGAGGTCCGCCGCATCAGCGGCAGCGCGTTGTAGACGATGCATCCCGCCGCGAACATCGCCTCGCCCCACTCCGTGTTTTGAGATTCGCCCCCCATGACGTCGTGCACCCACTGGGAGATTGGAACGCGCGCCGATCGGAATCCGTCGGCGAGGGCGAAGAGGAAGAGCGCGTGCAGGTTCATCTCCCGCGCGCTGGAGAAATCGCCGATCCACTCGGCCCCCTTGGTGAAGAACATCGCGGCGCCCAGCGCGTCGACGGCGACGCGCACCGACGACGGCGCCATGAGCGACGCGGGGTGTCTGTACTCGCTGAACAACTCGCCCTTCACGCGGTACCCCTCCGCGAGCAGCGCCAGCACGGTGAACGCCAGGAAGCACGACACCGAGAACGCGGCGACCAACTCGAGCCGAGGCGGGCGCTCGTGCCCGATGACCAGCGCCCGGAGGTTGAGCATCAGCACGGCGCATCCCGCGAGCACGTGCAGGGCGTCCCGCACCAGGGCGCCATCGGCCGTCGCCAATCCCGCGCCGAGCTCGAGCACCGAGAGCGCCGCGAGGATCGACGCGTACGAGATGAGCCTCCTGCCGTCGCGTGGGAGCCGGGCCCATCGCAGCGGAGCCTCGACCAGCCACACCTGAACCCTGCCCATCATGCGCTGACGGTTGTGGGGCGCGAGGTTTTGCGATTGCGTTTATCCGTCCAATAAAATGAGGTTGACGAGACGTCGCTCACACGACGAGGCGCGCGGATGGCGATCCTCGCGAGCTCAGGACGGGCACCCGTCGCGAGGCATACATCGACGACGATCGCCCGCACGGGGGAGAGCAGTCGCGACGTCGCGCAGGAGCCGCGTCGAGGGGTCGCGGTGAGTCGCCGCGCGGCGCTGCTGGGGTCTTCAGCGGCCATCGTCGGCAAGGGACGCACCAAGCCCGCCGTCGCCACCGACTTCGTCAAGGACCCATCCTTCTTCGCGGAGTGGTCCTACTCGCAGCCCGCGGACATAATTCCTTACATCAAGGCCACGGCCAACGAGGGTGACCCGGCGTCCGTGCTCACCGCCATGGACACCTTCGGGAGGTATTACCCCATGTACAAGCTCGGCGACGAGAAGGGACGCATACTCGCCGGGTTGGTGAAGGAGCGCCAGCCGAGAAGGTCCGTCGAGATCGGCACGTTCTTGGGGTACAGCGCCATATGGACCGCGTCCAACTTACCACGCGGCGCCACCCTGACGTGCGTCGAGTTCGAGCCCAGGCACGCCGCCGTCGCGAGGGAGCTTGTGCGATTCGCGGGATTTGCGAATACGGTCGAGATCCTCGAGGGCGCGGGGTCGGAGCGGGTACCGGACGTGAGGAGGCGGGTGGGCGAGGGCGTCGCGGCGGACATGATCTTCCTGGACCACTGCAAGGAGTGCTACCTGCCCGACCTCAAGCTGATGGAGGGCGCCGGTCTCGTCGGAAAAGGGACGATCGTCGTCGCCGATAACGTGATTTATCCAGGGGCTCCGGACTTTCTGGATTACGTGGACACGAGCCGCGGTCGGTACGAGACGACGCTGCTGGAGGCTGCGTTCGAGTACGATCAGGTGTGGAAGAAGGACTGGGTGCCGCAGAGGGACGCGCTGAGCTACTCGGTGTACGTCGGAGGGAGCGACAGAGGAACGTGATGAATAGCGCCGACGATTATTTTTTAGTGGTGATGAAACGCACAAAGTAGTCCACTCAACCAAAGACCGATCCAAAAACTGATTTGCTTCCCGTCGTTTACAACATGCACAGTGTCCTAATCTGCAACAGCTATCAGAATGTGAGTTGTTAAGTCAGCTAAGGGTGGTCGCGCCAGGTTGCCTACGCGAGGCGCGACCGAGTCATCGCTATCCTGTCCCCCGTCCGAGGCGGGACCCGTCAAAATGTCAAAAATATCGTCTGCGTCGGCGCGTGGATCTTCCGAGTGTTACTGACCCATGCCGCCAAAGTTGAACCCTCCCTGGGGCATCATGGGCTGCTCGAACGCGAACTGGTTCCCGGCCGCGTCCATCCCCGGCGCCAGGTTCTGGTCGTCTTCGTCCTCCAAGCCGAAGTACTCCTCCAGGATCTTCATCGCCTTCTCGTAGATCTCGTTGTTGTTGTGGTTCTGGAGGTTCTCAATCTTCTCCAGGCCCTCCGCCTCGTCGATGAACTGCGCGTACTGGTTGGGCTGGCCGTCCATGCGGTCAACCTCGCCAACCTTGAGGATGTTCTCCAAGCCCTCCAGCGCCACGGTCACGATCCGAGCGTCCGAGCAGACGATCAGGTCGCACAGCGGCTTGATGCACCCCTGCTCCACCAGGTACTTGATCTGCTGGTGCGTGCCGCCCGACGTCGCGTTGGAGATGGCCCACGCCGCCTCCTTCTTGATGTCAAACTCGGCGTGCGCGAGCAGGTACACGAGCGGCGGGACGATGTTGTTCTCGACGATGGCCTGGATCTGGTCCTTGTTACCCGCGGTGATGTTGGAGATGGTCCAGCACGCCTCCTTCTTGATGCTCTTCTTGTGATCCGCGGTGAGCAGCGCGAGGAGCGACGGGAGCGCTCGGCAGTTGATGACAATCTGCGTCTGGTAGTCGTCGCCGGTGACGATGTTGCCCACGGTCCTCAAAGCCGGGATGAGCACCGACGGGCACTTGCTGCCGAGAAGCTCCACCAGCCTGCGGCAGACGCCCGCCTCGATCACCGCCTGGATCTTGTCGTTGGTGCCGTCGCTGAGGTAGCTCAGCGCCCAGCACGCATCCGTCAGCACCTCCTCGTCGTTGGAGTGCACCAGCCTCGCGAGCGCGGGGAGCGCGTCGCGGAGGAGCTCAAACTGGGGCTGCGGCTTGCCGCGGCAAAAGTTGGAGAGGGTCCACGTGGCGTTGCGGAGCATGGTGAGCTTGGAGTGCTCGTTGAGCTGCTCCAGGAGCGGGTGAAGCGCGTTCTGCGCGAGCACGAGATCGCGGCACTTGGGGGAGTCGCCCGCGATGTTGCCGAGGGCCCACACCGCCTGCTCGCGGACGTCGTCGGAGGGCGATCGGAGGAGCTGGACGAAGATGGGGACCGCGCCGGAATCGATGACGACGCCGGTGTTCTCGGAGGTTCCGGACGCGATGTTGGTGAGCGCCCACGCAGCCTCGAACTGGAGCTGGGGGAACGCCTCGCACTTGAGAAACTCGACAAAGTAGGGCACCACGCCAGCCTCGATGACCTCCTGGATGGGGGGCGCGCGCTCGATGGAGAGGAGCTTGCGGAAGGAGGTGGTGGCCTCGACCTGGATCCTGGGATCGTTGGACTTGACGCCCTCGACCATCTGGGGCAGGCTCTCCAGCTGTGTTCACGGGGAGGAGCGAGGGTCAGCGCGAGGAAAAGGAGCGAGCCGGCGCCGTTTTTCGCGTGCGGTGGGAAAGGGGGGTGGAAAGATCTGGACGGAGGCGCACCTTGGCGACGTTGTTTGTGGCGGCGGACGAGGTCGAATCGCCCTGGGTCGCGGCGCCATCCCTGTGAGTTTAGCGAAGAGGCGGTTGAAGGTGAGCGACGCCGCCGTGGCGGGGCGAGGGGTCGGGCGGACGACGCACGGGGGCGGCGAAAAAGACGGGGGGAAAATAACCCCTCGACGGCGAGTTTTTTGAAAAGGGCGGTAAAAGGCTGCACGGCGCGCGCGGATGAACGCGCCGACGACGGCCGGTGACCGCCCCCGACGCGCCAGCCACGCCATCCGCGTCCTCGAACCGATCGAATCGACCCGAGGCACGCACCTGCGCTTCTTCAGGAAGGCCTCCTCGCGCTTGTCCTTGCGGATCTGGATCATGCCCTCCTCGCGCTTGCGACGGGCCTCATCGGCGTCGATGACCTTCTTGAAGCCCTTCTTGCGCGCCTCGCTTCTGGACGGGCGGAGCATGGTCGCGTGACTTTGGTTAAAGTGCGCGCGAGCGGTGCGACTCTTCGAGGGGCGGGTACCGCGTGGGGTGCCTCGCGCGTCTCGGTGTGCGGCCGCGTCGTCTCCAAAAAAAACACAGCTGTCCACCAGCCAGCCAGACCCTGGCACCTGGGAGAGGACGTGCTGGTTGTTGGCTGGTATCGACGGAGGTTTTTCAGTCGGGCTTGAGGCCTCGGATAGGAAGTCGTGGCTCCTCGCGCCGAGTCAGACAGCGCCCGGCGCGCATGGTGTCGTGGAAGGACCGCGATGCGGTGGTGGAAACGCTGTACCGCGACGTCGACGCGCTGAGCCCGCGGCTGAAGGACCGGCGACTCATACGAAGGTTCGCCGCGACGAGAGACTACGACCCCACCCGAACTCTCCTGCTCCTCGTCGAGTACGACAAGTGGCTGGCGAAGAGCGGCCTGCTGGACGACAACCTCGGGCGCGATCCCGGGGTGCGCGACGAGATGCGACGACGGGGGACCATGCGCCTCCTCGACCCGCGAGATGCGCCGGCCGTGCACCGCGCCGGCGCCTCGATCGAGGACGCGCCCGACGAGCGACGGCGACTCTCCGCGCAGAGGCTCACCTTCTTGCAGCTGCACACCCCGTCCATGTGGCGCACGGCGAGGGACAAAGACGGCTGCCCGGCGGTGTACACGAACCTGGAGTCCTACCGCCGAGGCGCGAGCAAGGACGTGGAGAACACGTTCGTGTGGATACTGGAGACGGTGTGCCGCGAGATGGACGAGGACGACGCCGAGGACGCAGCCGGCGAGGACACAGCCGGCGACGGCGAAGGAGGTCGGTTCACCATCTTACTCGACGCGTCAACCTGCGGCGAGCGCGACTTCAGGGCGGCGGCGTGGATCGCGTGTTGCGCGAACCTCGGACGCGTGCTGCAGACGGCGCTCAAGCGCGGGTTTCGTGGTAGGCTCAACAGGTTTTACGTGTACCCCACCGGTCGAGCGGCGAGGAGTCTGCTGCGAATCGTAAAGCCCTTCCTCGGCAAGTACACCCCTCCGAAGATCGTCACGGTCGACGGCGGCGAGAGGGGCGTTGCGAAACTGGTCGAGGTATTCGGCGTCGACGCGCTACCGCCGCACCTGGGTGGTCGCTCGGAGCTCATCTCGGTGCCGCTGTCGGAGGACGACGAGCCGGCGCCGCCGACTGAACGACGCGAGGACGAGGACGCGCGGGAGAACCCACCGAATGTTGGGACCCACCCGCGCCGTGCCGACCCACGCGGACGACGCCCGAGGAGAGACCTGGACGACTACGCCTGGTTCATCAAAGTCCCGATCCTCAACTTCCTCCTCGTCGCGGGCCTCGTGGCGTCCTCCGCGGCGCCCGGGTCTTCTTCTCGACCAGGCTGCTCTTCTCGACCCGCTCGAGCGAGGCGCGCGATGGTCAGGACGGCGAGAAACGCGTTCGCGTGGCACGTGATCGGGTCGTGCCTGTTCGGTCTGGAGTTCTCCGGGGTGCTGAGCGCGGGAGTGAGCGCGGTGTGCGCGACGTGGCGTGAGGCGAGACGATCGCGGCGGTGAGGGTGAGGTTGGGGTTGAAACGCGGAGAGGGCGAAAACGTTCGTTCGATTGAGAATTCGGGCCTCGGCACCCTCGGCTGCCAGAGGATTTGCCACGCAGGCGAATTCGATTCTAAAAAACACTTTTTGAAGACTGAATTCTTGTGCAAGATCCACTCATGTTTGACCTAAGTGAGACGACAAGCGGTTGTGCCGCATTGCCGTTTCTGCTTTTTTTTATCCGCCACGCCAAAATGACGACGCCACGAACGCGCCTGGGCATTGAGCGGGGCGCCGAGCACGTTTGCGCGAAGATGTACTCGGTGAGCTCGCTCGTTGTGGGGTGTGCATCGCGACCGTCACCGCGCGCGGGCGGCGGTCCGCGATCTCGCGTCGCTGTCCGCGCGTGGGTGCGCGCCCCGGTGCCCCGCGGCGACGCTTTCAAAACGCGAGGAGGCGGCAGAGATTACCTTTTCGGCCGAGGTGGCCCGCGAGGCGCCGCGCGGAGGCTGCGCATGGCGGACCCCGGCGCCGAGAGCGCCGCGGGCGGCGGCGAATCGAGCGGCAAGCAGGGCAAGAAGAACAAGCAGGGCAAGAAGAAGAACAAGCAGGGCAAGAAGGGGGAGAACGAGGACCCAGCGGCGGTCACCGACGAGGAGACGGAGGAGGGCGAGGGCGAGGGCGCGGACGATGAGGTCGCCGAGGCTGCCGATGCGGACGCTAGGTTCAAGTTGAGCCGCGGTACCATCGTCGTCTCAGTCATCCTCGTCTTCCTCTCCGTGGTCATCGCCGCGCTCGTCCACCTCCCCTTCCGCGCCGCGGCGCTCAAGTCGGTGAAGGTGACCTACAACGTCCTCAAGATTTTAACGCAGGGCGGGCTGAACCAGGCGCGAACCAACGCCGATACCGTCGACGGGATCCTCTCCATATTAACCCTGATCGTCTTGCGGTTCGCGCTGCAACCGGTGGCCAAGCGACTGTACTTTTGGTGGACCAACACGCGCTCGGAGAAGCAGTACGAGGCCTCGCCGCTGTACTGGCTGCTGCTCAACGTGTACGGGCCGGTTGAGTTGGCGCTGGTCACCGTCGCGGGGATGCGACTGCTGGAGGCGGGCATCGAGCGCATCGGCATCATCCCCACCGCGCTGTTGAACACCGTGGTGGAGAAGCTCGTGGTCGTCGCGCTGGTGGCGACGCTGTCGCGGGTGGCGCTGAGCTGGCAGGACAGGTTCTTCGAGCAGCAGGCTTTCGAGTTGGAGCTCGAGGGCAAGACGCTGCAGGCGGATCGGCTGGCCGGGGTGAGCAAGCTCTCGTCGATCGCGACGTACCTGGTGACGATCGTGCTGGGTTTGAAGGCGCTCGGGGTGAACGTCGGCGCGCTGGTGACCTTCGGCGGTATCTCGGGTCTCGCCATCGGTCTCGCCGGTCGGCAGATCCTGGAGAACGCGTTCATGGGTCTGATGCTCTACGCCACGGCGCCGTTCATGCCGGGCGACGAGATCGTCTTCTCGACGAGGGAGGAGAAGAACATCCAGGGGCACGTCATCGACATCGGCCTGTTTCGTACGTCCATCAGGTCGTTCCAGCGCGAGCTGTACTACGTCCCGAACTCGCTCTTCTCGTCCTTGGTGGTGCTGAACATAACCAGGAAAGGGAAGCAGTGGAGGATCAAGCAGGACATCTTGATTCGGCATTCGGACTCGGCGCGCGTCGCCGCGGCGTTGAGCGCCTACCGCTCGCTGTTGAAGAGCGACGGACGCGTGGTTCAGCGCCTGCACAGGCGCGTGTTCCTGTCCGAGGTGACGCCCGAGGGTTTGATGTGCCGCATCTCGTTCTACGTGGAGGCCAAGAACAAGGATCAGTTCTCGGGCATCAACCAGGATTTCCTGAGCGCGTTCCTCGAGACGCTGCGCAAGAACGACGTGCGGCTGGCGGTCCCGATGCGCGGCGTGATGCAGATGCAGGACAGCGATGAGATCTTAGCCGAGCTCGAGCGGTACCGCGAGAAGGAACGAAAGGAGAAGGACGAGAGGGAGATGATCGAGCTCAACGACGAGGGTCTACCCGACGAGGAAGAGAACCTGCGGAGAAAGGAGAAGAAGGAGAAGCAGAAGAGCAAGTTGACGGAGGCGCTCGAGGAGATCTCGGCGTCGGCGTCGGACTCGTCGAAGAAATCGAAGAAGAAGGAGGAGGAGAAGAAGGAGGACGCCTCGGCGCCGAGGTGAGTATCCTCCGTGGCGTAGCGTAGCCGTTGTGAATAGACGCCCTTGGCTGGTAAAAATTCAAGAGTCCTGGCGGGCCACGCTGATGATTCTTCGCCGCGTGGAAACGTGGCCGGTGGCGGCCGCTTTTTATCTGCTTTTTGGGAGAATCGGAGGCGCTGCCGCCAGAGCTCACCGCGTCGCGTCCACCGACCGGCACCCCACCCGGAACGCATTCGTTGTAAACCGGTCAACCTTCGTAAATCCGAGCGCAAGAGACGCGAGCGAGCCGTAAAAGCACGCGCGCAAAGGTGACGTAATTTGGAGGTGGAAAAGTAGCAGAGATGGAGGCCATGAGCACCAGCCGCGTTCAGCTCGCGAGATGCGCCCGCCCCGCGGCGAGCTTAGGCGCAACGCGCCGCCCCGTCGCATCAATGATGTCCAGGCCGACTCGTGTCCACCGCCGCGCGACCCTCGGAGCGCATCGCGCGGTCGTCGACTCGGCGGAGGCTACGGAGGCGGACGAGGAGGAGGCGGCGGCGGAGGAGGAGGCGCGAGACATGGCGCTCCAGCTGGCGACCCTCGCGGACGAGACTCGCGCCGCGGACATCCGCGTCCTCGGCGTGACTAAGAGTGTGCACTGGGCCAGGTACTTCGTCCTCGCCACCGCGTTCAACCGACCGCAGATGCAGGCGGTCGCGAACAAGATGCGCGACCACGTCAACGAGAACTACGGCACCCAGCTCTCCAAGGCGACCACGTCCCAGCAGCAGCAAGGGGACTGGGTTTGCCTGGATGCGGGTGACATCGTGGCGCACATCTTCACCCCGCAGAGCAGGCAGTTCTACGACATCGAGACGCTGTACAAGGGTGCGATGGACGTGCCGCTCCCCTTCGAGACGGAGAGGCCCTCGGACCAGATGGAGGAGGAGGACGACGACGAGTTCGAGGTGATCTTCGACGACGGGCTCGCCAACTCGCCCTTCGCGGACGGGAACTTCGATTAGTCGAGAGAGCTCCGTCTCCGCGCCCCGGGCGAGCGCCCGACGGCGCGCGTGTGCTTTATTCTAGTAGACACCTGTATCGCACTCACCGCAAACGTGTCATCACGCCGGGTCACGAAACCAATCTGCCAAATGTTCGATTATTTTTTGCAAACCAAAACCTGCGCAACGCCTCTCTCTACAGTAGCATGGTGACCGGGTCCTCCATGTAGCTCTTGAACGCCCCTAGCCACTGCGCGCCGACGGCACCGTCCACCACCCTGTGATCGCAGCTCAGCGTCGCGCTCATCATCAGCGCCTCCTCGTACCCGCTCCCGTCCGCCTTCTTCACGACCTCCTTCCTCGCGGCTCCCACCGCGAGGATAGCCGCCTGCGGCGGGTTGACGATGGCGGCGAACTGCTTGATGCCGAACATGCCCAGGTTGCTGATCGTGAACGTGCCGCCGATCATGTCCGTCGCGGACAGCTTACCGTCCTTGGCCTTCCCCGCGAGCAGCCTCACCTCGCCGGAGATTCCGGAAAGTCCCAAGCCGCACGCGCCGCGAACCACCGGGACCATCAAGCCGAGATCCGTCTGAACCGCGACGGAGATGTCAGCCTTTTGGTACCGGCGAATCTTATCGCCCATCCAGCTGGCGTTGACGTCGGGGACCTTCTTGAGCGACAGCGCGGACGCCTTGACCACGAAGTCGTTCACGGAGATCTTCGATCCGCCGTCGGACTGAAGCGCGCCGTTGAGCGAGCTTCGCATCGCCATCAGCCGATCCATCCGGACGTCGACGCTGAGGTAAAAGTGAGGAACGGTGCGCTTGCTCTCCGTCAGCCTCTGCGCCGTGACCTTCTTGATCGTGCTCACGCTCACGTCTTCGAACGGGGGGAAGAATTTGGCAAAGCCAGCCGAGGTATCGCCGGAGGTTGCCGAGGCGACTGTGGCCGACGGGACTCCGTCGCGAATAGCCGTCTGGACGTCGGCCATGACGACGCGACCGTTGGGACCCGTGCCGGCTATCCGCTCGATCGCGACGCCCGCAGCCTCGGCCATCGCGCGCGCCTTGGGGCTGGCGAACACGCGCGAGCCGCTCGGCGCCGCGCGGGGCGCCGCCGCGGCCGCGGGCGCGGCGGGGGCGGCGGGGGCGGCGGGGGCGGGCGCCGCGGGAGCCGCCGCCGCCGCCGCGGGAGCCGCCGACGCGCCGGGCGTGAAATCCGCGAACTTGGCGCAGTCGTTCTCCTCGTCGACCATGATCGCCACCAGCTCGCCCACCTTGACGTCGGTCGCACCCGCGGGCACGAGGATCTTCGCGACGTACCCATCCTCCATCGACTCGAGCGCCATCGTCGCCTTGTCCGTCTCGATGTCGGCGATGACGTCGCCGGCGTTGACCTTATCGCCCGCGGCGATCTTCCACTCGGCGATGTTACCCTGGGTCATCGTCGGGGACAGCGCGGGCATCGTGATCTCCTGGTACGGGGGATCTGCGCGGGGAGAAGCGGTGGGGACGACGGTCAGGGTGGAATCGCTCAAAAATGGCGCACCGCGGAACGCCGGGGAACGAGAAAGATGGAAATATCTCCGCTCGGGACGCGCGCGGATGGGCCGTCCCCGCGGGTGTGCGAAGCGGGTTCACGCGTCTCCGAGGCGATCAGCGCACACGTTGGGGGTACTCACAGTCAGCGGAGGCGGCGAACGACCCGGAATACGATCGGTACGCGCCCGCCCGCGCGACGACTCTGTTCGGGGCGACGCGCCCGCTTCGCAGCGCCAGCAGGGCGGTTCCGGCTCCGACTCCGCCGCGCGGTTCGCCCGTCCTCGCGATCGCGGTCGCCTCCGCGGCGACCGCGGTGGCCGCTCGCCTGAGCGCGTTTCGAAGGCCCATGTCGCCTCGCCGGCGTCGACCGGTGGCGTCTCCTCTCCTTCACGCCTGACGCGTTCGTCGGTGTGATGGAGCGATGACCCTCGATCACAACGAGCAGCACAGGCACGACGTTTGGCACCGCGCGGTCGTCTGGCTGCTTTTTTGGTTGTTTTTTCTCGGGCTGCATTTTTTCGCGGGGAAGGGCCGAAGGGCCGAAGTCGGGTTCGTCGTCGGCGCACAAGTTGACAGTCAGAGGTTGTCGAGAAATAATCGTTTTTTTGGAGAATTTTCAAAGATCGCACGACGGCGCGATTTGAAAAAAATATCGTCGCGGTGGCACGAAACGCGGTTAAAAATCGAGGCCAAAATATTTGAATTTCCAACGATACCAGTTTGAATTTCTCGGACGAAAATTGGCGGCAAGAAACCTAAAAAGCGTCGAACCTCGTGCAACGCGATTCGTTCGCCGGTGCACAACTGTAGTTATTTATTCGGTTCGGCAGCCTGCAAAATTATCGCCCCGCGCGCGACGCCCTCACCGCCCGTCGCGGCGCTCGGGTCCGCCGCGGAGCTGAGCGACCGCGCCCAGGTGTTAGTCACACCCCGTCGAAGGCGTTCCGAACCTCGGTAAGGCTTCGAAGGGTGGACCAGGCGGGGCCCCCGCGTCGCACCTCGGGGCTGCCGAGCCCACGTGGACGACTGGCCCCTGCAGCGGACTCTGGCGCGTGGCGAGCTTTTGTGCCGATCCCGCGCGAGCGGCGCCGGTGCGGTCACGTTTAACGCAGGGTTCATCGGTCCTGATACCCCACGGGCACCATGGAGGAGCCGGCGGAGCCCATCCCGTGGCTTCGCAACAAGGACCTGGCGTACTACGGCCCCTTTCGCGACAACGTCAAGGCGTTCATAAAGAACGAGACCGAGGCTGACGATTTCTACGTGGAGGGAGGGATCCTGGGGCACACGGTGACACTCGCGAAGGGAACCAAGTACGAGGCGAAGATGAGGGTGTACGAGGAGACGATGCTGGATTCGTCGCGGGTGCACTGCGACTGCTGCAGGTGCATCGGGTGGCACCACCACCCGGTGACCAGGAAGCAGTACCACTTCATCATCCACACCGACTTCAGGGCGGACCTGAAGCCCGAGCTGAAGGGCAAGCGCATCTGCCAGATCTGCACGGCCGCGATGCCGGCGAAGGACAAGGTGTGCGCGTCGTGCGGCGAGAACGACGGCGAGACGTCCATCCTGGACTACCAGACGCACCTGATGCACGGCATGCTACACGCCAACGGCTGCGGCCACCTCATGCGCATCAACGGCCGAGAGGCGGGCTCGCGCGTCCTCTCCGGCCAGCAGCTCATACAGATCTGGGAAAAGACGTGCAACCTTCTGCGCGCCAGGGAGGTGAGCGTCGAGGACGTGAGCCAGAAGTACGGCGTGGAGTTTAGGTTGCTCAACCCGGTCGCGTGCGGCAAGACCTGGTACGGCACCTTCGGATACCAGTTCGGCAAAGGGTCGTTCGGCAACACCGCCGCGACGCACCGCAAAGCCGCGGAGCTCCTCCGAAACTTCCCCCTCGCGGACGTCGTGCACGACTTCAAGAACATGAAACCGAGAACCAACTCGTCCAACAACCTGCTCGCGGCGGCGGCGGAGACGGAATCCCCTCAACCCGCGGGCGACGACGAGACGTTGGAGGTGATCGCCAGGTACGAGGTGCTCATGGGTCGGTACGCGCCTCGCACGCTCGGCACACTCGTCGCGCTCCTACTGAGGCTCCAGCGGATCGTCCGGCGGAACGACAAGGCGGAGAAGGAGCTCCTGCTCCGGTCGCAGCGGGAGAGCAAGGAGCGAGGAGAGGCGAACGGGGACGAGGGCGCGGACGCGAAGGCTCGGCGACGCGAGGAGGAGAGGGAAGCCGCGGCGAAACGAAAAGCCGGAACCAGCGAGGCGCTCTTCGAGCCCCTCGCGTTTCAGCACCACAGCAAGCAGCGGAAGCGGGTGGGTGACGAGCGGGGAGACGACGGAGTCAACGGAGTTGAATCGCCGACCGCAAAGCCGCAGAGGCGCGTGATGTCCAGCGCTAAGCCCAGGGCTCTGCCGTCCAGGCCGCTGAGGCCGAGAGGCGCGGACGGGTTGGTGCCCGCGACGGAATCGCCGTTCAAGGCGGAGCCCGCGCCCAACCCGCGGCACCTGGCGGCGTCCATCCGCCCGCAGGTGAAGCGCGAGCTGGACCTCGATCCAACGCAGCTTGGCAAGAAGCTCGCGAGCCGGGAAGGAAAGAAGCGGGCCAAGCCGAGCACGAGCGCGCCGGGGTCGACGAAGGTGGGGTCGTCGAAAGCGTGTCCCGGGTTCGATGTTGACGTCAACACCTCGCGGTGGAGCGACGCACGGATCGAGACGGCGTCCAACCACTGCGTCGAGGTGCTCCGCGAACACGGGGGCAAATACATGCCGAGGCAGGAGGTTCGCGCGCTGGCGAGGGCGAAAGGGGTGGGCGACACCGGGCTGTTGGACCACGTGCTGAAGAACATCAGCGAGCGGAGGGTGATACTGACGAAGACGGCGCCAAAGGCTGAGAAGGGTGAGTGCATGTTTCCGCGCCCGCGTCGTCGTTTTGTTTTTTTTTCCCGTCACGGGTTTGTTTTTTTTATCACCGGGCGAGCCGCTCACCGGGGGTGACGATGACTAGCCAAATCCTAAGCGAGCGCGGCCCCGGCGACGGGAGCCACCTTCGGAGCGATGTTGCCACCCCAAGGCGTCGAGAAAAAGTATCACATCTGACCCGCGAGGTGGATCGCCCGGTCGAAGGCGCTCGCGCCGAGCTCTCCCCGACCCCGCCCGGCGCCTGACCTCAATCTCTCTCTTCCTCCACTCTCGCAGGCGCCACGCAGAGGGCCTCGATCAAGCGACGCCAGAACGCGTCCACCGGTCAGCTGGAGTACATGCTCGAGAGCGTCCCGGGCATGTCCAAGATGGTCGCGTCTGTGTTGATCTCCGCGGGTGCCTCGGGGGGGAAGAAGACTTCCTCCCCGGCGCCCCCGTCGAAAAAGTCTGGCGCCGTCAAAGTTTCGATCAAGTCCGAACCGGCGCAGCAGCAGCAGCAGCGGACGACTCACGTCAAGCCCGAGACGGTCAAGCGCCCGGGGCTAACCGGCGAGCAGAACGCGATGGAGGAGGCCGCCAGGCAGCTCACGCGCGACGACCTCGATCGCGACATCAAGCTCGTGTACAAATCCGTGCTTGAGCACTACAAACCCGCGAGGCCCCGGCCCGGGCGACCCCCGAGCAAAGACGGCAAGGGCGCCAAGTCCAAGGTTCGCGGCGCGGACCTCGTCGCCGCCGCGCGCGTTCTGCTCGATACCAAGCAGTTCGTCAAGACGTACGTGCCCGTCGAGTCGCTGCTGACTCTGAGGCCGCCGCCGCCGAGGGGGCCGGATGGCCAGGGCAAGGGGGGCCGCCCGCCGATGCTCGCCAAGGGCCTCCGAGTCCTGGTCACCGCGGTCATCGACGCGAAGAATAAGGGTCCGAAGGTGAGTGGGATGGACGTCAGCGCCAAGGGGGTCAGGCGGAAGCACGGAGTGGAGACGAAACCCCCGCCCGAGGTTGTCCTCCTCCCGCCCGATCCGCTCCTGTCCGACCTGAAGCTCGCGGTGAACAAGTGCTTCCAGGATCTGTACGTGGTCCTCGCCAAGTTCAAGGTGACGTACGCCGTGGGGTTCGAGTCCACGAAGGACGCGACGAAGCTCGGCGCGAAGAAAATCGGCGGCGCGAGGGTCGAGGTGCACGGCGACGGCGCGGACCTGGAGAGCGAGTTTCGGTACCAGGGCGGACTCGATCAGTGGGTGGTTCGATGCGTGTGCGGAACGTGCGACGACGACGGCGAACGGATGATTTGCTGCGACGCGTGCGAGGTGTGGATGCACACGAGGTGCGTCAGCATAGCGGACTCGCAGGGAACGCCGAGGAAGTGGACGTGCGCCGACTGCGAGGACAAGGGTAAGGTTTCGAGCGGCGGCGGCGGCGGCGGCGGAGGCGGCGGGAGCGGGGTTTCATCAAACGGCGGCGCGGCGGCGCGGGAGCGTCCGCCGCCGACGCTGCGTCGACCTCTGCCGGAGCGGATCCTCAAGAGGCGCAAGGCGACGCGCCGGTGAGTGACGACGCGCGAGACGAGACGATCAAACGATTCTGTGTAATTTTGCATAACAAGCTTTGAGCCCCTCGTCAGCCGACGCGGAGCCGCTCAAAGGACCAAACACCCACCCTCTCCCCCTCGAATCCCATCTCCTCTCCTCGTTCGTCCCGCGAGATGGATCATCTCACATGGTGTCCGCCTTCTGCGCCTTCTGCCACGCCGTCGGGAGCATCATCAGCTTCTTCATCTTGGGCACGTACGCGCGCTGGCTGAAGTTGTCGTAGCCGTTTTCCTCGATGGCGTCGAGGATGTTCCTGTAGACGTCGAGCGCGGACCAAACCGGCCACCTGGCGTCCGCGTGGAGGCAGTTGACCCCAGCCTCAGCCTCCGCGAACACCTCCCTGGCGCGCGCGATCTGAAACTTCATGAAAGCCTTCCACCGATCGTCCACCTTGCCGGTGACGGGCGAGTAGAGGCCGCCGCGGACGATCTCGGATTCGTCGATGCCAAACTCCGCCAGCTCGTCGAGCGGGATGTAGATGCGGTTGCGCGTCTGCACGTCCTCGCCCACGTCCCGCAGGATGTTGGTGAGCTGGTTGGCGAGACCGAGGGAGAGCGCAGCCTTGTACACCTTGGTCAGGTCGCCCTCGAAGTTCTCGTCGCATCCCATGATGGGCATGGACATGAGCCCCACGGTGCCCGCCACGCGGTAGCAGTACTCGTAGAGCTCGTCGAAGGTTCGGTACCTGGGCTTCACGAGGTCCATTCGCATGCCGTCGACCATGTCGCGGAAGGGCTGGATGTCCACGGGGAACCTGGACAGCGTATCGCACAGCGCGGCGTCGATGATGTCCGCGGGCCTGCCCTCGAAGATGGCCTCCAGGCGGTTCTCCCACTGGTCCAGAGCCTCTGGGGTGATGTGGCTCGCGTTGGGTCCGTCGACGAGCTCGTCGGTTCGGCGGCACCAGACGTAGATGGCCCAGATGGCGCGCTGCTTCTCCGGCGTCATGAGCTTGGTGCCGAGGTAGAAGGTCTTGGCGTACTCGCCGGTGACCTCGTCGCATCGCTCGTACGCGGCGTCGAGCATGGCCGGGGGCACCCTGGGGGGCGGGACGAGGATGCCGGATTTCTGCCGGGCGACGCAAGCCTCGAGGGCAAACTGCTCGACCTCGCGGCCGTTGGACGCGACGACGTCCTCGGGCCTTCGCTGATAGGTGGAGGTGGAGGGCGAACCGGACTCCATGACGGCGGCCACGACGGTCGACGGGGACGCGCGGTCGTCGTTACGGAGACGAAGATTGGCCCCGATGCCGCCGTTCGTGCGGGAAGATTTCCCGTAGCGGGCGCCCATCCGGGCGGCGCCTCTCGCAGCCCTCGACGCGGCTCCCCCCGCGGGGGCGTCGCAGCGACCCGAGACGCTGCATACGCCCGCAAATCGCGCAGTCACCGACGCCGCGGCGGCCATGGCAGACATGCTTCACGCGCTTTTCCGGACCCTTCTCGGCTCCACGAACGTTCGCGAAGGGGACGCCCCAATGTGCGGTTTCGCACGGACGCGCTCGCTCCCGGAAACGCAGTCGACGCGGCGTGCGCGGTGCGTTCGGTGTCTCGAACGACGCGCTGCTGGGACCTTCGGGAGTCTCGTAAAGCGTTGGCTGCGACGCTCTCTCTTTTGGGGTTGCGTTCGCGCTGTGTCGTGTGTCGAAGCCGCCGGGGGTGCGGCGTCTCGAGGTTCCCTTGCGTCACCTCGAAAGCTCAGCCTCCCTTTTCATTGCGTCTGTGGATAAGCGTGCGGGTTTTCGACGGGTAAAAAACCAGCGTCGTGACTCACGCTGCAAATCAGACTCGCTGTCGATACGCGTGATTTTTGCAACTTTCCCGGCCTGTGATTGGTCAATATTTTTCAACTCGGAGAATCTCGGGCCTTCAATCGTCGTCATTGGTCCCGGGGCTGCGGTCGCAATCTGGGGTTCAGTTCGAAGATCCAAAAAGGCGAAAAGCGAGGCAGACTCCCCCGTGTTCACAAACCCACACAGGTGAATCCCGCGCCCGATCCAGGAAGAGAAAATCACAGCAGCTTTTCTCCCCGACTCGGCCGTTTCTTTCTTCTCAGCTCAGCGCGTCCGTGAGGCTCCTGTGCGCCGCCCCTCTCACGTCCGCCGCCCTATCCCCGTCGCGCATCTCCTCCAGCGTCTTCACGAGCGCCGCCCGCGCGACGCTTCCGCTCGCGAGCGCGCGCGCCGACGCCCCCATCGCCTCCGCCGCGACGCATCTCAGCTGCGACACCCTCGGGTCGACCCCGCACTCGCGCATCGCGTCGCATAGGGGCGCGAGCCACGCCTCGACCGTTCGTGGCTCGGACCCCAACGTCGCGCTCCTCCGCGCGAGGGCGGCGACCACCTTAAGGCCCGCCGCGCGTCGGGTCCACGGCTGCGCGGGATCTATAGCGGCGGACGCGATTCGACCGACGTCGAGGGCGACAACCTCCATCGATCCGCGAGCGGTGGCGCCCGCGCACAGCGTCGCGAGGCACCCCAGCGCGCTCTCCGCCACCGCGCCGCCCGCCTTGGCCTCCGACGCCCGGCGGTGCGCCTCCTCCTCCATCTCCCGCGACGTCGCGCCGGCGGTCGATCGGTCCTCGTTACTACCGGGGTCGTCAATCGACGCGTCCGCGGAGCGCGTTTGGGTCGGATCGAGCGCGTCGCGGAGTAAGGGGAAAACCGCCGGGAAAAAGTCGAGCACGGGATTCGATCCCCCGACGTCCGCGTTGCCGTCCGGTCCCGCGAGCGCGGCGAGGGACCTGTCCAGCGCCCTCAGCGCGGCTTCGCGGTAGCTCGACTTTTTCCTCGCCGCCTCGGCGACGAGCGCGGCGACGACTTCGTCGCCGCCGAACGTCAACGCCGCGGCCGGGCACTTCTCCACGACGTCCGCCACCGCGGGCAACAGCGACTCCTTGCCCTCCCAGACCCGTCCCGGGAGCTCCTTCGTCAGCGCCGCGAGCATCTCTGGGGCTTTTCCGGCGACGACGTCGGGGGCGGCGGTGGCGAGACCCGCGAGCGCGCTCGCGCCCTGTCGCTTGATCTGGTACTGCGAAGAGCCGAGCCTGGCGAGGGCGGAGGCCAGGATCTCGTCCAGGTAGAGCCTCACCGTCGACGAGGCTCCCGAGGAGTTCTCCTCCCAGACCTCCTCCCACTTCTTCCGTCGCTTGTCATCCGCGTCGAACCGACCGACAAAGGCCAGGGGCAAAATCTTCGTCGCGTGGTCTCGGAGGGCGTCGGAGGCGTTTCTGGACAGTTCGAGAGCCAACGCCGCGGCGAGCGTCGCCCGACGTTCGTGGTTGTCGTCGTCCACGGACTCGTACGCGGCGGCCACGTCCTCCACGAGCTGGTTCACCCTGGCCTCGGTCGCGTGTCTCGCGACGGCGGCGACGGCTGAGACCATCGCCGCAAACACCGACGCGCTCTTGTCTGTCTCCGCCGCGGAGAGCAGCGACTTGAACAGCTTACCGGCGTGAGGGCGGACCAGGGACCCTCGGCGAAGGCACAGCCTGGACAGGAACCTCGCGGCGCCCGCGCGCGTGTTGAGACCGACGCCGGACCGCAGCACCCCGCCGACGGCGGGCACCAGCTCCTTCATGACCTCGTCGTCCACGTGGTTCATGAGCAAGTCGAGGGTCTCGCCCATGGGGCTAGCCTTCGCGGACTGCAGCCTCGCGTGCTCAAGCCGCTCCTGCGAGAGACCAATCGCGGGCGCGTGCTGCTCTATGTAGTTCAACCTGGAATCTTCCATCGAGGAGAGCGCCTCGAGGAGGCACGTGACCATCGTGGGGATATGCGGTCCGAGCTCCGCGCTACCCGCGTGCTTGGCGACGTTCATCACGACGTCCATCGCGAGCGCCTGAACCTCGCGAACGGTGGAGTTTAATCCCTTGTTGAGGAGCATGGGCAGCGTCTTCTCGATCGTCGCGCGCGTCTCCGCGGGGGAGGAGTGGTGCGAGTCGCACAGGCGAACTGTCAGGCCCCTCGACGCGCGGCACAGGGTCTTTCCAGCCTCGCGGACCGTCTCCTTGATGTCGTCGATCGATCGGAGACTGGCCTCCCACACGCGCTCCAGGTACGGCTCGACCTCGGCGAAGCGCCTGCCCGAGAGCAGCTCCGCCAGCGCAGACGCCGAGGACTGCCTCGCGCGCCACATCCTGCTGCCGCACTCCGAGAGAAGCTCCTCCATCACCGCGCTAAAGTGCGCATCCACCGCGCCCTTCGGATCGTCCACGACAGCCTGCCAGATTCCCTTGACCGCCTCGCGCATGTTCGGGCTCGGGTCGTGCTGCATGCGGTAGAGCTTCGGTAGCAGCTTGGCCAAGTGCGGCGCGAGGGCGTCGCCCGCTCGCTTCGCGATGCCGGCGAACCCGTACGCCGCGCCCTTACTGCTGTTCAGCATAGCCTGGTAGTTGGCCAGGTCCATGAACTTGTAGATGAGGTCGGGTTGGCCGATGTCGGTCACGATCGAGCACAGCTCCTTGTAGGTGCTGAGGCTGCCGCCCCCGGTGGAGCCAGCGGGCGCGTCGCCGTCGCTCTTCTTCGCGAGTTCCTTGTCGTCAATCTTGATGGTACCCTCCTGGAACACCTGAGTGTCGTCGTCGAGCTTGACCCGACGTTTGCGCTGGCTCTCGCCGGACAGGACCCCCATCAGGGACCCGAGGAGCTCTTTTCGCTGCTCCTCCGTGCCCAGCTCGTAGACGACGCTGACGCCCCGGCTGGCCATCTCCTGCGTCAGCTCGTTCTGATCGCCCAGCAAGCTCCCAAACGCCTCCTGAATCTCGGAGAGCATCGACAGCAACCTCGGGTGCCGCCGGGTGTGAAGAACGAGCGCGAGGAGCCACGCGCACGCCGCGCATCGCTCCTCGGACCGCGACGAGTAAAGGTACCTCTGGAAAATCGCGTCGAGGATCTTATCGCGAATCGCGTCGGTTCCCGCGAAGACCCCGTCCCCGGCCGATCCCGTCTCCGCCGCCGCCGCCGCCTTCGAACTCGACGTCTTCTCGACGGACGTCTTCTCCGTGAACTCCGCGAGGCTCGCGAACGAGCCAAACAACCACCCTTCCGCGGTGACGCCCACGCCGCCGAACGCGAAGCACAGAGCCTCGCCCACCGCGACCCGCGTCTCCTCGCTCTTGGTCCCGGCGAGCTTGAACAACGCGTCGACGAGAAAAGCCGCATCCGCAGGGGCGCATCCCCCGGCGATGACGTGGCCAGCCGCGCGAGCCGCGCGTTGCGCCGCGCCGGGGTCCGAGATCTTCGTCATCACGCGCGCGAGTCGCCGCACGAGGAGGTCCATCGTGCCCGACGGCGCGTCCCCGTCGTCCGGGATCCCGTCGGAGCGAGCCGCCGTCGTTCCGTTTTTGTCACCGTTTTTGTCACCGTTTCCGTCACCGTCCCCCTCGGCGACCGGCGGGGCGCGGGGGAGGTCCGGCAGGCCGGTCATGCCCACGTGCCCGATCGCCTCCACGGCGGTCCCCGCGAGCGTCGGGTTCCTGCACCCCGCGACGGCGACGAAGACGTCGAGCGCCTCGATGACCTTCCCGGGGGGAAACGGCGGGTTTTGAAGCCTCAGCGGCTCGGAGTTTCCCGCCGCGGCGACGTACCCAGCCGCGCGCAGAGCCCCGTCCTGATCCTCGAACCTCCCGTGCACCTCCGACCCGGCCTTGACGCCGTCCTTACCCGCGATGGCGAGGAGCCGGTCCAGCTCGGCGACGGCGGCGGTGGGTGCGGGCGCGAGCCGAGACGCCAACGCGCCGCAAATTTTGGCGGCGACTTGTCGAGTCGGACCGTCCACGGCGCCCGCGAAGTGCCGCGCGATGCCGTTGAGCGACGCCGCGTCGTCCCCGTCGACGACGGACGCGCGGTCGCGCTCGATGAGCTCCACGATCGCGGTGGCCGCGGCGGCGGTGAGGTCCCCGGGCGCGGATTTTACCATGCAGCGCTCGAGGAACCTTCGGTACCCCGGCGGCGACGACGCTTTCGGATCCACGGGAGAGTCATTCGCAGAGTCATTCGCGACGCAGAGCCTGACAAAGTCGAGCGCCGCGGCCATGGCGAGCGGCGGGAGCGGCAGCTTGGACGCGAGGCTGGCGGGCTTCGAGAGCTCGGGGTGACGCGAGGCGAGGTAGTCGAGGAAGGTGGCCGCCGCCGGGAGCGACCCGACGCCCGCCCCGGCATTGTCGCTGTCCTCGTCCCGCTTCGCGAGTCTCCCGCGCCTGGCGCGCGCGAACTCGTCGCCCTCGCCGTCCGGCGGACGCAGCCCCGCCCTGCCAACCTCGCGCACGTCCTGCTTCTCGTCCCCGCACGCGACGACGCAGAGGTACCTCGCCGGCGCGTGCGCAAAGGGGAACAGGTCCCTGGCCCACTGCGCCGCGACCAGCCGCCTGGCGCCCACGCCGCCCGCGTCGTCCCCCCCGCCCGCCGCCCCCGCGTCGATGGACGACAGGAGTAACCCCTCGATGGCCATGGCGACGCCGCCGCCGCAGCCCTTGTACGCGGACGCGAGCGACCGCGCCGCAGTCTGCACCGACGGCCGAACAGCCTCGGGCTCCGTCCCGAGCGCGGTGAAAACCCGAGCCGCGAGGTCGGGCGTCCCGACGACCAGCCTCGGCAGGCGCGTCGCGAGCTGACCGAGCGCCTGGTAACAGAACCCGCGCAGGGACGCGACGCCGCCGGCGGCGATCCCGCCCGACGCCGCCGCGCCTTTCGTCTCCCCGTCGAGCAGCTTTATCATCCCGCTAAAGAGGAGCGGCGCGGCTTGCGCCAGCTGTGAGTCCGTCGCGTGACGCAGCACCCACACCGCGAGCTCCATCGCGGCCGCCTTCATACGGAGGTTGGTCCCGGCGCCGTACAACCCCGTGAATATCGCCTGAACCGTGTGTGGGAACGCGTTCGCGGCGGCGACGGACCGGCACATCAGCGCTATCAATCGAAGCTTCAGCGCGGGTGACGCGGGATTCGCCCTGGACTCGATGGGCACGGATTCGGGGTCGCCGAGGAACGCGCGGTACAGCTTCGAGACTATCGCGCCGTCCTCCAGGTCCACCGTCGGTCGGTTCGTGTCCCACACGCACCGACGCCTGAGCAGCTCCTCGCCCCTCTTGGCCACCTCGTGGTCGGCGTCGCACGCGGCGACGAGGTAGTGCGTCAACACCTCGGACGGCGGAAGCGTCTCGTCCTTGGCGCGGTGGAAGAACTCGAGCAGCGCGAGCTTGCGCGCCGCGAGGTTCGCGAGGTTCGCGACGGGAGGCGCGTTCGGGCCGAGGACGCGCTCGACGGACGCCGGGGACATGCCGGGCGGCGCCGTCGGAGGCGGGGGCGCGGCTGCGAGGGACGCGGCGGCTGGACCATCTGAGGCGGGACCCGGCGCGACTCCGGCGACATTGGCGACGGCGCGCGCCGCCTGCTCCGCGGGGGACGGCGCGGGGGCGGCGACGGGCGCGTGTCCCGACGTGTTCGGCTGGTACATCAGGTACAGCAGCGCGTGCGCGACGAACGCGGCTCGATCGCGGGCGACGGTCATGAACTCCATGTCGTTGACGGGCACGCGCACGTGCCGCTCCGGGACCGCGAGGGCCTGTATCGCGAGCCTGCAGATGATGTCGGCGGCCTGCTTCGGGCGCGCGCCGACGCCCTTCAGGAGAGGGAGGATCTGGGCGGCGCGATCCTCCGGCGTGGCGCGCGCGTGCGCCTGCTCGACGTAGATGAGCGCAAAGTTGCGCACCGTCGGGGGTCTCTCCTCGTTGACGTACAGCGCGGTGAGGTCCTCGAGGGGCAGGGGCATGGCGGGCACCGCCTTGATTCGCTTGTTAACGTGCGATAGTATCTCCAGAACCTTGCGCTTGGTGGACTCGTGCTTGGACGCCATCTGGTCGATGACCCGCGGCATGAGCACGTGGAGGAAGCGCTCGAGCTTGACATCGTCGGTGAATCCGAGCGCGGTGAGGGCCTTATTGAGCGCCGCGAGCTCCTCCGCCTCCGTCGGCGCCGGCGATGCCATCTCCGACGCCTTACGCTTCAGATCCGTCGTCACGATAACTACGTTCGCGATCCGGCCGGTATTCAGGCGCCGGTGCGAGTGTTGTCCAGTTCAAAGGGCTCAGATCTAACACTCAGATCTAACACGTCCCCTCACAAACGCTCACATTGATGGATTTTGTTTCGCAGCTCGTCAACATGTACAACGCGATGTCCCGGCTATCGTGCGCATCCCCGTATCTACCCCTCGCGGCCGTCGCCGAACCCCTCAGTCGCATCGCCCTCGCGCCGTCCCACCGACGTCGCCCCCCCGACCGTTCACTCACTCCACCTTGTTCGAGAGAGCCTCCCTGGCTCCCTTGTGAAGCTCGTCCATCTTCGATCCAACCGCGTCTGCGTCAAACGAGTCCATCGCCTTGACGTAATCCGGCACCGGCGCGTGGTCCAGGAGGTAGTCCGCGATGAACTGCCTCGGGTCCGCAGGTCGAACCTTGGCCATCGCGCACATCCCGTCGTGAAGCACGGCAAGGACGCCGGTGTCCTCGAGGTACGATCGAGCGCCCACGGCGACGCCGCCGGCGGGGCGGGAGAGCCGCGGCGGTTGCGACTCGGGGGTCCACCTGCGGATGACGTCGGCGGCGAGCACGAAGGGTTCCTCCGGACGCTGCGAGGAGAGCGCGCGGAGGGCGTGGCGCACCGCGAGCTGGATGTTCTGCGCGAGGTAGGCGTGCACGGGCTGGCGCTTGGAGAGGAGGGAATCGGCAGACGCGGCGGTGGCGCCGTTGGGGTTGGGGTGGTCGTTCTCCTTGCTGCGCGAGTAGCGCGGGGGGTCCGGCGCGGCGGGTTCGCGATCGGGCTCCATCGCATCGGTCGCCTCGGGCTCGGGCTCGGGCTCGGGGGCGAGGGCGGGCGCCTCGGGCTCGGGCTCGGCGGGGGGCTCCGGCTCGGCGGGGGGCTCCTCCGCAGCCGGGGCCGGGGCATCCTCCTCCGCGGGCGCGGCCTCCTCCTCCGCGGGCGCGGCATCCTCCTCAGCGGGCGCGGCATCCTCCTCCGCGGGCGCGGCCTCCTCTTCCGCGGGCGCGGTCTCCTCCTCGGCGGGCGCGGTCTCCTCCTCGGCGGGCGCGGCCTCCTCCTCCGCTGGCGCGGCCTCCTCCTCGGCTGGCGCGGCATCCTCCTCAGCGGGGGCAGCCTCCTCCTCGGCCGGCGCGTCGCCCTCGGGCGCGGGAGCCTCCTCGGCGGCGGGCTCCTCGGCGGCGGGCTCCTCGGCGGGAGTCTCCTCGGGCGCGGGTTCGTCGGACATGGCGGTCGGGGAACGGTGGATGGACCCGCCTGCGCTGGTGTCTGTGGCGTTGTTGACCCGACGTAACGTTCCTCCAACGTTGACTCTCGTTCCCCTTCTGCCGATAAATGAAGGAACCTGACTGTCGTGGTGTGCGTTTTCTTTGTAAATCTGGTGCTATTTCGAATTTAATATTCCATCCCGTCCGTGAAGGCTGTCGATGTGCGCGCGATTTGATCATGGCTTTACTGCAATTACGCGACTTCGTTCAACAGTTTGACGATTCTCGGTTCCTTCGGTTCGAAACACGATTATTGGGTCACACTCACCCGCGGCGCCAACGCACGTCGGCCGCTCCCAGACGTCGCGTCAAATCCCGCCGCGACTTCGACGAGAGACATGCCTCAAGGACCCAAGGCACCCATCGCGGACCCCGCGGGCGTCTCCAACATGACCGCCGAGCAGCACAAATCCGCGCTCCAGGCGCTCAGCAACGGGCAACCCGTGCCGTACCCAGCCACGCTCAGGACTGTCGTGCACGCGGGCACGAAGGCGCCCAAGAGGGAGGACCAGGACCCGGACAAGAAGCCCCCGGGGTACAGCAGGAACGCGAGGGGAGGGTTCTTCACCTCATGAGGGCCGCCGAGGGGGAGGGGGAGGGGGAGACGCGAGAGGATTCCCTATTTTAGAATGAATCAGAAAATCGACAAAAACTTGACTCACAGCACGCAGCCTTCCTTCGGCGAGTCCGAGAGGTCGGCGCCACCGCGAGCGCGCGCGGGAGGAGGACGCAGATGGACTTCCCCAGCGCGCTGGCGATCCTCGCCTCACCCGGCGGGCACGCCGTCCCCCGGGCGGAGGCCGAGTCGATCGTCCAGGCTGTCGTGAACGATCCGTCGCGCGGCATCCAGGCGCTTTGCCACGCGCTCGAGTGCGACGGATCCCGCCGCCTCGCCGCGGTGCTCCTCTCCACCGCGGCGGCACGGCACTGGAGCGTCCTCGGGAACGACGCGAAGGCGGCGATGCGGCAGCGGACGCTCGCCGCGCTGTCGCGCGCGGAGGACCGCGCCGAGATGCGCGCGCTGGTCCACGCCGCCGACATCCTGGCGTCGCGCTCCGCCGACGACGGGTCCCCGTGGCACGAGCTCCTGCCCGCGCTCGACGACGCCGCGAAGTCCGCGCGCGCCACGCACCGCGAGGCGGCCGTCCTCCTCCTCGGCAGCATCGTGGAGTCCACGGGGGCGCACATGAACGACCACCACGCAGCGCTCGTCGCCCTCTTCGCCGCCCATCTCGACGACCCGGGTTGGGAGGTACAACAAGTAGCGACGCGAGCGCTGGGAACCACCGCGCTCGCCCTGCAGCGCCGCGGGGACTTCCTCGTTGTCGCGGACCTCCTCCCGCGCATCCTCGCGGCGTGCGTCGACGCCGCCGCGCGACGACTCGACCGCTCGGACGACGAGGGAGTCGCCGTCGCCACGGAAGCAATCGCCGCCGCGGCGAGCGTCGACTCCGACGCCGCGTTCGGCCCCGACGCCTCGCTCCTTCCCCGCGTCGTCGACGTTCTCGTTGGGGTCGGTACCGACCCGCGATTGTGCCTGGACGGACGCGCGCGCGCGGCGGCGTTCGACGCGCTCGGGTGCCTCGCGGCGTCGCACCCCGGCCTCCTCGACGAGCCGAGGCCGACGGCGGCTGCGGTGGGAGCTGGAACGGCTGGAACAACTGTAACGGCTGTAACGGCTCCGACGACGACGTTGGCTGATGAGATCATGCCCCGTCTGTGCGCCGCCGCCGCCGCCGCGGGCGTCGACTTCACCGCCGCGGGTCGCGCGGAGGGCGAGGCGGAGTCCGGCGGCTACGCGGCGGCGGCGAGGTCGACCCTTCGACGGTTTTCGCTCCACCTCCCGCCCGCCGTCGTCCTCCCCCACGTCGTCGCGCCCCTGGACGCGGCGTTAATAGCCGGGGCGGCGCCCTCCCCCGGCGCGCTCGCGTGCCTCGCCGCCGTGACGGAGGGGTGCGCGAGCGACCTCGCGGAGGATCCCATCGCCTCGAACGTCATCGCGGCCGTCGCGGCGGCGATGGAATCGACGGATCCGGCCTCGAAAGTTGCCGCCGCGTTGGCGTTTAAGGAACTCGCGGAACACGCCGGACACGCGCTCACGGAGCTCTTCTCCCACGCCGTGATCCCCACCCTCGTCGCCGCGATTAGTTTAGCGGTGGAGCACGAGACGGAGGGTGGGCGGGGCGACGCCGCGGAGTCGTTCGTCGCGCCGACGCACGCCGCGGCGAGCGCGCTGTGCGCAAACTTTGGGTCGGACGAGATCGCGCCGGCGCTGCCGGGGGTGATCCCGCCGCTCCTCGGGGGCGCGCTCGGGGGTTGGCGGCGTGGGGACGGCGCGCGGGGAGTACACCCGCCGATACGAGTACCCCCTCGCACGAACCCCCGCGCGCGCGCGAGGTGTCTCGACACGCTCGAGCGGTTCGCTCACGCCGCGGCTTGGGAGTTTGAGCCTTTCGCGAGCGACGTCGTCGCCGCGCTGGCGACGCTGGCGACGACGAACGGCGGCGGCGGCGGCGGCGGCACCGACGACCGCGACGACGAGGGCGTCGCGGCGGTGCGCTTCAGGGCGCTCGCCGCGATGGCCACGGTGATTGCCGCCGTCGGGGAGGAGAGCGCACCCCCGGGCGCCGTGGACTCGATCCTTTCCTCGGCGACTCTCGCGCTGTCGGCGGGTTCCTCCGAGGACGCCGTCGCGAGGGAGTGCGCGTTTCGGTGCTTCGGGCGACTGGCGACGGTGCTGGAGCGATCGCTGGCGCCGTGGCTCGGCGGGGCGATCGCGGCGGCGGCGGCGACGCTCGCGGCGGCGGCGGAGGCTGCTGAAGCCGCGGGATTTCAACGCGCGGTTTCAACCGGCGGTTTCAACGAGTCCATCGCCGCCGCGGAGGCGCTCGGCGCCCTCGTCAACTCGTGCGGGTTCGCGACGAGACCGCACCTCGCGGTCGCGCTGGCGGCGCTGGGACGCGCCGCGAGCTCGCCGTCGTCGCCCGTCGCGCTTCGAGTCGCGTCGGCGCGTTCGCTCGAGTTTTCGCTTCGACCCCTCGAGGAGTCCGACGGCGGCGGCGGGGGGGACGGGGACGGGTACGAAAAGTCGGCACCCGGGGACGGGGACGGGGACGGGGACGGGGACGCCGCCGCCGCCGCCGCGCGGGATCTCGCCGCGGAGACAGTCGCGCTGCTCGCGCGGCTGGTGACGGAGGACGAGGAGCCGGAGGTTGCGCTCGCCGCGGCGACGTCGCTGGAGGAGTCGGCGTCGGCGGCTGGGAGGTTGGGCGCCGCGGCGGCGGCGGCGACGGCGGCGGCGGCGGCGTCGGCGTTGCTCGACGGGTCCGCTCGGTGCCAGGCGGGTCTCGCGGAGGGGGAGGGTGGGGAGGACGGGGAGGACGCCGGGACGGTGTTCTTCGACCTCGAGGACCAGGCGAGAAGGCTGAAGAAGTCGCTAGGCTGAGCTCAACGCGTCGCGCGCATTTTAACGACAGCTGAGTGCTCACCACGTGAATCGCGAGCTGGGCCCCCGCGACCAGTCTGATCACGGATGGCGGGGCCGGAACCGTTGACTCAAGAAACTTCGCATAAAATCGAGGGTTTAATTTCCATCGCCCGCAAACTGCCAAACCCAGTTTGGCCCGGGTGAGGCGCGTTTCACCCTGACCGACCCGGCCGCTCCATACCGCCCCTGCGGCTCGAGGTGTGCACCGCGTGTCGCCTTCTCTCCCGCGGAGAGCCTCTTCGAGCCCCGCAGAGAGATCCGCGCCGAAGATACGCCTCGCGACGCTCGCGAACCCAACCGCTGCCCCTCTGGCCCCTCACCCGGGTGTTGCGCCCCTCTGGCCTTGATTGATTCGACATCAGGCGGTGAGCAACCAGCCCCACGGTCGCAGTGATTCCAAAGCCGAACACGAACCGCGTCCGCGTGTTTCGTCTCGGGTCACCGCAAATAACGGGTCTCACGGAAGAGCGCGGAGAGCGAATACTCGACCGCAGGTGCGCACGCGTCGAGACGTCGCAGGGTTCTCTTTCCCCGCCTCGCGTCAGCGTTTCCCCGCCAAACCTCGAGGCGTGTTGAGCTCGACGCCCGCCGCGCGCAAGATTCGGTCGATTCGCATATCGTGGCGGATCACGCGTCTCTACGGAGAAGTACCGGGCGCGAGATTCCCCGGACGACACGCGCTGACGCCCTTACCCCACTGCCACACTCCGCGCTCAGCCGAGCAGCACGAGGTCTCATCAAATCGAGAGAAAGTTTCCGCCATCGCGAGAACCTCCTGAGAAACTCTGACGAGCGAGCGATGGTTGGCGCGGACGCTCGCATCGCTCACCGCCCCCGGCGACTACGCGGACCGACCTCGATTCTGGGACCTCGGGTCTTCCTCGCCGTCTTGGTGTTCGTGGGAGTGCCGGGCGCGTTCGCCGCGCCGTTCGCGGACCGAACCGCGCTCAAGGCAGCGGTGGACAGCTGCTTAGGCGCTGACGGTGACCCCACCGGAGTGGCGTGCTGCTCCAAATCATTGGTGGACTGCGGCGCCGCGGGGACGACCGAGATGGCTGATTGGGACGTGTCGCTGGTGACGGACATGAACGGCTTATTCTCAGGGAAGGCGCAGTTCAACGCCGACATATCGCGGTGGAACGTCAGCTCAGTCACGAACACGAGAACTTTGTTTTATGGCGCCAGCCAGTTCAACGCAGACATATCGCGGTGGGATACCAGCTCCGTCACAAGAATGGGTTTCATGTTTTATGGCGCCAGCCAGTTCAACGCGGACATATCGCGTTGGGACGTCAGCTCAGTCACGGACATGACTGAGATGTTTGAACATGCCTACGAGTTCAACGCGGACATATCACGGTGGGATACTAGCTCAGTCACGGACATGAGTTACATGTTTGCTGACGCCATCCGGTTCGACGCGGACATAACGCGGTGGGACGTCCCCTCATACCTGAACACCGACGCTATGTTTCTACGTGCGACCGCCTGGGCATCAAAGTATGAGTCATCGACCGGCGCCAACGGTCCACCCGCCGCGTGGGTCCGCAAAGACAACGCTTGCGACGTATCCACCCCGCCCCTCAACGGCGGCGTCGGCAACTGCACCGACACCCTCACGAGCGGCACGTCCTGTGTACCCACGTGCAACGAGGGGTACACGCTGCAGGGCGTCACGTCGTGCACGGATAGGGTGCTGACAGAGGCTGTGTGCGTCTGGTTGTTTACGAACGGCGCCGAGCTGAAGGCGGCGGTGGACGCGTGCCTGGATGCGGTGCCGTCGGGCGAGAAGTGCTGCTCCTCGGATCCCAGGTGCTGGTACGATGAGATCGCGATGAGGCGGTGCGGCGGCGCGGGATGTTTGGACATGCCTGACTGGGACGTGTCGCAGGTTATGGACGCGCAGAATCTGTTCGCCGGAAGATCGAGCTTCTTACAGGACCTCACAGGCTGGACCTTCCCCGACGACGCGATCACGACGGGGATGTTCACGGGCGCCGACACCTGGCTCACCATTAAATCGCGGTGGGACGGGTCCGATTCCACGGACGGTCCACCTGACGCTTGGACCTTCATCCCGTGCCTGGAGAACGAGCGCGTCGAGAACGGATTGTGCGCGTCCTGCACTGATGGCGGGACCAGAGCCGCAGGAGACGATCCCGCGTTCGGCGACACGGCATGCGCGTTTCCCGACAGAGCCGCGCTGAAGACCGCGGTGGACAACTGCCTCGCCGTCGATCCCACCGGTGTGGCGTGCTGCAACCGTGGCGCGGACTGCGGCGCGGCGGGGACGGCCGAGATGGCTGATTGGGACGTGTCGCTGGTGACGGACATGCTGATGATGTTTTATCAAGCCAGCCAGTTCAACGCGGATATCTCGCGGTGGGACGTCAGCTCGGTCAAGAGCATGAGTTCGATGTTTAGGGATGCCAGCAAGTTCAACGCGGACATATCGAGGTGGGACGTCAGCTCAGTCACGAACACGGAATTTATGTTTTTGGGCGCCTTGGTGTTCAACGCGGACATATCGCGATGGGACGTCAGCTCGGTCACGAACATGCAGGAAATGTTTGAAAGGGCTTACAAGTTCAACGCGGACTTGTCGCAGTGGGACGTCAGCTCGGTCACAAACATGTACAGTGTGTTTCGTTCCGCCGCCGCGTTCAACGCGGACTTATCCCGGTGGGATACCAGCTCAGTCACGAGCATGAAGAATATGTTTTTAAGTGCCAGCCAGTTCAACGCGGACATAACGCGGTGGGATACCAGCTCGGTCGGGGACATGTCTGCTAGCATGGCGGGTATGTTTGCCGGTCCTGCGACCGCCTGGCAATCAAGGTTCCACAACTGCGGCTACCTTAGCAGCTCTCACCAGGCGTGCGGCGAGGTTGCATCCTACGCGTCATCGGACGGCTCCGAAAACGGTCCACCCGCCGCGTGGGTCCGCAAAGACAACGCTTGCGATGCGTCCACCCCGCCCCTCAACGGCGGCGTCGGCGACTGCACCGACACCCTCGCGAGCGGCACGTCCTGTGTCCCCACGTGCAACGAGGGGTACACGCTGCAGGGCGTCACGTCGTGCACGGATAGGGTGCTGACCCCCGCGCTGTGCATCGGCGCGCCGTGCGACGCCTCGGCGGCTGTTGAGAACGGCGGCTTGGGTGACTGCACGGCGTCACTCGCTGACCATTCGTCTTGCACACCAACGTGCGCCGGCGAGTTGGTCCTGCTCGGCACGAGGACGTGCAGGGACGGGGTACTAATTGACACGGCGGTTTGCAAGAGCCCACCGTTCCCCGACAAAGCTGCGCTCGAGAGTGCGGTGAACAACTGTATCCAGGCTGTGTCCTCGGGAGAGAGGTGCTGCTCTGAGTGGGGCGCGGACTGCGGCCCAGCCGGGATCGTGGACATGCCGCTTTGGGACGTGTCTCTGGTGACGAACATGTACGGCTTGTTCTCGGGGAAGGCGCAGTTCAACGTGGACATATCGCGGTGGGACGTCAGCTCAGTCACGCACATGTATGAGATGTTTCGTTCCGCCAGCCAGTTCAACGCGGACATATCGCGGTGGGACGTCAGCTCAGTCACGACCATGGGTCATATGTTTAATGGCGCCAGCCAGTTCAACGCGGACATATCTCGGTGGGATACCAGCTCAGTCACGAACATGGGTCATATGTTTAATGGCGCCAGCCAGTTCAACGTGGACATATCGCGGTGGGATGCCTCGCAGGTCACGAACATGCATCATATGTTTGATGACGCCAGCCAGTTCAACGCGGACGTAACACGGTGGGACGTCCGCTCGGACGCGGACATGTCAAATATGTTTTCCGGTGCGACCGCCTGGCAATCAAGGTTCCACAACTGCGGCTACCAGAGCAGCTCTCACCAGGCGTGCGGCGAGGTTGCATCCTACGCGTCATCGACCGGATCCGTCAACGGTCCACCCGCCGCGTGGGTCCGCATAGACAACGCTTGCGACGCGTCCACCCCGCCCCTCAACGGCGGCGTCGGCGACTGCACCGACACCCTCGCGAGCGGTGAAACGTGCACGCCGGTGTGCGACTATGCCTATTACGTCAAGGGCGTGACGTCGTGCACCGACCGGGTGCTTACGAGGGCGACGTGCACCCCCGCGTTCACGACCAGGACCGCGCTCAAGGCTGCGGTGGACGCGTGCCTCGCCGCGGTTCCCTCGGGCGAGAAGTGCTGCTCCACCGATCGCCACTGCGCCAACCCACTTGACCACCCTTTAGCCCCCCCCCGCTGCGCCAACGCGGGATGCTCGGACATGCCCGATTGGAACACGGAGTTCGTCACCGACATGACTTCGTTGTTCCAGAATGCGCAATCGTTCAACCAGGATATCAGCAAGTGGGATACCTCGCGGGTGACGAGCATGAAAATCATGTTTGGCAGCGCGCGAACGTTTGACGGTGACCTATCCAGATGGGACGTGTCGTCCGTTACGGACATGGAGAACATGTTCTTGAATGCTCGTGCCTTCTCCGGCGGCGACCTTTCGCGCTGGAATACCAGCAAGGTTACGAAGATGAATGGGATGTTCGCCGACCAAGGATTCGACGCCAAATCCCAGTTCAACGGCGACCTCTCCAACTGGGACGTTTCATCCGTGACTCTTATGGATTCTATGTTTCTTCGCGCGGTGAAGTTTCAGGGCAAGGGCCTATCGCAGTGGGACGTCGGCAGTGTGACGTCCGTGAGTAACATGTTCAACGGCGCATCCGTGTTCAAGGGCGATATCACAGCTTGGAACCTTTTGTCTGTCGGATCGGCCGATGGCATGTTCAGCGGGGCAAAAGCGTGGCACGTCTCGTATGTAGATTGCGTAGCCGGAGGCGGCGTACCCGAAGTCGATCATGTCCTCTGCTCCACGTCTTTATATGGCGCGAAATTTCCTTCGATGTTCATCATGTCGGAGTCACCCACCTCGGAGTGGGTGCGGCGCGTGCGCAAGTGGGAGAATGTCGAACAAACCCTGCAAATTTCCAGCCAGAGTCGTTTGAGGAGCGCGGCCATCTCGACAACCGGCAAGCGCGTCGCCTTGGCTGCTGCTGACGACTCACAGGGACCCGTCGCGCGCGTGTACGAGCTCAGGGATGGCACCTGGTCGCAGGTTTGGTCCCACACCGCACCCTTCGGTTCGCTGCACATGTCCGCCGCAGGTAATCGGGTCGTCATCGGCCCGCAGGATTCCGGCCTAAACGTGACCGTCTATGAGAGCAACTCGCTGGATTGGGTCCCCGTTGGAGGCGAGTTCTTCGGCTACGTGAGCACTCATATGGGACACGACGTTTCGCTGTCCTTGGACGGCTCGCGCGTGGCGATGTCGGCTGTCGACGAGGACGATTCCGCCGAGAACCACACCGCGGCTGGGCTTGTTCGAGTGTACGAGTGGCGAGACGGCGTTTGGACCCAGATGGGGCAGGACCTCCGAGGGATCAACAGCGGCGAGCGCTTCGGCGAAACCGTATCGCTGTCCGACGACGGCGCGCGTCTGGTGGTGGCGTCGGGCGCGGGTTTCGCGACCGTATATCGATGGGATCGCTCCTCCCTGCGGTGGGACCGGATTGGGGAGGCCATCCCCGGCGGCGCCTTCGATACGGCGACGACGCGAGCGTGCGTGTCCGGCGACGGCGGGACAGTCGCCGTGGGCGTCGCGGATACCGACGATACCGTCCCGGACCGCGGGCACGTCGAGGTGTTCCGGTGGAGCTCGATCGACGATGCCTGGGTGCGAATGGGACCTCGCATCTTGGGTAACGGGTACAACGGCGGGTTCACGACGGTGTCACTCTCGCGCGACGGCGAGACTCTCTCGACGACGTATTCCCAGGGTTCTTCCAACGACGTATACCCCGTCGCGGCGGTGCTCCACTGGAACAGCTTGATCGAGGCGTGGGATTCGCGCGGGTCGTCGAACATCGCGGGGTCGCACGCCGCCCTCTCGGGCGACGGGCGGGTCCTCATCGCCGGCGACGGCGTGTACGCGCGCTCTTGCGACGCTTCGGCGATCCCCGCGGGTGTTCATCGAGGCGGCGGCGTCGGCGGCTGCACCGCGAGTCTCGCGCCCGGGGACGCCTGCACGCCCACTTGCCGGTACGGGTTGCAGGTGTTGGACGCGACGTGCTCCAAGACGGGTCGGTTCACCCCGGGTTCGTGCGCTTCCAGCTGGTGCGAAGCGGACGTGACTCGCGGCGGCTTCGCCACGGGGTCGGCGGCGGCGGATGATATCGGGTGCCTTCCGGAGTGCGTCGCGGACGGCACGTGCATCTCGGCGCGATACGTACGAATCTACAAGTACAATCACGCAGGCGTAGAAACTACCTTCCAAGGTGCACACGAAGGTATCATCAACCTGCAGGAGTTGGCCGTGTGGAGCAGCGTGGACCCGGACGTTAACCTCGCCGCCGGCAAGAACGTGACGTGCTCACCCGCGTGTTCCTATTTTTCTGGTGGTGCCTTTGTTCATAGTGCACAATATCTGGTGGATGAAGCACTCGACTCTGGTATATTGCACACCTGCTTTGAAGGTAGTTTGGAGAGCCGAGGGGGGCTCGAGGCGGGTGCGTGTGACCCAGCCATTCCTAAGTCAGTCGAGATTGACCTCGGTCAGGAGTACCTGATCGACGGCATGCTGATCGTAAACCTGCTGAGCCCGCCGACAGATTCGTGCTGTCGCCAACGAGCCGAGGACCTGATGGTGGACTTCATGGATGCCGACAGGAACGTCAAGCTGACTACCGCAAAGATCACGAGCGCGAATCACTCCAATGACGCCTTCATCATGGACGTGCGGACGGGCATTCAGCTCGACAGCAACGGCGAGTCTGACGCGTGGAGGTACGTCCCCCAGGGTAGCATCAGCGTGTCCAGTACGTTCGACTGGGCGCACTACCAGACCTGGTGCGCCACCAACGAGTACTGGGATGGACAGGCTTGCGCGACGTGCCCCTCCGGATCATTCAGCGCTGGAGGCGCCGCGACGACGACGACGTGCACGACGAGCAATGCGACAATCTGGTACAGCACGGCTGACCCGTCGGACGTGCTCACCGGTTCACAGGGCGAGGTGACCGGGTGGATGGACGCCACCGACAACGGCTACGACATCGGCGCTGGTGCCGGTTCTAGAGCGCCGACACTCGAGACGTCCACGGATGGTAAATACGCCGTGCGCGTGGGAGGCAGCTCTCAGAAATACCTTCGCAGCGCCGACACGTTCGCCAACCTCGGACTCGCGGATATTCCGCAGCCGTTCACTGTCATGGCGGTCATAAAGATCAACAGTGGGAGTAACTACCTCATGGATGGCTACCTCTTGGACAAATTCGTGACTGGGATAGACAACGGCGATAACATTTATCCTTTTCCAACGACGAACTCCGCGTGGCGCGGGACAGGTGGCGCGAGCTTGACGGGAAATTGCGGGTTTCCCAGTGCTGGCTGGGGTGTTCACGAGTGGGTGTTCTCCAACACTGCGGGTGAGACTGCGATATACAAAGCGGACGGCAGCGCACCGTGCATCGACGACACCACGGCCACCATGAGCCACGCATATAGCCTCACGGGCCTCACCATCGGCGAAGACGGAGGGATGCGAACCAACATCATCGATGCTGACGTGTCGTGGCGAGAATTCATGATCATCCCGGGAACGCTGACCAGGGAGGAGAGCGCGCGCTACCGCGAGTACCTCGACGACATTGCCTCGTAAATAGCAGACTCGATTTATATATTTATTCCACATCGTCGCAAGAGTCTCACCCCCCCCTACACAGACTACGGCTTCTAAATCGAGAATAACACCCCTGGTGCCCTACTGGCGAGTCTTGGAGTGGACAGCAGTGCGCTACGTAAAGAGTTCATCTAGTCTACCTTTGTACCTGTATCAAATATCAAAGATGACGTTGTTCCTCGTCACGTCGAACGTGTTCCCTCGCGAAACCTCCAGGGGCACGCCGTGCCTGTGCGTCGCCTTCGCCGGGCTCTTGCACCGAACGACGCCGTCGCGAAGAAACGCCGCGGGTATCGGCCCCGTCGTCCCGAACCTGCACCAAACCGGCTCATCCGCGGTGAACCCCACGCCGTACACGCTCACCACCGTGCCGCCGCCGACGGTACCGGCCCTCGGCTCCAGCGCCGACACCAGCGCCTCGCCCAGCGGCTCAAAGTACGTCGAGCTCTGCGCGAAATCGACGCCGCCGTTGTTCGACGCGTCCACCGCCAGCGCGCGATCGATCGTCGCGTCCGCGAACGTGGGAGTCTCGCATCGAAGCACCGAGGATGAAACCGCGGACGCCCCCGAGACGTAGACCCCCCCGAACCGACACGACAGCGCGTCGCCAGATCCGGAGCCAGAGCCGGAGCCGGGCTGGGCGACCATCCCGTGGCCGTACCCGGCGTGCTGCTGCGATGCGATGAAGTTTGACCCGACGACGGTGACGAGCGTGCCGCCCGACGCGAGGCCGACGGGGGGGAACAGAACCTCCGCCGCCGCCGACGCCTGATACTCAAAGACGACGCCAAACGACGAAAAGTTGCCGCCACCCGCGCTAACCTCCACGGCGACGAAACCAGCCGCGTGCGGCGGGCTCCTGCACGACGCCGACGACGCCGTCAGCGCGCCCGATCCCCCCATCGCGGGCGCCACCTTGGCGCCGAACCTGCACGAAAACGCAAACTCCCGCCCGGGCTCCCACGCGTCGGGTACAAAGTTGGCGCCGCGCACCGTCACGAGCGTGCCGCCGAGGCTGGGCCCGTGGTCGGGAGCCAGCCCGTACACCTCCACCCTCGCCCCGTACGAGAACGTCACGGGAAACCCGCCATCGTCCGTCGCGGGGCTCGAGAAATCCCTCCCGTTCACCGACACCGCGAGCGGCGCGTGGAGAGCGATCACGTCGGGCGCGCGAGCCGGCGACACGCAATCCACGCGGTTTGTGGACACGTAACCAGCCGCGGACACGACGACCGAGCCAAACGCGCACAGCAGCTTGGCGCCCGCGTCCCGAAAGTCCGATCCCGTGACCCGCACCAAAGTCCCGCCGCCCTCCCCGCCGGTGGATGGGGCAGCGCCCAGCGTCGACGGGTGGCGGTGAAAGGCGACGAGGACGCCGTCAGAGGACCACGCGGCGTCGTCGGCGGCGGCGTCGGCGGCGGAGGCAACCTCCGCCGGGGCTCGCGTGTCGTGGTGGTGGTCCCCGCACGCCTCGACGCGGAGCAACACCGAGGACACCACCTGCGCCGTGGGCATACCCGGCGCGGCTGACGAAAACTCCCCGAGTCGAACCGAGACGTACTCTCGGTGAAAGTTTGCGCCGACGACGTCGAGGAGGGACCCGCCGCCGCCGGGCGCAGCCGCGCGGGGGCTCACCGACGCCACCGACGCCGCCGCGCGGTGCTCCAGCTGCGGCAGCCGCGCCAGGACCGCGCTCGAGCGACCGACCCCGTTCGTTGACACCTCCCACGCGTCCGGGACGGTCAGGACGTAAAACCCACCCCCGGGCCTCGGGGGAGCCACGACGGCGGCTTGGTTGGACCGCGTCACGACGAGCCCCAGCCGCCCGCCCCACTCGCCATCCTCGGGCAAAAAGCCGGTGCGCCCGAACAGCGTCACCCTCGCGCCACCCGCGGCGGCCACCGCGGTGGGCGACGCCGAGGAAACCGCGAAGGGTTCCCGGTACGAAAACGCCCCACCCAGGATGGACGCGTAATCGGAAGCCGATCGACCCGTGCCGACGTCGGCCAATCCCGCGACGCGAGCCGGGGTGACAACCTCCACCGACCCAGTCGCCGCGCCCGGTCGAACGGCGACGGGCGCGAACGTCCCGACGCGCGCGGCGAGGTCGTCGGTGCCGGACGCCCGTCGCAGGCGCTCGCCGTGAAGGGTGAGCGCGGCGCCGCCGCCGACGGAGCCGGCGGTTGGGGAGACGTGGACGACGGAGGGGCGAGCGACGACGGAGAGGGGCGCCGCCGCGCCGCCCCCCGGCGTCGGCGTCGACCCGGCGGTGCCCACGGAGAGCGCGGCGACGCCTTCGGGTAAATCGCCCGGGCATTCGCACGCGGCGACGGCGGTGGACACGGCGACGGCGGCGGGAACCGCGGGGGCAAAGCCGCTGACGTCGCCGCCGACCCGGGGACCCGTGGCGAAGACGCAGACGAGCGAAAGGTCGTGCACGCGAAGATCCATGCCCACGACGCGGACGACGGCGCCGCCGCCGACGTGCGCGAGCTGCGGCTGCCACGCGAACATCTGCGGCGGCTGGATAAACTCAAACTGCACGGGCGTTCGGCCCGGGGGTTGGACCCCCGAATACGCCGAGTCCCACCCGGCGGCGAACACGGGGAGGAGACCCTCCGCAAAGGGGTCCGACGAAGAAACCCCGCACTCGATCCAGCCGACGCCCGACGCGAGGAGACCACCGCGGGCCCCGCGCGCGGCGACCGACCCGAACTGGCACCCGACGACGGCGCCCGATCGCGAGGCGAGGGAGCCGCCGATCGCGGGCGACGGAATCGGCGGGGCGAACGTCGCGAGCATTCCGTTTGACGGCCCAAAGACGCCGCCGGCGCCGGGAATAGCCGCCGGGGGCATCGCGTGCTCCAGCACCGCGGGCTGGACGTACTCGAAGGTCCACGTCGGGTCCAGCGCCTCGGTGAACACCAAGTCGTGGTCGTATCCGAGGTGCGTGGCGTTACCGCCGATCGCGAGCGGCGGCGACGACGACACAGCTGGCGGCAACGTGAACACGTACGCGGACCCGCTCCAGGATCCATCGTCGTCGTCCCCAAACGCCCCGATCACCACCGTGTCACCGTCGATCGACACGCTATGGCTGAAGTAGTCATCCGCAGCGCCATCATTTGCGGTCAGCTTGGCAACCTGCGTCCAATTAGAGGCGAGATCGCCGGCGGTGTCGCGCGTGAATACGTACGCCGACCCGCTGTTGGATCCATCGTCGTCGTCATGCTGTGCCCCGATCACTATTGTGTCGCCGTCGATCGACATGCGGTTGCCGAATTGGTCCCAAGGAGAGCCGTCGTTCGCGGTTAGCTTGGCAACCTGCGTCCAGCCGGAGGCGAGATCGCCGGCCGTGTCGCGTGTGAACACGTACGCCGACCCGCTGCCGGTTCCTTCGTCATCGTCAAACTGTGCCCCGATCACCAACGTGTCGCCGTTGATCGACACGCTGAAGCCGAACTCGTCACCCGCAGCGCCATCATTCGCGGTCAGCTTGGCAACCTGCGTCCAGCCGGAGGTGAGGTCGCCGGCCGTGTCGCGCGTGAATACGTACGCCGACCCGCTGCTGGATCCATCGTCGTCGTCCCAATACGCCCCGATCACCATCGTGTCGCCGTTGATCGACACGCTGAAGCCGAACCTGTCATCCGCAGCGCCATCGTTCGCGGTTAGCTTGGCAACCTGCGTCCAGCCGGAGGTGAGGTCGCCGGCCGTGTCGCGTGTGAATACGTACGCCGACCCGCTGTTGGATCCATCGTCGTCGTCCTCATACGCCCCGATCACCAACGTGTCGCCGTCTATCGACACGCTCCAGCCGAAGTAGTCATTCCCAGCGCCGTCGTTCGCGGTCAGCTTGGCAACCTGCGTCCAGCCGGAGGTGAGGTCGCCGGCCGTGTCGCGCGTGAACACGTACGCCGACCCGCTGTTGCCTCCCTTGTCATCGTCCCGTCTCGCCCCGATCACCATCGTGTCGCCGTCGATCGAGACGCCTTCGCCGAAGTAGTCACCCGCAGCGCCGTCGTCCGCGGTCAGCTTGGCAACCTGCGTCCAATTAGAGGCGAGGTCGCCGGCCGTGTCGCGCGTGAACACGTACGCCGATCCGCTGTCGGATCCATCGTCATCGTCCTTCCATGCCCCGATCACCATCGTGTCGCCGTCGATCGACACGCTCACGCCGAAGTTGTCATCCGCAGCACCGTCGTCCGCGGTCAGCTTGGCGACCTGCGTCGTCGAGTACGCTGGCGGCGGCGGCGGCGGGGCGCTCGCGTTTTGGGGCGGAACCGGACGCGGCGTTCGGGTGATTCTCGTCGCCGACGGCGTGTGCGAAAAGTCTCGGCGATTGTCCGAGACGGTCACCCCGACAACCCCGAGCCGGAGTGCCGCGGGGAGCACGCAGCGAACCTCCATCGACGCCGGGGCGTTGGACGCGCCGGCGTCCGCGTCGCCCGTGGTCTCATTCACCGGAACGGCGCGACGACCGGCGACGGGCCCGACGGTTCCCGCCTTGCACCAAATCGGGCCGAGCGCCCCGGGGACGCCGAGGTGTTCGCCCCGGATCGTCGCGACGGACCCGCCGGTGACTGGCGCGCGGCGCGGGTCAACCGACCGAACAACCATCTCGGGGCGGACCGAGTGCGTCGGGGCGGCGGCGCCCGAGCCGACGAGGGACGTCGCGCCCGCGCTCGGATCCGCCGCGCCGGCGACGACGAAAACCTCCCTCGAGACGGCGCCGCTCGCGGGGGGCGTCTCGCACAGCGCCACGGCGGACGAGACGGCGTGCATCGGCACGGCGACGTCGCCAAAGAAAATGTGTCCGCCGTCTTTGTCCGCGTCGGAACCGGGCCCCGCGCCGAAGACGTCGCCGCGTCGCAGGTTGCGACCGGCGACGACGGCGACGGATCCACCCGCGGCGGAGGCGACGTCGGGCGCGACCGAGTCGGCGACCGGCGCGGCGTACACGAGCACGGCGAGCGAGTCCCTCGAGTAGTGCCAGGCGCCGCCCGATCCTCCGTCGGCGACGGCGACGGCGATGAACCCCTGCGAGGCGACGGACGCGCCCGCGGCGACGAGCGCGCCGGGAGGGCATCGCGCGATGCCCCGCGTGGACCCCGACGCGATTACTTTTGCCGTCCCGAAGCCTCCGCACGGCGAGACGAACGACGACGAATCCGTCAGAACGAAACCCGCGCCGACGACGTCGACGGAGGCGCCCGCGGCGGTCGGCTCAGAAACCGCCGAGGGTATCACCGCCGCGAGCGCGACGGGCGGGGCGGCGACGACGAGCGCCGCGACGTCGTTGTTCCCCCCCGGGTTCGGGTCGCCTCGGAAGAAATCGCGTCGGTTGAACGAGACGCCGACGACGTGCGAGCGACCGGGCGTCAGCGACGGCGGCGCGCAGGTCATCTCCCCAGAGGACGACACCGTCGCGGCGACTGGGGCGACGGTGCCAAAGGCGCACGCCGCGAGCCCGGTATCCCTGAACCCGGAGCCCGAGACGCGAACCGGCGCGCCGCCCGCTAGCCCGCCCGACGAAAACGTAAACGACGGTTCGGCTTCCACGACGGTGGCGCGGGTCAGGTACGCCGCGGCGACGGCAGACTCGGGCACGGTGACGTCCGCCGCGGACGGCGTCAGCGACGCCGCGCCCGACGGCATCGAGGGCGATTCGAGCGCGGCGATCGCCGAGGAGACGACGTGCGCGGTGACCGCGGAGGAGACGGAATCGATCGACGACGACGACGACGAGACGACGACGACGAGCTCCGATTCGCCGCCGCGGACGGCGAGGAGGTTGGACCCGACGATCCAGAGCACGCCGCCGCCATCCTTGGGCTGCAGCGACGGGTTCGCGGATCCGAGCTCCGGCGCGGGGACGACGCGAACCTGGCCGAACGGTTTCGACGCGTCGCCCGCCCCACCCGCCGCGAGCGACAGGGCGAAGAAACCGCCGCGGTTCGAAAAGGGTGGAATTTTCACCGTCGCGACGCCAAACGGCGACTTTTTGGGCGACTTTTCAATCGCCAACCGGCCCGCGACGCCGTCGAGGGACACGCCGCCGTCGTAGTCGAACGGAACCGCGAGCTCGAGACGTCCCGCGCGCGAGACGACCGAGACGGACCGCAGCGTCGTCGCGGACAGCCCGTCGCGGTCGAACCGAGACGCGAAAAACGAGTACGAATTTCCGTTGGGAATGTCCGCTTTTTCGAAATTTTCCGAAATTTCGGGACCCAAACCGCCAATCGCCGGGGAGCGGCGAGCGTAGCCGCCGGCGCGCGCATCCGGCCTCGCCGCCGCGTGCGTCTCGACCGCGCCGGGCACGTGCGCGACGGTGACGCACTCGATGCCCCCGGCCCCGTCGTCCCGTCCCCGCACGGGCCCGAACGTGCCGAACCAGCACTCCGCGGACGCCGCGCCGCCGCCGGGCTCGCCGTCGGATCCCACGCCACCCGCGAGCTTCGGAAAGAGCGAGAAGGAAACCGCCTGGCCGCCCCCCGCGGGGCCGCTCGCGGGGGACACGCGCTCGATCGCGCGTGGGGGGGTCAGCCACACGGACGCGGACGACGGAGGCGCCGGGCCCGCCGCGTCGTACCCGATCGGTCCCCCGCGCGTCGCCCCGACGGCGACGGCGACGACGGCGTCGGCTGGTCGGTGCACCACTTTTTCGGCGCCGGGCGCCTCGACGACGGCGAGCGCCGAGGAGACGACGACGCCGAGCGCCGAGGAGACTATCGCCCCGTCAGCCTCGCCGCCAAAGGTGAAGCCCACGGCGCGGTGCATGTCGACGCCCGCGAGGGACAGCACGCCGCCGCCGCCCGCGTCGACGGCGGAGGGCGACGCGGCGTACGTCCTCGGCGGTTGCGATCGATCGAACGTTTGATCCGACCCGACCGCGTCCGAGACGGAGACGACGACAAAGCCGCTCGGACCGGGCGGGACGTCGCACGCCACCGACGATGACGTCGCAACGAGCGCCCTGGTCGCATCCCCGTCGACGAGGCACGCGACGGCGGCGCCGCGGGGCAAAGTCAGGCCCACGCCCAAAACCGCCGCCGTCGACTCGGTTCGCCCAAAACCACCGCCGAATACGGGGAGAGCGTCGTAGACGCGACCCTCCGTCGCGTAGGCAAAGGCGCCGACACCGCCGTTCGCCGCCGCCCTCGGCGACCGGGGAAGGCAGACGGACCTGCGCGAGAAGATCCGAACGTCCACCGCGCCCCGGCCGGCGGGAACCACGCACTCCACGTCGGTAAACGCGCCGCCAGCTGTGCGCGTCGCGACGGGGCCGACGGATCCAAACGCGCAAGCCGCCGCCGCGCCGCCAGCTGTGTTTTGCGACTGGTGCACTCGCGATGATACTCCCCGCCCCCGCGACTGGATTGACTCCACCGCCCCCGCCGCGGTGACGCGGAGGACTGTACCGCCGGACGCCGACCCGCCCGCGGGGGACGTCTCCTTGATCCAGGGCGTGGGCGCCGCCGACCACGCCGCCGCCGCGGGGGACATCGCGAGCCCGCCCCGGTGCTGGACGTGGAGGCTCGCGTCGCCGCCGCCGTACCCAAACATCGGCGCGGCGGCGCCGTCGACGAGCGCGGGGGTCTCGCAGCGGATGAGCGCGCCGCTGACGACGTCCGCGACGACTCCCACCGCGGACGCGGGGAGGACGTCGAAACCACCCGCTCGCGAGGCAAACACGCACGACGTGGTAATATCGTCAAAGTCAAAGTCGCCGCCAAACACGTACGTCACGGATCCGCCCTCGATGCCGCCGCCGCCCGACGCGACGCTCCGCACCTTCGGGGTGGCGAATCGCTCCACGAACGCGTGCACGCCGCCGCCCGGGTCGTTGAAAGACGCCGACGTAGCCGGTGAATAGTCGATTCGAACAGCCACGAAACGCGAGTCGGAACTGCCGTCGACAAAGGAAACCCCAAACGACGTCCTCGCATCCTCTCGTACGTGAAGCCACAGGCCGAAGAAGGAAAGCGCGGCGTTTGGGACGTCGGTTCCCGAGGGAGTCGCGGGTGGCGACGCGAAAACGCCGCGCGGCGCGTGCGTCGCGAGCAACGAGCCGCCCGCCGTCCACGCGGACCCGTCGTGTGTTCCAGCCGCGACGGTGCGCGTTCCGATGATCGTCGCGGGCGCCCGGCACTCGAACCGGTGGCCTCCCGCGTACGACGCCGCGATGGGACCGAGCGTGCCGATTCTGCAAGCCGTCCTCGCGGTTCGACCCGAGCCGAGCGAGGCGCCGACGAGGGTGATCGTCGCGCCGCCGTCGGTTCCGACTACGGCGGGCTCCACGGTGAAGGAACCTTCATCGACATCCTCCACGTACGCGAACACGCCGCTGAGACCCTCGGATCCGTGCACAGCCACCGACCCGAGGGACGGACCCGGGGGCGCCTCGACGATGACGACGGCGGAGGATACGACGTGCGACGGGGCCATCGCGCCGCCAAACTCGATGAACGAGGAGGCGAGCGCGGTGAGCTCCTTGCCGATGACGTACACCGGGGATCCACCGCCGAGCGGGCCGGCAAAGGGAACCACCGCCGCCACCTCCGGCTCCGGCGGCTCGTCCTCGTCAGCCTTCTTGACCCTTGGAAGCTCGTACGCGAGCGATACCTCGCCGGTCCCGTGGATATCCCCGAATCCGGACGCCACGGTCACGACGGCGGCGCCCTCGTCCCGCGCGGGGGCGACGCACTCGACGGTGCCCGCGTCCACCGAGGACGCGGGGATGGGACCGATCGTGCCCACCCTGCAGTAGAAGACGCCTCTGCCGAACGAACCCTTGATCGCCAGCGCCGTGCCGCCCGAGGGGTGCACGACGCTCGGCGACACCGAATCGACCCGCGCAGACTCCACGTACGAAAACACAAAGTTGGAAAACGCTCCGGATCCGTCGCCGAGACGCGTCGGGCCAAAGTAATCCACCGCCGGCGTCTCCACCACCACGAGGGCGGACGACACGAAGTGTCCGACGACGGCGACGTCGCCGAATCTCACGATTCGGTTCGACGAATACCTCGATACCAGGTTCGATCCAAACACCGCGAGTCGAGTCCCGCCGTCCGCGGAACCCGTCGCGGGAGACGCGGACAGCATCACCGCCGCGACGTCCTCCTCCTCCTCCTCGCGCGGGTCGTCCGTTACCCCGGAGGTGGGCACCCCGGTGCCGTCGACGGGTGCCGAGACGATTCGCAGCGCGGCGCCGCCGCGGCCAAACTCGCACCCGACGCCCAATCGAACCGAAACAAACGAAGCGCCCGCGAGGCTCGGATCGAGGTTCGGCGCGACGCACTCGACAAAGCCAGACCGGTCGGACGCCCTCGCGCGCACGGGCGCGATCGTCCCGAAGGCGCACGCCAGCGACAGGGAATACCCCGGGTTTAAAGAGCCCGTCGCGACGAGCACGGCGACGCCCCCCGCCGCCGTCGCCGCCTCGGGCTCGACGCCCCGAACAATCTCCTCGGCTCTGTACCCGTACGCAGCCTCGGCGTCGCCCAGGTGCGGGCCGTCCAGGAGCGTCACGCCGAGCTCGCCGCTGACGTCCCCACCGGGCGTCTCGCACGCGACGAGCGCGGACGACACCGGCGCGGCGTGCCCGGCGTATTCACCGACGGCGCACCCTACGTTAACCCCGATCGCGTGTCTCGACGTCACGAACGTAACGGAACCGCCGTCGACGTAACCGGACCGAGGGTACGTCCCGATCGCCCGCGCCGGGGTCTTAAACTCGTAGACGACGACGTCGAGGGACTCGGCGCGAAGCCCGCCGACGCCCACGGCGACGAACCCTGCGAACGTCCCCGCGGGTAACTCGCATCGAACCTCCCCGGCGAAGACGACGACGCCCGGGACGCGAACCGTCCCGACGACGCAATCGTTGGAAGACGAACCGACGCGAATCGTCGCGCCGTACAGCGACACAGGGGTCGCGACGCGCGAGGAACCGGAACTGGGGACGATCGCGGCGACGTGCTTGGCGTTTTCGTACTCGTAACGCACGTCGTCGCCCGTGTACCCCGCGGTTCGAATGCCAGCGCTCACGAGGTACGCGCCGAGCTCCGCCGCGGGAGCCACGCACTCCAGCCCGGTGGTGCGCGTCGAGGGTGCCGTCGAGGGTGCCGTCGAGGGTGCCGTCGAGGGTGCCGTCGAGGGTGCCGTCGAGGGCGCGTCGTTGTCCCTCGCGTCCAACGGCCCGATCGTCCCAATCTTGCACGCCGTCGGCTCGATCGCCACAAAGTTCGCGCCGTACACCGTGACGACGTTGCCCCCCTCCGTCGGGCCCCTCGCCGGCGCCACGCGATCGACCCGCATCGCCGACGAGTACGTCATGATCATCTCCGACTGGCTCGCCGCGACGCCGCGACCGGCGGCGATCTCGACGGTGACCGCGCCGGTGGACGCGGCGGGAGGAGCCTCGCACAAGACCAACGCCGTGGACACGAAACGCGCCTCCACGCCAACCGAGCCAAAGACGCACTCCAACCCTGCGTCGCCATTTGAACCGAAAGTCTCGACGAAATCGCCGCCGCGCGCGCTCACCAAAAATCCACCCGCGTCGAATCCCGTCCGGGGCGACAGCGAGGCGACGTGCGGCCTCGCGACGACGTTCACCACCGGCGGGCGGCCCCCGCCGTCGGGGTCGTAGCCTCGGACCCACACCGCGGCAAAGCCGGGCTTGGCGGCGGGCGCGACGCAACCGAGCCTCGGCTCCGCGTCCCCCACGGCGCACCTCGACGCGTGAATCGAACCGAACAGGGACCCGCCCCAACTCGCGAGCTCGATCCGAACCTCGCCAGTCACCGGCACAATCGACGGGCTCGACACGCACTCGCTCAAACCGCCGGGGTTTGCGTAGGCGAACAAAGCGGACGTCGGCGAAGGGTGCGACGCGAACGAGTCCAGCGCGACGCGCACCGTCCTCCCGGGCGCACCCGCCGGCGCGATCGTCCGCACGGTGTCGCGCGATATCCACCCGGCTCGGACGGGCGCGATCGTCCCGAACCTGACGCCCGCTACAGAGCCGTCGCCGTCGACAAAGCCGGAACCCCGGACGCGAACCACGTCGCCGCCGCGCGTGGAACCCACCGGCGGGCTCGCATCGGTCCAAACGATCCCGTCCGCGTGCTCGAGCGCGAGACCCGACACGGTTCCCTCGACGGCGTACATCACAGCCGGCGAATGCTCCGTCGACGATTGCTCGAGCGCATCCGTCCCCGCCGCGATTGCCCCGGAGCCCGGCGCGCGCGGCGGAAGCTCGCACAGCATCAACGCCGAGGACACGACGTGCGCCAACGCGTCCGTCGCGCGCCCTTGCCCCGCACCCACGACGCACCGCGACCGAAGCGGGTCAAAGTTCGCGCCGACAAAGGCGACGAACCGATGCGACCCGGCGGTCGACGCGCCTCGCGGCGACGCCGAATGCGCCGATCCGAATCCAACCCCGGAATGAACCCCGAATGACCCCAACATATCCGGGCTATGGACGCCGCCACTCGCGCCACCACCCGCGTCGTCCACCACCACGCTGGCGTACGCGTGCGACGCCGTCCCGTACGATGTGCCCCCTAGCCCCGGCCCCGGCGCCAGACGAAGCGGACGTACAGACCCGGGCGTCCCCGCCGGAGACACGCACGTCGCCGTCGCGATCGTCGCGTCGCCCCTCGAGGCGCCGCGTCGTTCGCCGCCGTCGTCGTCCCGTGCACCCGCGCCGGGGTCCACCGCCGCGGCGACCGACGTCGTCCCGAATCGGCATGCCACGTGGCGCGATCCGAAACCGAAACCGAAACCGAAACCCGATCCGCCGCTCGACCCGTCCATCCATCGCGCCGCCACAACCGCGCCCCCGCGCCACGCCCCCGACGTCCCGTTCCATCTCAATCCATCGCCCTCGATCGCTCGCCACGCCACGAACGCCCTCGACGCATCGGACGAACCCGACGAATCGTGTGTGTCGTCGAACGCGGCGTCGTGCCTGGCGACGGCGACGCGGTGCAACCCCGCGTCCAACGGCGGCGTCTCGCACGTCACGAGCGCGGTGGATACGAATCTCGATTGTGTCCAACCCAAAACCTGTCGGGACGTCACGTTCCCGCGCGCGTCCGTCGCGAACCAGGTACACGCCGATGCGGGTACGAACCCGCCGCCGCCGCCGTGGGGCGCGTCGGCGGTGGCGTGCGTCACGACTCCGCCCCCCGCGTCGGCACCCGTCGGTCGGATGGACGCAATCCGACCGGGGACGACGTACTCGAAGACCAGCGTGTCCCTCCCGCCCTGAAAGTCCTGGCCGTTCATGCTAACCTCTACGTAAACGAAACCCGCGCCGTGCGGCGCGGGGGGCGGAACGCACGCGAACCGCCCGTTGTCTAGCACCTCCCCAGGAACCTTGGCGCCCCCGAACCTGCACGCGGTGTCTCTGTGTTGGAAAAAGTTGGAGCCGTGGATGACGACCCCGCGGTTGGAGCCCGCGACGTCGGCGACGCCCGGTGCCACGAGGTGGACGCCGCCGCTCGCGCCACGGGGCGCGAGGATCGCGGCGAGGATGAGCACCAGGACGCGCCATCCCCCAGCCGATACCCCTGACCCACGGGCTCCCGCCATCGTCGCGTTTGAAAACGCCCTAAAAAACCTTCTAATTGGGTCCGGTCTCAAAAACTCGACCGGGGTCCCGAGGGCGTTCGAGCGCGCGCCGAGTCCGCGGACGCCGCCCGATCGAGCCCTCGGCTCGATCGGCGCGACGTTCGCGACTGAGCTAAGAGCGCGCGCTCTTTGAGGCTAATCCTCAGAGTTGTGGAGACCCGCGCGGGTTCCCCGGAGGTTTATTAGGGACGTTTGGTCATTTTCCTCGGCGAGGTCAACAACGGGCATGATTTGTGTCTCTATGCACTGCCAGTCTGCCGAGCTCGACTGCCCGACGAACCGGAAATGAAATGCGCGCCAACTTCCTGAACCCGACGACAGGAGGTTTGATCGAAGATGGCCGAAACGCGTCCACTGTCAAACGCACGCACAACACGCGACATGTCCGAAGATGGCCGAGAGAACAACGTGGTGCCCCCTTCCACGGAGACGGAAGACGGTCCCAAGGGCCCGCCCGATATCTCCGGCCTCTACTCCTTGAAGTTGGATAACCTCGACTACTCCGTCACCCTGGAGCAGCTGAAGGAATTGTTCGGCAAACACGGGGAGATCGGTGACGTCTACATGCCCAGGGACTACTACACGAAGCGATCGAGGGGCTTCGCGTTCGTCCGCTTCAAGGACCGCACCGCCGCGGAGGTGCGAACCAGTTCGTTCGTCTCGTCCGCGGACCCGCCACGCGAGCCCAGCCCGCCCGAACCCTTTTTTTGCATTCGTCGTCGTCGTCGCGTTCAAAAACAGAACCCAGACTCATCCGCCCTCGTCCAATCAACAGGACGCGATCAAGGAGTTCGACCAGAAGGAACTGAACGGCCGACCGATCGCGTGTCGCTTCGCGGAGAAGCCCAGGCCCGACAACCCTCGCGAGGCGCACCTTGGCGGCGGCCGAGGCGGCCGAGGCGGCCGAGGCGGTCGAGGCGGCGATTACTACCGGGGCGGCGGCGGCTCCTACGGCGGCAGCTACTCCAGCCGCAGGCCGTACGGCGGCGGCGACGACTACGGGCCCAGCAGGGGCGCTTACCGCGAGGTGTACGACCGACGCGGACCGTACGATCGCAGGGACTCAGATTACAACCGCGGAAGGGACGACTACTACTACGACAGAGACAGAGGCTACTCCGACCGCGGAGGGTACGATGACAGGTCGAGGGGATACGATCGCAGGGACGATTACTACGACAGAGACAGAGGCTACGGCAGGGACCGCTACGACGACAGGTCGAGGGGATACGATCGCAGGGACGAGCGCCCGAGGAGCAGATGAGACCGCAGTAGCCTTGTGAGAAAGACTAGAAAATGTCTCATGTTTTTCGCAGTCAGACTGGACTTCCCAACAGAAGAAGTCCCGGGCTGCCAAAACGAGATCATTCCAACCGGCACCCGGCATGAGCGAAGAGCCAGCGCCGGTCGACGTTGCCGCCGCGGCCGTCGCCGGTGACGCCGCATCCGTCCATGGATCTCAAGTGGGCTCCTTGGTCGGGTCCCGCGCGGCGTCCATCGCGGGTGACGCGGCCCCCGTGGGCGAAATTGGGGGTGGCGAAACCGGAGGCCCGGGATCGGTAGCGGGCGAGTCGGCGCACGGCAGGGGAACGCACGCGCCTCGGGTTCCGGTCAAGCTGGAGGACGTCGTCGCAAAGAACCGGAGGTGGGCGGAGGCGTGCGACAAGGAGACGAAGATGATCCGACTCAACACCACCTTCATGGTGGGCAACAGGAACAACCTGGACATCTTCCCGGAGAAACCCAACCGCCTGAACCTTCCCGTGGTGAACGCGGACGTGGCGCGCGAGAGCAACGAGCTGCTGGACTCGGTGTGCTCGGTGAAGGACGCCATCTTGCTCCCGGCGGAGAAGTACGAGCTCCCGCAGACGATGGCCCAAGAGGTGGGCTTCCACTATAAACCTCTCGTCGAAAGGAACCCGATGTTTCAAAGGGGCCGAGCCGGGTGCGAGATCACCGCGTACGCCGAGAACTACGTCGAGACCACGGGCGTCGGTCCCTACGCGCGAAAGAAAGTAACGCAGGCCAGTAGAACCAGCAAGGGCGGCAAGGGTAAGAAGAAGTGACCGTCGTCGCGTGGTCGTTGTAACTCTACCGTATTACGCGTCGAGGCGCTAGTCTAGTAGCACGTGATTCGGCCCGAGCCTCCGGGTTGCACCGCGTCATTTGCGGTTGAATTTGGCCATCAGGTCGTTCACGTCGCCCGAGGGCTTGGGGCTCGGAGCCTGCGACGCCTTCCTGATGTCCTTGGAGGGCGAGGGGAGTCCGCCGCCCTTTTTCTTCTTTTTGCCCTTACCACCCCCGCCGCCGACGCCGCCGCCGCCGACTTTCGACGCAAACTCCACGCCTTCCACCGGACACTTCAACATGGCGCGACCCGTCTGCACCGTCAGGAGACCGCCCTCGTCCACGACCACGGTCCCCACCGCGCCCTTGTTCGCGCCGCCGATGATCCGAACCTTATCCCCCGTCGTCGGCACGTCGTCTTCGGCGTCGAAATCGTACCCAAACGACGGCGGCGGCGGAGTGAAATTCTTCCTCTCCGCGGCTCCTCGTCGCGAGTCCGCGCCCATCAACGCGTCGATCCTCGCCGCGGCCCTCGTCCCCGCCGGCATGTGCGCGCGGGCGTTGGTGACCTTTCGCTGCTTCGGAGCGTCGGTATCAGGCCGGACGTCCGCGACGTCAACCTTGAGCTGCATGAGCCCCGCCTGGACGGTGACCGCGGAGCCCGCGACTTTGCGAACCTTGCCCTGCATGCCGGTGGTGAGCACCACCACCGGGTCGCCCACGTCGGGGCACCAGCCGCTCGGGACCTTCGCGGGAGGCCTGAGCTTCGCCGCCGCCGCCGCGCGCTCAGCCTCGGCCTCGGCAGCCCTCGCGGCGGCGGCGGCGGTGGCGAAATCGGTGGCGCCCGACGCCAGCGCCGCGCCTCTCTTTTCCCGGGCGACTTCAACCTGCGCCCTTCTCGCGTCGGCCGCGAGCCTCGTTTTCCGCTCGCGTCCCGCCCGGGCGATCCCGGACGCGAGTTTCACGTCCGCGGCTTCCTCGGCGGCGTCCACCCTGGCCTGCGCCGCCGCGATCCGCGGCGCGGTTCGGTCCACGTTCCACAGGAGGGAGAGCGCTCGCTTGATGTCCTCGTCCGCGCCTCTTCTCGCGCTCTCCAAAGCGCCGATGGTCTCCTCGAGCGTCGCCCTGCCCTCGCCCAGCGCCGCCCTCGCGTCGTCGACCACCGCCGGTTCCAAACCGAACCGCTCGGCGATTTGCAACGCGCGGGATCGCCCCGGGACGCCCCACAGCAGCCTGTACGTCGGCGCGAGCGCCGCCTCGTCGAATTCGACGGCGGCGTTTTCAAAATAGCCGCCGGGGTGCTCGTACTTGAGCGCCTTGAGCTCGCCGTGGTGGGTCGTGGCGAGGGTGAGGCCCGCGCGGTTAAAGTCCGTGCCGCCCGCGCCGACGCCCGCGAGCCGTTCGAGCAGGGCGCCGCCGATCGCGGCGCCCTCCGCCGGGGACGTCCCGGTGCCCACCTCGTCCATCAGCACCAACGAATCGGGCCCAGCCGCGGACAAGATGGCCCTCTGCTTCGCGAGCCTCGCGCTAAACGTCGAGAGGGACTGCATGAGATCCTGCGAGTCGCCGATGTCGACGAGCACGCTATCGAACCAAGGCAGGCGCGCCATCTCCGCCGGGACGAAGAGCCCGGATCGCGCCATTAAGCTCGCGAGGCCGACCGCTTTCATAGCCGCCGTCTTACCGCCGGTGTTGGGTCCGGTTATGACGACGCACCGGGCGTTGAGAGGGACAAACACGTCCACCGGCGCCGGACCCTTGACCCGCGCCACGTCGTCGCCGCCGTACGTCCGCGGGTCCACGCCGCGCCGTCCAACCCCGAGCAACAGGTCGTCGTCGACGTCCGAATCGTCGGTCGGGGCCCCGCCCTCGGCGTCGAGCCCGGTCCTCTTCTTCGAGAGAGCCGCCCGCTTCGCCGCCTCCCGTCGAGCCGCCCGCTGCGCACGGATCGCCTGCGCCGCGAGCACCGGCTGTCGCAACCCCGCGAGCTCGACGAGCAGCTCCACGGCACCGTCGTCCTCCTCGCCGGATGAAGCCCCGTCGTTAAAATCGTCGTCCTCGCCGTCGTCCCCTCGGTAGCCGCCGCCGCCCGTCGAGCCCGCGACCAACGACGGAAACATCGCCGCCTTCTCAGCCTCCCTCGCCTCCCTCAAGGCGCGCGTCTCGTCGTAACTCCCGTCGACGCCGCCGCTGAACCCCAATCCCCCTAAACCACGCATTGGGTCGATCGCTCGACCGGGCGGAATGACGAACGTCGGTCTGCACGCGTTCATCGCGCTCGCCTGCCTGGCCCGAGCCGCGATGACGTCCAATCGCGTCACCACGTCCAGCGCGACGAATAGGTCCGGCGTCGCCGCCGCCACCGTGTTGGTCAGCCTGCGCCGTATCGCGTCGATCGCGCTCTCCTCCGACGCGACGCACTGCGCCAACTGGCCGTTGAGCAGCACGACCCCGGGTGGTTCGATGAGCACCAAGCCGCCCCCCGCGGCGACGCCGACGACGAGCGCGCCGGCTGGCGCGGGCGGCGTCACCGCCAGCACGACGCGGCCTTGGTGGGTGGTGACCTGGCCGTTGGCGTTCTGCAGCGCCCTGCGCAGCTTAGCCTCCGCGGCGGCGCGCTGCGACCTGGCGCGGCGGAGCTCGGGGGACGCGCCGTCCTTGAATCCGCCCTGGTCGTCGACGCATTGCTTGATGGCATCCGCGACTTCGGGTCGGGGCGCCATGGCGGCGACGATGTTGCGCAGCGGGGCGAGCTCGGGGGGCGGGACGCCGTTCACGGCGACGTTCTCGACGGTCTTCTTGAGGCGTGCGGCGGATGCGATGAAGGCGACCATCGCGGCGAGCTCGTCGCCGCCCAGGGATGCGTACTTCTCCGCCTTGTAGAGCGCGCGGCGAACCTCGGCGGACATGATGCCGCCGAAGTCGATGGAGGCGCCGAGGTGGTTCTCCATGACCATCGCGGCCTCGGTCTCGTCCAAGAGCATCTCGCTCTGCCACGCGCCGCCCTCGGGGGGTTGCATCACGCGCACGGCTTCCTGCCCGAGGCGGGTAGAGGCGTACTCGGCGAGGTCCTCGAGGAGCTCGCCCCACCCGCACGCCTCCAGGCTCTGCTCCGCGAGCTCCTCGGGGGAGACGTCCTTGCCGCGCGCGGGGTTGGCCGTCGCGGACTGGGCGGCGCGAGGGGCGACGCCGGATCGAGACGGCGGGAGTCTCCATCGCGCGGCGCCCTCGCCGCGGGTCCGAACCCGCGTCGCGGCGCACGCCGCGAGCGCCGGGGAGGCGCACGACATCGCCGTGTGGGCCACGTCGACGCCTTTCGCGGCTGGAAGACGATCCGAAAACTCGTGTATTTTCCGCATGCCCCCCAAGCACGCACAACCGGCATCGCGTCGGCATGCACGTCCTGACTCGCGCGACGCCCCATCCCGTCGCGATGTCCTCCGGGTGCGAGACGCCATCGCACAGGGTCTTCGTGTACGGAACGTTGAAGCGCGGGTTCTACAACCACCGGCTGCTCCGGGAGATGGACGCCAAATTCCTGGGCGAGGCGCTTACGCGGAAGCCTTGGCGGATGGTGCTGGGCGAGTACGGCATACCTTACCTGATGCGGGGTGAGGCGGACGGAAGCGCGGTCGTGCCGGGTGAGTTGTGGGAGGTGGACGACGAGGGGTTGGACGCGCTGGATGTCCTGGAGGGGATCGACGAGGGGATGTACGAAAGGGTCACCCTGGACGTCGCGACGAGGGAAGGGGCGGATGGGGCGGTAGATGGTGGCTTCGCGACGACAGCGCAGGCGTTCGTGTGCGGACCGGAGTCCGAGCGGCGCGGCATCGGAACGACGTGGAGTGAGGAGATCGCGGCGTACGACCTGAAGACGCACGAGGCGTCGTACGTGCCCAAGCACGAGCGCGCGGCGGGTTCGTTGGGCACCGAGTCCCTCGGGCGTCGACGGAGCTAAGTGTCAACACGACGAACCCGTCCACGTCGAAGAGCTATCTACTAGAGCTAGGCTGGTCGAAGGTGAAGTCGTCGTCCCCTTCGTCGTCGCTGGACTCCTCGTCGCTGTCCACGTTCCCCTCGAGCACGCCGATCTTGCACTTCTCCAGCATGTAACCCCCGTTCACCCACCGATGGTACCGATCGAACAGCGCCGTGCAGTCCTTCCCGAGCGCCTGCGTCAAGATCTTTCGTCCGCCGGGGTGAAAGTCGAGGTACGGCGAGAGGTTGTACACCTTGCCGCGCAGCACCGTCCACCCGTCAGCCTCCGTGCCGTGCGTCGCCACCTCCGTCATCGTTATGTCCTTCCGCCGCTTTCCCCCGCGCAGGCCGTTCATGTCGGGCTCCCGTTTCGTCAGCCTCATCCAGTCCATCTGGCTGTAGCCCGCCGCGAGCTGGATCTTCTTCGCGCCCCCCCCGGTCGACTGCGTGCCCGCCGCGGAGGGCGCGCCGTCGCTGCCGTCGAGCCGCCGGACCCTCCCGACGTCCGAGCCGTCCGCGTAGGTCACCGTCGCGTTGGCAAGCAGCCCGCCGGGCCGCTCACCTTCCCCCGACATCGTGCACCCCGACACGCGTGTGCGCCCGACTGCGAATGGCCGAGTGGGCCGTCGAGCGGAGAGCAGAAAAAGGTCCACGTCGACACCTCGGGTGTCACTTTATCCCGCGCAGAGAGCCACTATCGCCGCGTCTGTCATCGCCGCTAGGCTCCGGCTCGCGCCACTCGCGTTCCCGCGCCCGCGTCGACCCTCCGACGCCCCGCACCGCGCGCGTCTCGCGATCCGAGCCGCGACCGGATCCCCCGCGCTGGTTCCCGCCACCGAAGCCATGGCTGCCAAACGAACGATCCTGTGGTTCCGAAAAGGCTTGCGCGTGCACGACAACCCGGCGCTGGTGAAGGCGTGCGAGGGCGCCTCCGCGGTCCAGCCCGTGTTCGTGCTGGACCCGTGGTTCATCAAGCCCGAGCGCGTCGGCGCCAACCGCCTTCGGTTCCTGCTCGAGTCCCTCACGGACCTCGACGCGTCGCTCAGGGCGCGAGGGTCCTCGCTGCTCGTGCTGCACGGCGATCCGGCGCGCGTCATCCCCGCCGCGCTCGAGGCGTGGCGATGCGACAGGCTGTGCTACGAGTTCGACACCGAGCCGTACGCGCAGAAGCGCGACGCGTCGGTGAACGAGGCGGCGCGGGCGTTGGGCGTGGAGGTGCACGCGCCGGTATCGCACACCCTCTGGGACTTGGACCGGCTCCTCGCCAAATGCCCGCGCGGCGAACCCCCCACCGCGTACGCTTCCTTCCTCAAGATCGCGCACGGCGTCGGGCCCGTGCCGCCCGTCGCGCCGGACGTGCCGTCGATCACGCCCCTGAGTGACGGTGACGCGCTGAGTGACGGGAAGGACCTGGTCGACGCGCTGAGGGACGTCGTCACCGGCTCGGGCATCCCGTCGCTGGAACGACTCGGGTACGAACCCATCAAAGCCGGCGAGGGCTTCCCGGCGCGGGGCGGCGAGACGGAGGGTCTGGCGCGGCTACGCAAGATGCTGGCGAGGACGACGTACATCGCGGAGTTTAAGAAGCCGCAGACGAACCCGACGGAGTTGTGGACGCCGGTGCTGGGTAAGGAGGGTAAGGTTAAAGGCGCACCACCCGCGAACCCCTTCGAAGCGGCGAAAAAGTCGTCAAAAGAGCCAAAGTCGACACAGCTGGCGGAGGCGTTCATGGCCCCAGCCACCACGGCGTTGTCCCCGTACCTCAAGTTCGGCTGCGTGTCCCCGAGGACGTTCTGGCACGAGCTGCGCGCCGTGCTGGACGTCGAGCTCGGAGGAAAGCACAGCAAGCCCCCGGAGTCGCTCGAGGGGCAGCTGCTGTGGAGGGAGTTTTACTACCTCGCGGGATACGGCACTCCAAACTACGACCGGATGGCGGGGAACAGGATATGCCGGCAGATCCCGTGGACGTGGGACGAGGAGAGGCTCGCGGCGTGGGAGGAGTCGAGGACTGGGTTCCCGTGGATCGACGCGTGCATGATGCAGCTGAAGCAAGAGGGATGGATGCACCACCTCGCGAGGCACGCGGTTGCGTGCTTTTTGACCAGGGGGGACTTGTTCGTGCACTGGGAAGCGGGCGCGGCGGTTTTCGACCGAGAGCTGGTGGACGCGGACTGGGCGCTGAACAACGGCAACTGGATGTGGCTCAGCTGCAGCTGCTTCTTCTACCAGTACTTTCGGGTGTACGGGCCGGTGAGTTTCGGCAAGAAGTACGACAAGGAGGGCGCGTACATCCGCAAGTACTTACCCCAGCTGAAAGACATGCCGGCCAAGTACATATACGAGCCGTGGACTGCGCCGATCGAGGTGCAGAGGAAGGCTGGGTGCGTGGTCGGCGTGGACTATCCGGCACCCATCGTGGACCACGCGGTGGCGTCGAAGGAGTGCATCGAAAAGATCGCGGCGGCTTACAACGCCCACAAAAACGGCACCGCGGGGAGCATCGTCGCCGCCGGGAAAAAGCGCAAAGCCGGCGACGGAGTCTAAAACTTTCTGTTTGACGAAGACGACGGCGCGGAGCTAAACATTAGACTACTTTCGTTTGACATAGGCGAGTACGGGCGCGGTGTGAACCAGGTCCGCGTCGAACACCGCCTTCGCCGTCCACTCCCCGAGGTCGACGAACGACGTGACGAACGCCTCGCTCGTCGCGACGCCGAGCGCCCCCTTCGAAGGTTTCTCCGCCAGCAACCCGGGTCGCGAGACTATCCACTCCAAGTCGTCCATCTCTCGGTACACGTACGGCACCAGCGCGTGGTTATCCGATACCATTCCCTTGATCCACATCAGGGGCGACATGAACGTGACCATGAAGGTCTTGAAAGGGTAAGATGGATCTCCGTCCAGCCTGGGGTCCACGCTCATTGCACCGGTTTGAATAAGAATTCGCTTCAGGCCAATCTCGCGCATCGTCTCGGCGATGGCTCGCACCGCGGGGAGCAGCATCGGTTTACCCGCGAGGATCTGGAAGGCTTTTGGCTTACCCGCGCATTCGATGATGACGTCGCCGTTGGCGTGTGACAGACCGCTGTCGCGCACGGCGCTCCGCACCGCGTTCAGGTCCGTGAGGTCGCCTTCGAGAACCTTCAATTTGTCCTGCATGAGCGCGGGAGAGACTCCGACCTCGGCCAGGACTGAGCGGAGCTTGTCGGGGTTGCGGACGAACGCGATGACGTCATGGTCGGCTTCAAGCGCGAACTTGGCGACGTACCGGCCGGTTTGGCCGGAACCGCCGAAGAGGAGCACCTTGGGTGGCGCCATGCGTCGTGTTGTGAGCGGCGCAGCACCAGTTCGTCGCGTTATGTCTTTGGCATAGCGTTATCGAAATTGTTAACAACGCGGTCCACAGAGTATGAGCGCCCTGTCCTCGGTGCCACTCCTCGTGACCCGTCCCTTCCGTCGCGCCGGTTCGACTCGCCCTCGCAAGTATCGCTCGCCCGTCGTCATGAGCGCGCTTCCCAAGATTACGTACTTCAACGGAGTCGGACGGTGCGCTTCACCTCCAGATGCCGATACACGGAACGAACTCACCCACGCGTCCTCGTCCCCCGCATCGCAGCGTATTCGGCCTCCGCGTCGCCATGTTCAAAGCTTTCGGCAAGGACGGCTGGATCGATGAGCGGCTCCAGTTCCCCGAGTTCAAGGAGCGGAAGCCAACCCTCCCTCTCGGTTACCTGCCGGTCCTCTCGATCGACGAGGAGGTTTTCACGCAGACCGAGGCCATCCTGCGGTGGGTTGCTCATAAGTCCTCTCTGTACCCCACCGACCTCAAGGAAGCCATGAGGGTGGACGAGGTGTGCGCGGTAGCTCACGAGGTGCTGTATAAGTGCCCGTTCGACGCCGATGAGGAGGTGAAGAAGGCCAAACGTTTGGAGTACGCGGAGGGTCGAATGCTCCAAAACATGAGCTACGTCGACTCCAAGCTGGCGGGATCGAGCAACGGGTTCCTGCTCCCGGGCGGCATCTCGATGGCGGACCTGCAGGTGTACATGGTGGTACACATGATCAGGACCGGAAACTTCGACCACATCGAGCCCGAGTACGTCGACAGGTTCCCGAACATATGCAAAAACGCCGCCGCGGTGGATGCCGATCCGCTTATCGTGGAGTACAGGGCCAACTACCCCAACTGACTCTTAGCTCTTATAGCACGACTGATGATACACGTTCCGATTACAATCTCGACCGACGAGCGTCGACACTCGAGTCGACGGACCGCGACGGGTCACCGCCGGGTCGCCTCCTCGTGCAGGAGCTGCTTCGCGCTCTTCTTCCCGCTCTGCGCCTTGGCTCGCTCGCGCTCGATGGCCAACTTATAGAACGGCTCCGTCGGCGGCTGCACGGGGTCCAGGCTCGGCTTCACCCTCTCCACCCCATCCTCGTCGATGTACGTGGGCAGGTCGTAGCTCATGTCCGAGTCGTAGGCGTCGATTCCCCCGCACGACACGAACGGGACGATGCACTCGGTGGGCCAGCCCATCGTGCCCAGCGCGTTGCCGTGCGCATCCTCCTGCAGCATCCCTTTCGCCCTCTCGTGCAGCACCCTCGACAGGTCGTCCGGCTCGAACCCCTCAGGAGGTGAGTACTCCTGACACACGACGAAAGCCTCGATGGACGAGTTCCTGGAGCTCTTGGGCTTCGCGCACGTCACCTGCTTGAAGAACAGCTTGAGCTGGGAGTACAGGAGCGCGCAGTCTTTCCCCCTGAAGATCTTCGCGACGTAGGTGCCCCCGTCCGCGAGGATGTGCGTGCACACGGTGAGTCCCGCGAGGATGAGCTGGGCCTGCATGAACTCATCCATGTCGTGGAGTCCGGTGACGTCCGGCGCGCCGTCGCTGATGACCAGGTCCGCCTTGCGCCCGTCCGTGAAGTGCGCGAGGATCTCCTCGACCTTCGCCATGGAGGTCATGTCGCCCTGGATCGTGGTGATGCCCTCTATCGGGGCCATCGGCTGCAGGTCGATGGCGATTAGCTTGGGCATGTCCTCATCAGGTAACCCCTTCTCCTTCGCGGGGAGGTAGATGCGCCTGGACAACACCTGCGACCAGGACCCGGGCGCCGCGCAGAGGTCCACCACGTTCTTGACGTTCTTCAGGATGTCGAACGAGTCGTCGATCTGCAGCAGCTTGAAAGCGGATCGCGCGCGCCATCCCTCCTCCTTGGCCTTCCTGTAGTATATGTCCCTCTTGTCCTTCGAGGCCTTCCCCATCTCGCGCTCCCGGCGATTAAATACACCGACCAGTCCCCCGCGCGGAGGAGGAGTGGGCGTGCGTGTTCCTGAAAATCGCCGGCACCGTCCGGAACCGCCGCCGCCGCCGCCGACTGGACGGAGAAAATCGCCACCGCCCTCGCCCGCCAGAGCGCGAGGCGCGTCCGCGTCGAGAAGTCCGGCGGTAGATTCCGCGTCGAGAAGTCCGACGAGAGGGCAACCATGCGGAAGAAAGTGGACCAGCGCATCCGCACGCTCGTCGAGAACGGCGTGAAGCTCAACGAGCGCTCCATGTTCGTCGTCGTGGGCGATCGAGGGCGCGAGCAGGTGGTTAACCTGCACTACATGCTCTCGAAGGCGACGGTGAGGTCCAGGCCCAACGTGCTGTGGTGCTACAAGAAGGAGCTGTACCTCTCGTCGCACAAGAAGAAGCGCGTGAAGCAGATCAAGAAGATGGTGGCGCGAGGCCTGATGGACGCCGAGAACGAGGACCCGTTCTCGCTCTTCGTCGCATCCACTGACATCAAGTACACGTACTACGCCGACACGCAGAAGATCCTCGGCAACACCTACGGCATGGCGGTGCTCCAGGACTTCGAGGCGCTCACGCCGAACCTACTCGCGCGCACCGTGGAGACGGTCGAGGGCGGTGGCATCATCGTGCTGCTGCTGTCAAACATGGAGAGCCTGTCGCAGCTGTACACCATGACGATGGACGTGCACTCGCGATTCAGGACCGAATCGCACCAGCACGTCGTCGGCCGGTTCAACGAGCGATTCATCCTCTCCCTGGGGTTCTGCCCCACGTGCATCATCATGGACGACGAGCTCAATGTCCTCCCGATCTCGTCGCACGTCCAGAACATCCAGCCCGTCGGTAACGACACCGAAGCAGGCGCCGAACCCGAGGATCTCAAGGAGCTCAAGCAATCCCTTGAGGGAACCGACCCCGCGGGCGCTCTCGTGTCCTGCTGCAAGACCCTCGACCAGGGTAAGGCCGTCGTCACCTTCCTCGACGCGGCATCGGAGAAGACGCTCAGGTCCACCGTCGCCCTCACCGCCGCGCGCGGACGCGGTAAGTCCGCGGCGATGGGCATAGCCGTCGCGGGTGCGGTGGCGATGGGTTACGCGAACATCTTCGTCACGTCGCCGTCGCCGGAGAACCTCAAGACGTTCTTCCAGTTCATCCTGAAGGGATTCGACGCGATGGAATACAAGGAACACCTCGATTACGACATCGTGGAGTCGTCGAACCCGGCGTTCGGCAAGGCGATCGTGCGGATCAACGTCCACAGGGCGCACAGGCAGACGATTCAGTACATCCTGCCGCAGCACGCGGAACGGGCGTCGTCCGCGGAGCTCTTGGTCATCGACGAGGCTGCCGCGATCCCCCTGCCCACGGTGCAGGCTTTACTCGGCCCTTACCTCGTGTTCCTGTGCTCCACCGTCAACGGGTACGAGGGGACCGGCCGGGCGCTGTCGCTGAAGCTCATCTCCAACCTGCGGAGGGAGGCGGCGGGGGTGGCGAGAGCCGGTGACGCCGGCGCGGGGGGCGGCGGGCGGCTCCTCCGCGAGGTTTCCCTCGCCGAGCCCGTGCGTTACTCGTTCGGCGATCGCATCGAGGCGTGGCTCAACGGGCTGCTGTGCCTGGACGCGGCGGATCACACCCCGCCGCTGACGGGGCACCTGCCGCCGCCGTCCGATTGCGAGCTGTACGAGGTCAACCGAGATACCCTCTTCAGCGCGCACAAGCCATCGGAGACTTTCCTGAAGCGGATGATGTCGCTGTACATCGCGAGCCACTACAAGAACACGCCGAACGATCTTCAGCTGATGGCGGACGCGCCCGCGCACAGGCTGTTCGTCCTCCTGGCGCCGCCCAAGAGCGCGCAGGTTCTCCCGGATATTCTCTGCGTGGTCCAGGTTGCTCTCGAGGGCGCCATCAACCGCGCCAGCGCCTCCTCCGCGCTCGCCGCGGGCCAGTCCCCGCAGGGCGACCTCATCCCGTGGACCGTCGCGACGCAGTTCCAGGACCCCGAGTTTCCCTCCCTCACCGGCGCGCGCGTCGTTCGCATCGCCGCGCATCCCGACCTCCCGGGCCAGGGATACGGCTCACGCGCGCTGCAACAGCTACACGCGTATTACGAGGGTAAGCTCACGAACCTCGCCGAGACGGACGTGCCAGCGCAGACGGAGGCGCCCCGCGCGGCGCCAGTGACCGCGGACGGCGGCTTGCTCCAGGAGCAGCTGGAACCGAGGTGCGAGCTGCCGCCGCTGCTGTGCCCGTGCGGGGATCAACGCCCGGAGCGGTGCCACTGGATCGGCGCGGCGTTTGGGCTCACGGATTCGCTGCACAAGTTCTGGTCCAGGCAGGGGTACCGGCCGGTGTACCTGCGCCAGACCCCGAGCGACGTCACCGGAGAGTTCTCCGCCATCCTCATACGGCCGCTCGACCACGAGGGTAACGACGAGGAGGACGGGGCGATGACCACGGCTCCCGAGTGGCTCGTCGCGTTCAACGCTGATTTTAAGCAGCGGTTCACCGCTTTGCTCGGGGGCGCGTTCAGGGACGTCGCACCGGGCCTCGCGCTGTCGGTGCTCGCTCCCAAGCTGACTTTTGATGATGATGCCAAGGCTGAGGGTGCGCCCGCGTCCGCGGTGCGTCGCAGCGACGGGCAGCCCATAACCGCCCACGACGTCAAGCGACTCGAAAAATATGCTCAGAGCCTGGTGGACCACCACCTCGTGGCCGATCTGGTGCCGCCGCTCGCCAGGGCGTTCTTCGCGGGACAGATTCCCACGACCATGTCCTACTCGCAGGTCGCCATCTTGCTTCAGCTGGGTCTGCAATACAAGGAGATGGACGACGTTGCGAAGGGCTTGGGTCTGCCCACGCCGCAGGTGATGGCTCTGTACAACAAGGCGATGCGAAAGCTTTACACCGCGCTGAGGACCGCGAAGGAGAGGGAGGTTGAGGCGGCGATGCCGCCCGGGAGCGTGCCGGAGCTCAAGCCGCACGCGGTCGGTCTCGATGAGGACCTCGAGGACGGGTGAGTGGATTTGATCGCCCCGGACGTTATTTTCCCCCACTCTCGAACCCAAAGTTTTGTTATTTTTTCCCACTCTCGAACCCAAAGTTTTCGCGCTCGGCTCGCGGAGGTGACGATAAAGTTCGAGACGACTGACGGCATCGGGCGGGCGCCACCGTGTATTCGGGGTTATAAGTCCTCCCGGGCCCAAAACCGTGACGATCCAACCAAAGCTCAACAAGTCTGATCCGCGAGTCCGATCGCCCTGGTGGCTTTTCCCCGGTACCAAACGCACCCGTGGCACCCGTTCCACCCGAAACTGACTGTCCGACACCGACCCAAAAACTCGACGCAGCGCCGCTAAATTCACGGAGGAGCAGCGCAAAAAGCAGAGGGAACTGCTCGAGGTGCGCGCACGTTCCGATGCAAAAGCCCGGTTAACTTTCTACTCTGATTTTTCCCCCTCGATGTACCCCGGGCGCGGCGATGACGATACCGGTTTCATCTTCATCGTTTTGGATGATCTCCGTGATTATATACACCGCTGCGTTCTTACCGAGCCGCGCCCAAGGGACAAGCCGGACAAAACCAACCCGTCACCCGTCGTATTCGCGCATCTTTCGCGCATCACTCACGCGCCTCGTTTCTTTCTGACTGTGCCTCCGCGCGTTTCGTCTCACTCGCAGGAGGCTGGGCTGGAGAGGTACGCCATCGCCGGGAAGGAGGACGACTGGGACGACGCCCTCGCCGGCGGCAAGGTTCCAAAGTCGGGGATGCTCAGCGTCAAGCGCAAGCACGGCGCCGACGCGGACGCGGCGACCCCGGAGAAGAAGAGCTCGAAGAAGGACAAGAAGGGGGACAAGGGTCACAAGGGCAAGGGGGGAAAGACGCCGAAGTCGAGCTCCAAGAAGAGCAAACACAAGGCGTAGAGGGACCGGTTGCGGCAGTTTTAATAGCACGCCAGTCTCCAAAACCTAAAAAACAGCTGCGCTTGACTCACAATTTTGTCCAGGATCGTTTGGCACTCTTTGTTGAACGTAGGAGCGTTGCAGAGGACTTTCGTCATGGGAGGCGTAAACGGAAAGCCCCTCATCGGGTACAACAAGCCGGCGAAGAAGATGGCCTGGTGGTGGTACGAGTTCGGCCTCTCGCTCCCGTCCGATCTCAGGGAAAAAACCTACGTCATCACCGGGACGACTACGGGTACCGGGCGTTGCGCGGCGATGGCGCTCGCGGAGAGGAGCGCCAGGGTCATCTGCCTCAACCGCCCGTCCGAGCGCGCCGTCGAGTCCCTCGAGGCCATAAAAGAGGCGGGCGCCGAGTTCAACGCGAAGGTTGAGCACATCGACTGCGACCTCAGCTCGTTCGACAGCGTGAAGAGCGCGATCGCGAAGCTGAAGAAGGCGTGCGGCGACGAGGGCATCGACGTCCTGTGCTGCAACGCGGGGATCATGGCCATCCACGACGAGGCCACCAAGGACGGATACGACGTCCAGATGCAGGTCAACCACCTCTCGCACTTCCTCCTCGCCAAGGAGCTCATGCCCCTCCTGGAGAAAGCCGCGTCCAAGAGGCACCGCGCGAGGATCATAGCGCACAGCTCATCCGCCAGGTACAGCCCCGCCAACATGTCCGGTAAACTCGCCGCCAAGTACTTCGGCAAGAACGGCGGCAACCTCGGCGGCGACGGCGGACATGGGCGCTGGATGCGGTACCATCAGACGAAACTCGCAAACTCGGTGTTCGCCGCGGAGCTCGCTCGGCGACTTCGCGCGAGGGGAAGCAAGGTGATGGCGCTCTGCGTCGCGCCCGGTTACGCGGCGACGAACCTGCAGGTGACCACGCACAAGGACGGCGGTTTGAACGCCGCGTGGTTGTCGTGGATCTTCGCGCAGAGCGTGGAGGACGGGACCATGCCGCTGCTGAAGGCGATGCTGGACGACAGGCTGGAGAGCGGCGCCTTCATGGAGCCCAAGAGCATGATTTGGGGCTTGCCCGTCGTGAAGGAGCTCAAGGGCGGGTGCGTCAGCGAGGCGAACGGGAAGCTCCTGTGGGAGGAGAGCGAGAAGGCGGTGGGTGCGTTTACGCTTTGACAGGGTTGCGCCCTGTTTGGACCCGCGGGTTGTTACCCTTGGTTGGAGTTGTTACCCTCGGTTGGAGTTGTTACCCAAAACCAAACGTTGCCTCACGATATGAGGGTGACGCCTCCGTCGCCGCCCATCGCGTCCCGCCACCTGGACTCTATCCCGTCCATGTGCGCCATGCCCACCACCGCGACCGTCCGCCCGCTGCACTTGTTCAGCAGGCCGTCCGTCATGTGATCGTCGCGCTGATCGAGCATCGCGCTCGCGACTCTCGGGAACTCTCGCCGCATCTGCCCCGTCAGCGCCCTGACCGCCTCGCGCGTCTTGAGGAGCTCCACGGCGCTCTCGGGGTCGTTCCAGTCGACACGTTTGAACCTCTCCACCAGCTGTGGGTCCACGTCCCTCCACTGCATCGAACCCCCGCCGGTAATCATGCGAAGGATGTCCGGCAGCGTGATCGCGTCCCTGAGCGCCCTGATCGTGAGCTCCTGCGAGCGGTCGCCGAGGACCAGTCTGGCGCCGATGCGATCGGACTCCTCGATGCCGACCTTGAACTCCTTCCCCGGGTCCATGCCGCTCATTCGGAACATGTTGTACACCGTCTTGAGCCCGGCGCCGAGCATCTTCTCGCCGAGGTCACCGGGCGCGCTGCGAGGTGTAGAGGGGGCGTTTTATTAGATCTCAGACGAGGACTGGGCACCCGGAGATTGAAAGCCTCACCCTAGGGCGCTGAGGAGCTGTCGCAGGGGCTCTGGAATCCCCCCTTCGTCGGATTTGCCCGACATGCTCCGCCGCATGGCCGCAGCCCTGGCATCGCACAGCTCCAGGAAGACGGTGTCGGGCCGAACACTCCTTATGACGTTGCGAACCTCGTCCGCGGACTTTCTCGAGATGTGGGCGGTGCCGACGAGGTAGACCTCGTCGCCGTTGCGCAGGTTCCGGAGATAGCTCATAGTCTCCGGTACCGGAGGTGTGGAGCTCGTGCCGGCGGCGAACGACCTCACCCACCTCACCAAACCACCCCGTCGAGCCAAGCAAGCCATGCTCCCGTCTCTGTGGCATCGTCTCGTCAACACGGTTTATTTATACACGTGATACTAAAACTCAGCTGTGGACACCCCGCTCATTTTTAACAACGCGAGACGGGGCGTCGCACACGAAGGCTACTTTTATCGGGTGGGAAACTCCCCGAGCCGGGCCACCGCCTCGTCGTCCAGGTCCATCTCGAAGTCCATCTCGAAACCCGCGTCCGAGCCCCGCCGGCGACTCCCCCCGCTCGACGGCTCGCTCCCGCCACCCCCGCCCCCGCCGCCCCCACCGAAAAACTGGTGCGCGAGCGCGTCATCCGGGTGCAGCCTATCCTCGGGGTTCCACGTGACTATCCGCTCCACGAGGTCGCAGAACAGCACGACGTCGTGGACGTTGCTCAACCCGTCTGGCTGGGCGCTGCTGCCTCGGCCGGGGTCCTCGTGCGACGCGCCGACGCCGCCCGGGGGGATGGCGTCGTGGTGGATCCCGAGGGCGTGAAAGGGGAGAGTCGCGGCCGGGTCCGTGCCGGTGAGGTCGGTTCGACCGCCGCCGACGTCCTCACCCCGCCGCTCGCCGTGCCTGGAGAGCTCAAACTTGCGCGCAGCCGCGGCGATTATTCCCCGCAGGGGCCTGGATCCCGGAACGGGAACATCTCGTCCTCCTCCTCCTCCCGCTCCTCCTCCTCCTCCCGCTCCTCCTTCTCCTGCTCCTCCTTCTCCCACGAGGTGCGGGTAGTGCATCGAACGTTTCTCGGGCGGACACCGGTCGCGCATCCACCGTGGGACCGGCCCGAGCGCCTCGGCTATCTTCCCCAGCTGATCCCTCTCGTCCTTTCCGGGGAAGAGCGGCGTGCCGGCGTGCATCTCGACCAGGATGCAACCCAGCGACCAGGAGTCAATCTCGCTGCCGTACGGCAGCCCCAGGATGACCTCAGCGGCTCTGTAGAACCGCGACTGAACGTACGTGAAGTCCGGGGTGTCGCCCACGAGGCAACTGCTGCCAAAGTCGATCAGTTTCACCGCGCTTCGATCGGCAGAGACGAGGAGGACGTTTTCGGGTTTGAGATCACAGTGCACCACCCCGCGCGACCTCAAGAAGCTCAGCGCCGAGAGTATCTGCCTCGCGAACTTGCGTATGAGGCCGAGCGATACCCCTTTAAACGACGTGGATCGCAAAACATCGTAGAGCGAGTGCGAGAGCAGCTCGAAGACCAGGCAATGGAACCCGCCGTCGATGGGGCCGCCGCCGCCGCCTCCTCCCCTGTGCACAAACGCGTCGAGCATCGATACCACGTTGGGGTGCCCCTCGCGCCGCCGCCCGTCGCCGTCCACTTTACTCCCGCCGTTATTGTCCATCCCATTATTCCCGCCGTTATTCTCGAACGACCCACCGCCGTGCCCCCCCAGCGCCTTTAATATCTCCAGCTCTTTCGCCGCCTGCGCGTGAAACGCGTCGGACCTCTTCACAACTTTCAGCGCGACCCTTGTATCCGTCACGATGTCGTACCCGACCACGACCCTGGCGAACGACCCCTTGCCAATCACCCGCCCGACCGCGTACCTATCGTGGAGGATATCGCGCGACTCCGCGGAGGAGGCGAGCGCGCGCCACGTGGGATCCGCCTCGAGCCCGGCGCCGGCTGTGCCAGTAGTGCCGGCTTGGGCGGGATTCGACGATCGGAACCGACCGCCGCGAGGGGGCGTCGGGGGCGTCGTCCCGGGGCTCGGGCGCCGACCGCCCCGCGAGTGGTAGTACTTGCGGTTGATTCGTTTGTACACGTCTATGAGGTGCACGGTGCTGAGCTTACGAAGGGGGAACGCCTGCGCGCGGACGTCGCGAGGGGGAAACGGCAAATGTAATGAGTTTTATGCGGAATATTTTTTATGCGGTGCGGAAGATATGCGGGATAACGGTCTCGGTCGGCGGGAAGGTCGCGGGTGCGGGCCGTGAGAGGGGAATGGACGCTCACCTCAGAGGGCGTCGCCGCCGTCCAGAGTATCCGCTCGTGCGGGAGCGTCCCGCGCTCCGTGGATGACCCCAGAGATCGCGAGAGCGCGCCCTGCGGAGCCCCCGCGGTCCATCCCGAGGAATTCGACCCGGGCGAGCTTCCGTGTCGAACGCCCGACGGTGACGCCGAGCCGCCGCGGTCCATCCGCCGGGGAACCTCGATGGACCGTCCCTCGCGCGTATCGACCCGACTGGCGCCATCTGATTCCCTCGTCGCGGCCGCTTCGCCCTCCATACCTCCCCGGCGCGGCCCTCACAGACTCCAATGCGTGACGCGTCCTGCAAAGAGACGTTTGGTTACCCGGTGCCGTGCCGGTTCGCACGTTTTTCCGTCTCAGCGCCCGGGTCGGCCTGTCATAGCCCCAACAAGGGCACGTCCGAGCCACCCGCGGCGGATGTGCGACGAATGAGCGCTCGAGATACGGCGCCCCTGCCTCAGACCTACGCGCGTGCGCGGGCGCGAGTGTCCGGCGAGCACCGCCAGACATTCATTCCACTCAGCAAAAGTTGGAGTTTATTACGCGTTCGAGTTCGGCAGTTCGGATTTCTCAGTGGTTCTCAGACGACAGATTTTTCCACGTTGCGGGCGAGCAGCTTCCAGTTGGAACCAGGGGATCCAGCCACCGCCGGCAAAGCCAAATGCATCAGTTCGCTCCAACTAAATTCGCATACGAACGAAAAAAAAGTTCTAAAAAATTGACGCTTCCCTCCAACCATCCGCGTCCAACCGCCTCGCGTGCACGTCGTCGTACCCGAACCGCCTGGCGAAGCACTCCACCAAGCTGGCCTGCACCGCCTCGTGCTCCAGGCGTGTCCCGCACTCGCGCTCGAGCGTGGTCACCGCGCGCCCCTCCAACCCGCACGGCACGATGCGGTCGAACCACTCTAAACTGAGCGAGTGGTTCATCGCCAGCCCGTGCGACGCGATCCCTTGGCTTATTTGCACCCCCACCGCGCCGAGTTTCTTGTCCCCCGCCCACACCCCCGTCATCCCCGGCACGCGACCCCTCGCCCGAACCCCGAATCCCCGGGCGCAGTCGATCATCACGTCCTCCAAACCCTCCACGTACGCCCTCGCCCCGACTTTCGCTTCTCGCAAGTTCACGACGGGGTACATGACAAACTGGCCCGGGCCGTGGTAGGTGACGTCGCCGCCGCGCCGGGTTTTGTGCACCTCCGCGCCACACGCCCTCAGCTCGTCCTCGTCGGCGAGGATGTTGCGCTCGTTCGGGCGCTTGCCTATGGTGTACACGTGCTTATGCTGCGAGGGAGGCGGGTCAGGGTGATGAATTTAGAGTTGTTAGGGTTGAAAGAGGACGGGTCGAGACGGGTCCCCGGCGGCGGTTCGGCGCGCGGATGGCGTTCACCTGGAGAACGAGCAGCGTATCATGCACCGTGGACGCGCGGCGAGCGGCGTGGAGCGATTCCTGCGTCGGGAGAATCGAGTTTCCGTCAGCTTCGGCGGAGGAGGGGGAATCGCCCGGGAAAAAGTTTGCGGGTGCCCACTAATCCACGTCGAGCAGGGACGGCGCACCTGCATCGCCAGCCCATCGCTGTATCCGACGAGCCCGTTGAATATTCTCACGAGGAGGGTTCGAGGGTGCCGTCCCATCGGTCTGGCCCCTCCCGCCCCGCGCACCTCGGGTTGACACGCGCGAGAACCAAGAGCTAGTTACTGAAACCTCGTCAAAAATGTCAACACCGTGTTGAAATAAAAAATTCGTTGGCTAAAAAGTCTTCAAGTGACACGCCTCAAGCTGACGCCGCCGTCAGCTTCTCCTCCTCAAGCGGCAGCGACCCGTTCATCGCGCGCTCCACCGCGTCACCCACGAACCCACCGAACGGCGTGCACAGCTTGCAACCGCGCGGCGCGAAGATCCCACCCCCGGGCGCCAGCTTCGTCGCATCCTTCACCCTCGCCGCGTGAAGCCTGCAAGCCTTGAGCCACTTCTCCGCCATCACCTCCCCGAGCTCCTCGCTCTCGAGGAACAGGTTCATCTCAGCCTCGTGGAACGCGCTGCGCGCCCACGCGTTCCAGCTCCCCAAGCTCACCCTCTTGCGGTCCGCCACGCAGTACTTGGCGTGCACGAACGTGAACGGGTGCTTGTACGGCGCCGTCTCCGGATCGCCGCACCCGCCCGTCGCGTACTTGGGCTCGAAAGCCTCGCACTCGCCTCGCGCCTCCTCGTCCCGAACGTCCCACTCCTCGCGCGGACCGGTGAGGTACACCTCCGCGTCTGGGGCCGCCACGAGGAGCGCCCTCGCGCCCGCGATGAGGTCCGTCATCGGCGGCCTCAGGTCGCAGGAGAAGTGGGAGTTGAGGAGGAGTCGGACGCGGACGCCGCGGCGGGTGGCGCGAGCCAAAGCGTTGACGAGCGGGACGTGAAGCGCCGCAAAGCCCATGCACATGAGAAACTCCTCTTTCGCCGAGTCGATGAGGCCGATGACGCCGCGGAGGATGGCGTCCTCGCCCTGGGACCCCGGGCGGGACATGACGTCCACGAAACGCACGTTGCGCTCGTGCCATTGGAACGCCAAAGTCTCCTCCAGCGGGTGGCGCTCGTCCAAAGTTGGAACCGCGGCGGCGGGAGCGTCGCCAATCTGTTCGAGCACCCTCTCCTCGGCGGGGGTGATCGGGGTGCTGTGCCCCGCCGCGGCGGCGCGCGCGAGCGCCGCGGCAGCCGCCTGCGCCGCCGCCTCCTCCTCGTGCGCGGGAGTGACGGACACGTCCTCGCCCGTCTGCTCCAACCAAACCTTGGCAAAGTTGGCGTCGAGAGCCTCGGCGGCTTCCCCGTCGACGAGGCAGTCGCAGTCGTTGTTGCCGGTGGGCGCGGTGGGGAGCATGTTGGAGCCGCCGACGATGGCCAGGCGGCCGTCGACGCCGAACATCTTCATGTGGGACTTGATCGCGTGACCGTTGGTCTTGTCCGTCGCCTTGAAGAACGCGACGCGGAAGGAACCCGGAGGGCACGACTTGACCGCCTCGGGCAGCGTCCCGGTGTAAAAGTCGAGAAACTGCAGTCGCTGTTTGGCGCCCTGCGCGTACTTGGTCACGGGGCCCCAGAGTTTGGCCTTGACCAGCGCGGACTGCGCGGGAAGCGCGTCGAGGAGGAGCCTGACGCGCACGCCCCGCTTCGCCGCGTCCGGCAGCAGGTGCTTGACGACGTTGACGAAGGGCGCCTCGTTGGCGAAAAAGTAGCACGACATGATGTTCAGGTGCGACTTGGCGCCGACGATGGCCATGCGGACCAAACGCAGGTGCTCCTCGTAGGAACAGATGAGGCGGACGCTGCAGGTTGGCGAGGGCGCGAGGCCGAGCTTGCGCATCGCCGCCTCGGTCTCGTCGTCCTTCACCGGCCAGGGGCACTGGCCAGGGCCCGTGTACTTTGCCGCCCATCGCGCCGGGTCCACGCCTCGAAGCGTTCGCTGCGCCTCCTCGAGCATGAGGAGCTCGGCAGCCTCGTTCTCGAGCCTGAAGTAATCGCCGCAGGTCTGGTTGGTGCACACGCACCCACGCAGGTTAGCGACGCCGTTTTTGACGACGGAGGGGCAGAGCCTGTGGCGCATCAACGCGCCGACGGCTTGCTGCCGCGCGCGGGTGGCGCAGAGGCCCGCGAGGAGCACCTTGTGCCTGATGCGCTCGCGCGCGGTGAACTCGGGGAGGGGTCCGATGCACTCGCCGGCGGGCAGGCACTTGCCGGGGACCCTGACGATGTACTCGTCCTCGGGGACGACCGGCGGGAGCGTGAGGGTGACCTCGACGACGGAGGGAACCTCGGACGGGGGCACGTACTCGGTAACCGCGTCGGTAACCGCGTCGATCGACTCGACCTCGGTCGCCGCCCACGTGACGGAGACGCGAGGCGTCGCGGGCACGGAGGCGGACGCGAACGTCGCGACGTTGCCCTCCTGCTCGATTTCAACCTCTGCCTCGTCGGTGGCGAAAGTCACGAAGTTCTCGACGCTCTGGAAGGGCGACGGGTTGAAGGCGCCAACCGCGGGCATGGACGAGAGGTCGGCCGCCGCGTTTTCCTCGATGGTCGCGGGCACCTCGAGCACCGTGGTGGTGGTGGTGGTGGGAACGGCGGACGCGCCGGCGGCATCGCCGCCGGAGAGGAAGCCGGAGGCTTCCATGCGAAGTCGACCGGTTACTTGCGTGTGTGGTGGAGCGCGTGCGAGTATGACGCGAGCAACGCGGGCAGGCGGAGGGTCACGTTTCTTGGAATATGCCAAAAAATGAAACCGCTCGGGGGCGGAAAAAAGATTCCAATCGTATGGGAATCAGTTTGCAAAAAATGCACATTTGAAACGGCCGGCAACGCGTTTGATTCGGATGTTCTGCGACGCGTTTTCGTCGAGGTGCCGATCAGGCGCGGTGCCGATCAGATGTTTTCGGCCTTCCGCTGCAATCCGTGGTGACGCTAAACGTAATTTTCCGCGATGCGAACTGTTTGCCTGTGGCAACGATTTCTTTTCGGCGTCCTGGAGCGCGCTCAGTCGCGACACGCTAACAACCTCGAAAGGAGAGTCTTTTAGGTTTGGCAGAACGCGCGTCGTTCGTGGCGGTGCCCCATGCGAGCGGCGGCGTGTCTCCTGCACGGGGGAACTCCGCTGGCGGTGTCCATCCGCCAGTCCCTTGGGGCCGCGCGGAGGAATCCGGTCGCCGCCGGCTGGCCGTGCGTCCGGGGCCGCCGCAGAGCGTGGACTTCGGCATCTTCGTCGTCGTCGTCGTCGTCGTCGACGACCGCCTCGGCGCACGCGTCCCCGGCGCCTCCTCGGTCGGTGATGTTCGTGAGTTTCCTGTGGCCGGAGGCGAGCAGCTCCGCCGCGGGCGTCCGCACCGGCTCCCTGCTCCGCGCGTTCCAGCGGTGGGGCTGGCGCGTCCACTTCGTCGCGTGCGCGCGGCCAAACGAGCACGAGTCGATCCTCGCCGCGTCCGGGGTGGCGACGCACCACGTCCCGCCCAACCGCGGCGCCGAGTTCGAGGCGGCGCTCGCCGCCGCCAACCCCGACGCGGTGATCTTCGATCGGTTCATGGCCGAGGAGGCGTTCTCGTTCAGGGTGCGCGCGGCGTGCCCGGGCGCGGCGAGGATCCTCGACATGCAGGATCTCCACTCGCTGCGATACGCGAGGCAAGACGCCGTCAAGGCGGGCGTCGACGCTTCCACCGCGCGGCGCAAAGCTGCCAAGAGGAACCGCGGGGTGCCGACCGTGGGTGCCGACGGGGGTGCCGACACGCACGCGATCGAACACAACCTCGTGGAGGCGGCGATGGCGGCGGTGCCGGTCGCGGGCGACGACAAGCTCGCGCGAGAACTCGCTTCGGTGCATCGGTGCGACCTGACGATGGTGTGCTCGCCGACGGAGACCCGACTGATGCGCGACGTTTTCGGGGTTCCCGCGCGCAAGATGATCCCGGCGTCGTTCTTCTGCGACCTGCCCGAGGACGCGCGGACGGCCGCGCCCGGATTCGAACCCAGGCACGGCTTTGCCACCATCGGCACCTTTCACCATCCGCCCAACGTGGACTCGGCGCGGTGGCTCGCCGCGGAGGTCTGGCCGCTCATACGCCGGGAGCTCCCGACGGCGACGATGCGGGTGTACGGCGCGTACCCAACCGCGGCGATCGAGTCGTTGCACGCCCCGAAAGACGGGTTCCTCGTCGAGGGTTTTGCGCCCACCGTCGGCGGCGCGATGGACGACGCCAGAGTGCTGCTCGCGCCGCTGAGGTTCGGGGCTGGGATCAAGGGGAAGATCGTCGACGCGTGGATGAGGGGCCTGCCCGCGGTGACCACGCCGGTGGGGGCGGAGGGGATGGTCCCGGGCGTGGACGAGCTGTGGAGCCCCGCGGGGGGAGGGGGGAGGGAGACAGCGGCGGCGTGGGGGGGTCGGTGGGCTTCGACAACGGCGGCGGATATAGCGCGCGACGCCGTGGAGCTTCACGAGGATCGAACGGCGTGGGAACGCGCCAGGGCGACGGGGTTCGAGCTCGTGGAGGCGCTGTTCCCGGCGGAGCGTAACCTCGGGGCTGTTCGCGACGCGATCGAGGGGTTATTCGGGGCGAGCGAGAGGGAGGGGTGCGACACCGCGCTAGAGGAGTTGCGGCGGGAGGACTTCACGGGAGCCGCGCTGTGGCATCACAGCGTGAGGAGCACGGAGTACTTCAGCAGGTGGATCGAGATGAAGGAGACCGGGGGAGAGTCCGGAACCCCCGCGGCGGTCGAGTCAGAGGAGGAGGAGGGGGGGACGTGAGGTCCCGAGTAGTTCTTTTGCGCGATTCGTCTCAATTCATCTCGTCGCTTTTTTATAACCTTCGTATAATACCAACCCTTGAACAACAGACGGAACAATCAGTCGACGTCTTGCGCCTCGAATTGAACGCGCGGGGGCGGGCGCACGGCTCGTCTGGCCGCCGTCCTGGCCCTCGTCCTCGGCCGCGCGTTTTCCTCGGAGTCCGGGGAATCGTCCTCGTCGTCGGAATCGATCAGCTCGGGGGGTCCAGAACCATCTGAACTGTCGTCAGCATGCATGTCAGGATCATCCCCGGGCAGCATAGCCGCAGGGATACGCTGGTATAACCCAAATTCCCTGGCTCGTTGTCTCCAAACCTCGAAATCGTTCGGCTCCTCGTCCGATGAATCGCCGGAATCGGTGAGCCAGGAGCTGCCGTCGCTTTCCGAATCAAAGGAATCGTCCTCCTCCTCCTCCTCGCTCTCGTCATGCTCCTCCTCCTCCTCGCTCTCGTCGTCTTCGTCCTCTTCGCTCTCGTCGTCTTCATCCTCTTCCGACGCGAACATCCCCCTCATCGCGAACATTTCAACCAATCGATCGGTCGTAATCGCTTCCCCACTCGCAAACTCGGGGTTCTCCGCCATCATCTCGACAAACTCTTCCATGCTGGGCAATTCCTGGCCGGAGCTGAGGCGGTCCATGGCGACCCTACCAATCGCGCGCATCGCCTGCACAAACTCGGGAGGGACCCTCCTCCCTTGCGTTATCGCCTCGTGTACCGCCCTCCCCTCCTCGATGAGCTCCCTTGGCGCCCCCCTCTCCGCGGCGCTCGAGAGGGCGCTCGACAGCGCCGCGGCGAAATCAGGCCGATCACGGCCGAGGACCGGCGGTGTGGCCACGGACCCGTTTGCTCGGACCCGTCGGGTGTCCCGCATGAGCGCGCTCGAGGCGTCCTGGGCTCGGCGGTTGTTCTCGCTCTCCCGCCGCCTCTCCTCCTCCCGACGCGCCTCCTCCTCCTCCTCCTCGACGTCACCCTCGCCGATAACCTTCGTCCTGCAGTTGGGGCAGGTTCGCTCGTTGTGGAGCCAGCTCTCGAGGCACTCCACGTGAAATCCGTGGCCGCAGTCGAGCCTGCACAGCGTCTCCCCGGGCTCGTTCAGGGTGGTCATGCAGATGGTGCAGTCGGCGCTCTCCGGCTCCTCAAAGCCCGGGACGGCGCCGATTCCCTCGGGCGGAACCGTCAGGCAGCGCCTCTCCACGTCGCTCCGCGGCAGCCTCGACTCAAACTTTCGGCTCGCGTCGTCGAAGGCGCGGTACGCGATGTACATGCGATTTTCCGTCTGGTGTATCATCTCCACGATGGTCTTGTTGCACTCCTGGGCGTCGCGATCGGGGAGCTCGGAGAAGTTTATGGACCTCCAGAGCAGCGCGTACTGCCTGTGCATGAAGAGTCCGATGGCGGCGTGGATGTCGGCTCGCGTGCCGTTGTTCTCCCTGTCCGCGCTCACTGCGGCTTTCTTATCCTCGAAGGTGGCGAACTTGGCCTCCTTGATCAATCGCGTTCGCTCGCGGATCCTGCAGCACTCCGCCTCGCAGGCGAACATCAGCGTCTGCCACACCCGCCACCACACCCGCTCCCCGTCGACGAACTTGCCGTCGTGGTCCCGTAAGATCCGACCGAACGTCCAGCCGCGGCCGCCGGAGTTGTCGTCGTACACGTCGTCCTCCTCCCAACCGGCAAACGCCGCGTCGAGCCCACGGAACGGATCGGATTCCGCGTCACCGCCAGCCTCCTCGTCCGAATCGTCGGTGCTGATCAGGGAGGGAGGGCCGGAGTCGCCGCTCGATTCCTCGTCGGAGTCGACGAGCGACGGAAGCGAGGCGTGATCCTCCTCATCCTCCTCCTCCTCCTCGCCCTCGGACTCGGACATGTCCAACACGGGATGGCTCTGAAGCCCGTCGCCGTCGTCATCCTTCTCCTTCTCATCCTCGTCATCATCCGCCCTCGCCGGGCTGCCCCCCGGCGTACCCCTCTCGGACACGAACCTCTTGTGCGCCTCGATGATGGTGGACCTAACCCAAGCCTCGCGGTCCGCGAGGATGAGCCCACCAGCTTCTTTCTCCAGCCGCTCGCTCACGTTGACCTGGTCATCCACCCCGCTCGCGATTGCCAGCCAGCAATCGCGAGCCAGCCTCTCGATGAACTCCTGGAGCTTGCCCCGGATCGCGTCCTCGACGGTGACGACCCCAGCCGCCGCGTCGATTCCGACCCCCATCCGCTTCCTCGCCTCCTCGGCGATGACCTGCTGGTCCGTCATCCCGGGCCGCGGCGGGCGCTGAATCACCCACTCCACCAACCCAAAGGGCATGGAGTCCGGATCGAGCAGGTTTCGCGTGGACTTGCGCATGTTGACGAGGTGCGTGAACATCGTGTCGGTGGCGCCGGTGTTGCACCGGATGGTCTCCATCCCGTCAAAGACGAGCGGCAGACCCGCGCGCGCGACGCGCCACCGCGCCAGTCGAGCCACCCTGGCCTTCACCGCGTTAGCCATGCGAGTTATCCACGATATCTCTCCCGTCGCCTCGCGATGCAACGCCTCGCACGACGCCAGCCGCAGCGTGAACGTGTTTTCATCGCCCGCCTTTTGCCAGAAATCCTCCTCGGGCCTCACGAGCTGGCCAACCGTTCCGGAGATGACGCCGTCCGGCGAGATGGACCCGACGCACGAAGTCTCGGCGTCGGCGAAGGATAGCCCGAGGGATCCGTCCGGGCGTGTGTGGTCGTCGAGCTTGAGGTGGCACAGCTGTTCGTCTCCGTGCGCGGCGTGCGATACGACCCACACCTCGTCCCTCGCGTTCCACTCGACAACCTGGAACACGTACCCGGCGCTCGAGTCGGCGCCCATCGGGCCGGGGATGTTGATCTCGCCGACCCACAGGCGGCCGGGCCTGAACCACGCCCGGATGCCCTCCTTCTCGGATGATGGGACGTCCTCGTAGTCCGGCAGCGGGTTCTTGATATCCTTAAGGCGGCTGTTGTTGGCGTGGAGACGGGATCGAGGAAGCGCGGTCAGTGGATGGGCCGAGTCTGGAGACGGGCGGCGTCGCGTCTCTTCCTCTTCGCTTTTGAAGATTGGGATATGCGCGGGGTCGACGTAGGGGGCGTACACTCACGTCATGTTGATGGTGTTCTGCCGCATCACCTCCGTGAACACTGGTTGCGATAAAGGGGGTGTCCGGGTGCCGCCGCCGACGTGCGGTACCCCGCCCCGGATGGTCCACGCGCGCCCGCGTTGCGGGGGAGTGGACATCTCGTCGTAGTCTCACACGGTTGCCGAGATCCCCTTTCCCTCGGTTCTCTCCCTCCGGAGCGCGGATCAGTGCGCGCGAGACGGTCGGTCGCGGCGGCACCGCTTCAGCGTCTCGGACCCGAGCCGTCGAACTCTCGGCTTCGACGGGCGCGATGCGATCGATAACACCCGGAGGCGGCGGAGCCTCGAACCCGCCAATTGACAAGTCGCCTCCGACCGTGAACAGAAAAGCTCCCGCCTCCAGCTTCCCGCCTCGTCGGATTCTTCGACTTCGCTCTGCAATCGCACAGCGGCGCAGTTACGGTTTCTGAAAAATTAGCATCTTGCAACGGTAAAACAGACAGATCTTAACCCCAAATATGATTTTGGAATCGTGTGTCATCGCCCCCTGCCTGCTGCCAGCAACATCAAGCTCTATCCACTTTGCCCGAATCCTTTAGGTCGTAGGGTTGGCGGCGAGTGGGAAGGCACTAGTGCACACTCCAGGTCGTCGATAGGCGGTTGAAGAGTACAATGTCCGCGATCCTTCGCAACCGTGCCGTGAAGCAGGCGCTCTCCGGCGCCTACGCGGGCTATGCCCGCGGCTTCGCCTCCGTCCCCGACGTCATGGTGAGCGCACGGGCGCCGAAGCCGCTCGCCGGATTACTTTACCCCTCCGCGCCTGTACTTTTTCCCAAGATCGCGCTTCCATCTCCTTCCAACGCCCCTCGTTCGACCCGTCCGCCGATGCTGATCGCGCTCCCCTTCCCGCATCCTACCCCTTCCCATTAATAGCGCGCCGCCGTGGTGCGCGAGACCGGCCCCTCCAGCGTGATGAAGGTCGAGCACGACTACCCCGTGCCCAAGCTCCAGCCCGGCGGCGTCCTCGTCAAGAACAAGTACTCCGGCATCAACTTCATCGACACCTATCACCGCAGCGGCCTGTACAAGCGCGAGCTCCCCTTCATCGGCGGCCAGGAGGGCGGCGGTTTCATCGCCGCCGTCTCCCCCGAGGCCGAGGCCCAGGGCGTCAAGGTGGGAGACCGCGTCGCGTACTCTTCCGTCTTCCAGACCTACGCAGAGTACACCGCCGTGCCCGCCAACAAGGTTGTCACCGTGCCCGAGGAGGTGCCCCTCGACGTGGCGGTCTCCTGTGGGGTCCAGGGCATGACCGCGCACTACCTCACGCACAGCGCGCACGCGGGGCTCGTCAAGCCCGGCGAGTGGATGCTCATCCACGGCACCGGATCCGGCACCTGCCAGTGGGCGGCGCAGATGGCCAAGCTCCGCGGGTACAAGGTGATCGGCACGTGCTCCGAGTCGAAGCAGGACATCGCCAGGGCCACCGGCGTGGACGAGCTCATCGTGTACAAGGAGGCGCAGGGAACCTCGTACGAGGATTACACCTCCGTCGACCTCGTTCCCAAGGTTATGGAGATCACCGGCGGCGAGGGTGTCAAGGCGGTCATCGACGGCATCGGCCTCGCCACCTGGGAGACCTCCATCGAGGTGCTCGCGAGGCGCGGCATCTTCGTGTCGTTCGGCAACGCATCCGGCGCCGTGCCCGCGTTCCCCCCGCTCAGGTTCATCAACAAGTCCGGGTTCCTCACCAGGCCCAAGCTTAACGATTACACCGTGACCCGCGAGGAGCTCATGTCCCGCGCCAACGACATCTACGGCTGGCTCGCCAAGGGCGAACTCAAGGTGGTGGTGAGTACTTCACCCGCGTTTTCCCGGTTCCCACTTCGGTTCCCACTTATTTCCCCGACTCGGCCCGCGGCGCATCGTTGCCGATGAGACAAACTCTCGGTTGCAATCGTGGTTACACATGCGCACACAACCAACAACATTAAACAGTCGTTTGAGGCTTCGACGCGCCCCTTCGCAACGCACGTTACGCTCTCCCGACCCGGCGCACTCGCCCCCTCCGAACAAGTCTCACCCTCCGAACCCCACCCCGTCGCAGGTCGACCGCTGCTTCCCCCTCGAGCAGGCCAAGGAGGGCCACGACTACCTCGAGGCTGGTAAGTCCCGCGGCAAGGTGCTCTACGAGATCTAAAATTCAAAATTCATTAATACGATTGCCGGTGGCGCCTTGACAGCCTTGGCGCCACGCGTGCGGCTTGTCAATAAAAGATCAACTTACTCATTACAAGGAAACGTTTACACGTCTCGAACCCCAACCAGGGCCAGACACAAATAATCGAGCGACGCCCATCCCGCCGCGCGCACCCCCGAAACAACCCCCGGACGACTTACTCATCGGGTTATCCGGTCAGTTGTAGGTATCTCCCCAGCGGACGTTGTACCTGCTGGCGAGGTAGTGCGCGCCGATTGGACCGCGCGATCCGTACGGGTAGAGCTCCGGCGCCATCTGATCGTCCTCGATCGTCTTCAGCAGCGGCGTGAACAGCTTCCACGCCTCCTCCAGTTCGTCGTTGCGGATGAAGAGCCTCTTGTCTCCCTGCACCACGTCGAGGATGAGGCGCTCGTACGCATCCGGCAGGTTAGCCTCCGAGAACTTGGTCTTGTACTGGAGGTCGAGGTCGGTCTGGTCGAGCCTCATGCCGAGGCCGGGGATCTTGGAGTTGAGGCGGAGGTAGATGGACTCGTCGGGCTGGATCCTGATCACGAGCTCGTTCGAGTTCATCTCGCTCGCGGAGCCGAGTTGTTTCTTGTAGAGCTTGCCGGGCGCGTGGTGAAACTGAATGCGAATCTCGGCTTGGCGCTTGTGCAGAGCCTTGCCAGCCTTCATGAGGAAGGGCACGCCGTCCCATCGCGCGTTGTCGATGAACAGGGCCATCGCCGCGAACGTGGGGCACTTACTCCCGGGGGGCACGGTCTCGTCGTCGAGGTACCCGGGGAGCTGCTTATCCCCGTCTCTCCTGCCCTTGTACTGACCCAGCACGACGTTGTCCATCTCGATGGGTCGGATGCATCGAATCACCTTGACCTTCTCGTCGCGGATGTCCTCGGCGTCCAGACTCGCGGGTTCCTCCATGGCGAACAGCGCCATGACCTGCAGCAGGTGGTTCTGCATGACGTCGCGAATGATGCCGTAGTTGTCAAAGTACCCGCCGCGGCCCTCGGTGCCAAAGTTCTCGGAGAAGCAAATCTGCACGTTGCGGATGTACGCCCGGGACCAGAGGGGTTGGAACATGATGTTGCTGAAGCGGAGGACGGTGATGTTCTCGATGAGCTCCTTGCCGAGGTAGTGGTCGATGCGGTAGGTGTTCTCCTCGGCGAGAACCTCCGCGAGGCTCGAGGTGAGCTCCCTGGACGATTCCAGATCCCGCCCAAACGGCTTCTCGACGATCACCCTCGTCTCACCCGTGGAGGAGCTGCACTCCCTCGCCGCGTTCTGCGCGACGGGCACGAAGATGGAGGGCGGGATGGAGAGGTAAAAGATCCGCATGGCCTTCTTCCCCATCTTGGCCTCCTCCGCCGCCATCGCCTGGTCCAGCGCCTTGAAATCCTTCGGGTCGTCGTAGAGCCCCGAGACGTAGTGCATCCGTTCGAGGAAGGACTCGATGACGTCGTCGCAGTTGCCCGCGGCGCTGATACGGCACGGGAGGGACTCCCGGATCTTCTCCTTGAACTCCTCGTTGGTCATCTTGCTCCGCGCGTAGCCAAACACCCGCACGTTCTCCGGAAGGTGGCGATCGTAGTAGAGCGAGAAGATGGCGGGGAGCACCTTTTTCTTGGCGAGATCGCCCGACGCGCCGAAGACGCAGATGGACAGCGACTCGCCCTTGGCAGCGCTCTTGGCGATGTCCGCCAGGGACTCGTCGTCGGTGAGCTCTGGGAACGTGGCGGCCGCGTGGACCGCGACGGACGATCGGCGATGCGATCGCGCGGGGCGGCGGGACGCCGTCCTCGCAGCCTCGAACCTCACGCCCGGGGCCCCGCCGGCCCGGTGGTGGTTGCTCGCCATGAAACGACGGTTCGCCGGTTGGGCGCGGCGCGCGGGGGGGGGCGCCACGCGCGCCACGCGCGCGCTGACCGCGGCCATGGCGCTCTCTTAGAGCTCCGGTGACCCTGTGTAGTGCGACGACGTGCGTGCGTGCACGTGCGTGCTTGATGTGGGGCCCCTCGCTGGGCCGCCGAGTGACAAATAATCGAGTGACCGTCATCCCTTGCCGGGCTTTTCGCGCGAGCGCGGCGAGATCTTTCGACGGCTTTCGCTTTTCGCCGTCAAATTCGCCAAATTCGCGCTTGACCGAGTCGGTTGAAACCACGAGTCGAAACCCGTGGACGAACCTTGATCGACTCGGGCAGATATTTTCACCCGGCAAGAGACCGCCAAACGCGGACGACCCCGACGGCCGGAAGTGGCCAGGGGGTGCCAAAAACAGGCACGCACCGGCGCCGGTCGGGATCCTCGGAGTCAGCGCCGCCGTGGCACGACCGGGGTACCCGACGCGCGATGCCGGTGGTGAGTGGGATCGAGCTGTCCGACGCGGACCTCGCGGCCTTCCGCGAGGTCTTCGACCTCGTCGACAAGGACAAGAGCGGCGCCATCGAGACGGAGGAGGTGGAGGAGCTGACGAAGCTCTTGGGTCTGGACCTGACCAGGGACGAGGTGGAGCTGCTCGTCAGGGAGATTGACAAGGACGGAAACGGCGAGGTGGACTTCGAGGAGTTCCTGCTGGTGATGGCGGGCGGGGAGAGGAAAGGGCGGTGCGGGAAGAAGGACATGCTCCGGTCCTTCAGGACCTTCGCCGACAAGTCGCTCCCGCACGGGCTCATATCCACGAGGGCCCTCGTCGACGCGCTGGTCAAGTACTGCGCGGAGGACGGCGGGTTGACCTTCGCGCGGGCCAAGACGCTGGTGGATCAGCTCAAGGCTGACGAGAACGGAAACATCGACTACCTCGACAAGGTGAACGCGCTCATGCCCATCGGATGAGACGCGAGGCGGGCGCCGAGTCACGCACGCCGCGACCCCTCGGCTCCCGAGGGCACCGCGAAAACGCCCAGGTCGTCGTTCGCCCGCTCCCGACCGACGCGACGTCAGACTCGCGCTCGCCCGAGGCGGCGCACACACGTGGGTCGGGATAAATGTTCTTCGACCAGGCATCCGCCGCGGAGGTACGCGCCGCCGCGGACCCCTCCGACGCGGGCTCGCACTGGCGCAGGGAGAAGCTCAAGGATCTCGTGTGGCGCGCCAAATGCCTCCACGTCCACGACAGGCCCGAGTTCGCGGAGGCCATCGAGCAGCTCAAGGCGCTCACCGCCCAGGTCGAGCACATCGCGCACGCGCAGGCCCAGCCGACGTACAAAACCCCGTGGTGGATGGACGGCGAGTACGACGATACACGCGCGGAGGAGCACAACGATCGCGGGGTGGCGCTGCAAAAGCAAAAGAAACACGACGACGCCTTCGACGAGTTCACCGAAGCAATCAGGCTCGCCCCGTCCAGGGCCGTGTACCACGCCAACCGCGCCGCCGTCGCGCTCAAGCTCGGGAGAGACGCGTGCGCCGCTTCCGACGCGTTACGCGCATGCGAACGCGACCCGAACCACGTCGCGGCGCACGTCCGAGCGGCGAGGGCGACGCTTCGGATGACCGACGGCGACGCCGAAGAATCGCTTCGTCTCTTTGAACGCGCCTTGGTCCTCGACCCGGGGAACGTCGCCGCGTCGCGCGGCAAGGCGGACGCGTCCGCCGCCGCGGGGGCCGCGCGCGCCGAGCGCGCCGCGCAGACGGAACGCGCCCGGCGGGGCGAGCGGGACCCGCTGCCGCCGCCGTCCGATTGGCCGACCCCTGCCGAAGCCGCGGATTCGCTCCTCGCCGCGACGGAGACGGTTCGGTTCAACCCGCGGATGGAGGGTCCACGCACGGCACTTTGCGAAGCCTTAGTGCTCTGCGGTAGGCTGGCGGCCGCGGAAGAGACGAGCGCTCAGCTGGCGGCGGACAGCGCCGATCGCGCGTACCTCGCGGCGGAGATCGCGTGGAGGCTCGGCGGTTTGCGCGCCGTCGACGGGACAATCGCACAGCTGGCGCTCGTCGATAAACCGGCTAAGAAGATCGTCGAGCTCGGCTCCAGGCTCGCGAGGCTCAAGGAACTCGCGGACCGCGGCGAGGCGGACGTGGCGGACGGCCGGTACGCGTCCGCGGAACGCGCGTTCACCGCCGCGCTGCGGCTCCGGGATCAGCGCCGGCTGTGGGGCCCGGGGAGCGCGGGCGGCGGCGAGCCGTATCCCAACCGGTGCCGAGCCGATCTGCTTCGCGCGCGGGCGCTCGCGAGGCTCGACGGGTTCGGGTACGACCGGCAGGGTGCCGAGGGGGGTGCCGAGTGGGACGACGACGACGACGACGACGACGACCGGCGCTTCGATCCCGAGGATGACCTCGAGGAGTGCGTCGCCATCGACCGCGGCGACGTGGAGGCGTGGAGGATCCTCGCCGACGTCTCGAGGCACGGCGGCGACGTCGAGCGAACGTTCCTGAGGCTACGCAAGGCGCAGCAGGCGGCGCCGCACGACGCGAAGATCGCCCGGGAGGTGTTCGCCGCGGCCAGAGCGGTAAAGGCCGAGGCGGACGGCGGGACGTACGAGGGGCTACCGCGGGGCGTCGGCGGCGGCGCGATGGACAAACGACCGGGTTCGTTTTACAAAATCCTGGGCGTCTCGTCCGCGTCCAATGCGAAGCAGATTCGTCGAGGGTACCGCAAAGCCGCCGGCAGGTGGCACCCCGACAAGTGGCAGCACGAGGGCGGCGAGTCTCTGGCCAGAGCCGAGGCGGAGTTTCGAAGGGTATCCGCGGCGTACGAGGTGTTGGGGAACCCGTCGCAGCGCAGAGCGTACGACTCCGACCCAGCGCGGTTCGAAGCGTCGCTCTGAGACGTTTAACTTTTACGAAGGTAACAAGCCGAAAGCGTTGAACGAATCACGTCCCACCCGGTCGCGTCCCGAACGCTGCGCCCGATCAGCCGATGCCCCGCGACTCCATGTAGGCGAGCACCTTCTCCGCGCGTCTGCTTTCCCCCGAAGACTCGAACGTCTCCAGAAGCTTCCAGCAGGCGCTCTCCGTGGGCGCCGCCCCCGCGGCGAGCGAGTCGATGAAGACGCCCTCCGCCGAGGATGGCATCCGGAGCCTCGCGCACAGCGACAGCATCGTCTCGAAGACATCCGGGGGCACGACGCCGTCGGGCACGGCTTTGAGCTCGGCGTAGGCGGCCTGCGCGGGCTTGTACTCGCCCGCGTCGCACGCGCGTCGCACGGCTTCCGCCAGCTCGGCGACCCTGGGCGCGGCGGCTCTCTCCCGCAACTCCCTCATCCTGACGGCCTTCTCCTCGTCGGTGAGCGCCTTGCCGCGGTCCGTCGCCGCGACGGTCCTGCGCCGCACCGCGGGTTTACTCTTCGTCGTGGGCGCGGGCGCGTCGCCGCCTCCCGCGTCGGGCCTCGGAACCCGCCTCGGGACCCTGGCCGGCCGCTTGGGTCTCGATCCGTTTCCCGCATCCTCTTTCCCAACTGACGCGTCGCACCGGGTCGCACGGGTCCATCGCGTCGTCGGACCGGACGACGAACATCGCGACGCGGCGCATCGTCGGCGCGCGTGCGTTCCGGTAGCGCCGACGGGGGCGGTCAGCGCGCGTGACATCCCCGACCGGCCCCGTGACGCGCGCCTCCGACAGTGCCCGAGCGGACGCGAAAGTCGACTAATCTTATGCAACTAACAACGAGGTTTACGTCCAAGTCGTCTTTGTCGAAGTTCGTCGCCGCATTCGTAGACTAACTTTCGGCTAAGATCCTACACCTGTGCGACTCGTCACTCGTCCTCCCCAACCTCGCCGCCCTTCCGCGGAACGTCGTCGTCCAAACCGGCGTCTTCCCGCGACCGCTTCGCCGCCGCCGACGTCAGCGACATCTCGTACAGCGTGTTCTCAACCTTCTTCAGCGTGTACTTCAACGAGTCGTACTTCTTACGCAGGGCGCCGTTGCGAAAGTCAAACTTGAGGAAGATGCCCATGAGTGAATCCACGATCTCCCTGCACTTGTTCACAGCTGTGACGTCCCTCACGGTGGCTTTGGCGACGCAAAATCTGTTGAGCTCGCCGGTGAAGTCCAAGACGCCTCCGAGGTACTCGTCGCGATCGCATCGCGCGAGGTCGGGGTGGGTGCTCGGGGGCACCGCGCCGTGTTTGATGAAGTGCGCGAAGACCACGGCTTCTGCGTACTCCTCCAGCCCGCCCGAGTAGGACCCCCCGCGCAGGGGCGGGTTCGCGGACACGATGGGAAGGAGCTCGTCGGCGACGGCCGCCGCGGTGGCGATCTGCGCGTCCGCCTTGTCGATCTCGCCGCGGTGCAGGCAGTAGATGGCCACCTTCGAGGCCTTCGTGATGTCCCTCGCGCGCTTGATGACGGTGTCCCGCTGCTCGTCGTACGTGGTCATGGCCTCTCTCAACGCTTCAAAGTCGCCCTCGTCCACCCACGAGGCCGTCGTCGTCATGTTGGTCGTCGAGATCGCGCTGCGCACGCGGCGAGTGCGAACCCGTCGCGAGTGATGAGCGGCACCGGCGCGGGCGCTCCGGGGACTGACACGGAGCTGAGATACGGCGGCGCTGAGTCGAGCGACCGCGAGCATGGAAGGGGTGCGCCTCCTTGTGACTCCTTGTGCCGGTGACCTGGCTAGTAGCACGAAGTGACGCAAACTTGGAGCTGACGTCGGATTGATGATTAGTCCACTTTTCGACGCTCGCGGCACGGCGACGATGAGCCCCAAGGCGATGCTGAGCGGGCTGACCGGGCAGGTGGCCAAGCCGTGGTTCCCTCTCGTCATCCTGGTCCTCTCCCTGGCCAACGTTTTCATCGTCTTCCTCAGCGGAGGCGTCACGGCGCTGTTCGTCAGCACGTGCGCCGCGAGGGGTCGTAAGGGGTTCATGGTCGCCGCGGTGTGCAACGCGCTGGGGGCGCTGCTCGGGTACTGGATCTTCGGCGAGATCGTGGAGCGCAACGGCACCGACTGGGTGAAGGCGCAGTACCCCGACGTGTTCGCCTCCGACAACTGGCAGAGGGTGCAGGACGCCATGCGAGCGTGGGGATGGATCGGGGCGGTGGCGATATCCGCGGCGCCCGCTCCGCTGCACCCGCTCGTGGTGTTCGGGGCGCTGACCGGGGTGGGCAGGTGGGTGATGCTCAGTGCGGTGTTCTTTGGGAGGCTGATTAAGTACGCCGGGTTCGGGTTCGTCGCCACCGCGGCGCCAGGGACGTTCCGATGGGCGGCGAAGGGCAAGAGGGAATAGCCTTTCTCAAAATACGCAGACTACATTGCACCTTCAAATGAGTTTCCCTTTTTTTCACACTGACCTTCCATACAAGTCGACAGCGAACTGTCCGCCACTCGCGTCCCGTGGTGCCGTCCCGTGGACGGGCGGGAAATAAAATAAAAGAGGCCGCCGTTTCCTTCCGAGGAGACAGGACTTGTCGACTGGTCTGCGGGCCGTCGATCCGGGACTCGATCGTCGGAACACCCCCGGCGCACCCTCTCCGACTCGCCAAGGGAACAAAGTCGATTCCGCGGACGTCGCACGACGCAGCGAGGCCGACGTTTCGGTGACCTCAGGTGCGCTTTTCTCCGCCGCATTCTCAGATCGCGGGGTGCCGGGGACGCGTAATGCGCGACGCGCGCGAGCCGATCTGTCGCAGGGTGCATCGAGGAGGTCCGATTACATCGCACGACGGTGGCTGGACCTTGAATTCGCCCTCGCGACCGAAGTCTCGACCTCGCGGCCGCCCTCGCTCCTCGGTTCCGGGTGCAGCCTTCACGCGACGATCCAAGGCTGCACGGCCGCGCAATTTTTCCCTACAAAAGCCCGGCGCGCGTCGGACGACCTGGCCATTGCGTGGCGCGCAGCGCGAGGTCCGACGAGATCCGAGCCGGAAGCGCCCCGGGCTGCCTTCCCCCGCGGTGATCCGTCGACTGTTCGCACGCGCGCTCGTCAGATCTCTCGGTTTTCCCCGCCCGCGCGCTCGCCCATCACCCGACGCGTCACCGCACGGATCCCTGAACCCTCTGGACCAATTTCGCTGCGCAACCAGGCGACCTCGGTAAAGAGAGTCACCCTCCGTAAAGAGAGTCACCCTCGACACGACATGACGGACGTCGACATGGCCCCCGCGGCACCCGAGCCCGTGGCTCCCCCCTTCGCGCAGCCCTCCGATCCCACGACCATGAACGGCGGCGACGGGCGCAAGCAGCTCTGGCCCCCGGGTTCGGAGATGCAGATCTTCAGCGAGAAGCTCTGCGTGCTGCTCACGCCCAACATGTCGCTCAAGGCGCCGAAGGGATACGCGTGGGTGCCCGAGGGCGACCACGACTTCGTCGCCGAGGAGTGGGAGGAGCGCAAGCGCGTCAAGAAGAACCCCAACGCGCGCGTCATGCCCCCGCCCAAGGCGAAGAAGGCGAAAGCCGCCCCGGTTGTGCGCATGCCCGACATCCCTACGTTCGAGCCCGTCGCGCCGCTCGACGTCGACGAGATGGACTTCACGGGCCTGACCGAGGAGGAAATCAAGGCTAAGAAGAAGGAGATCAAGCGCAGGAAGAAGGAAGCCCTGATGGCGCAGCTCGCGGCGATCAACGCGGCTCAGGGTAAACTCGAGGAGGCGGAGGCGAAGGCGACTGGGACGCCCACGATGAGCGCGCACCGCGAGGAGGGGAAACGACCTTCAAAGCCCGTGAACCGGCTGGTGGATAACATCGCGAGGCAGGCGCAGAGCGCCGCGCCGGGAAGCGGCGGCAAGCGCCAGATGAAGAAGGTTGCCAAGCGCGACAAGAAGGGGAACGTCATCACGCACAGGATGCTCAAGGCGCAGGAGATTGAGGGGATTCGCGCCATCCGCCACAAGGCGCTCATGAAGGAATGCCGCGAGTGCCTCTCGTCCGTGCGCAAGCACAAGTACGCGTGGGCGTTCAACAAGCCCGTCGACCCCATCGCGCTCCACATCCCGGACTACTTCGACATCATCAAGAACCCCATGGACTTTGGCACCATCAAGGAGAAGCTCGACAAGAAGTCGCAGCAGAACGGCGCGTACTCGGGCCCGCAGGAGTTCGCCGACGACATGCGGCTCGTCTTCGACAACTGCGCGCTGTACAACACCCCGGACTCCGACGCCGGATTGATGGGCAGCACCCTGCAACAGGAGTTTGAAAAGGCGTGGCTCGCGCAAAACGTCGACGCCAAGATTGCCGAGGAGGAAGCCGTCAGGGCTCAGGAGGACGCCGTCATCGCGAGCACCAGCGATGAACCCGTCGAGGAGGAGGTCCTCGCCGAGTCGCAACAGGTGAGCGAGGTGAACCGCCAGCTCGCCGAGGTTCAGCGCCAGCTCGAGGAGCTCAAGAAGCAGCAGTCGATGTCGAACATGGCGGCGATGTCCGGCGGCGGCGGCGGTTGGGGCGCGTCTACCCCTCCCTCTGGCGGCGGCGGCGGCGCGCCCAAGCGCAAGCGCGTCGACGACGACGACTACTTCATGGAGGAGGAGGACTACGAGGAGTACATCCCGGCTCCCCGCGGCGGGTCGCGCAGGGGGGGCGGCGCGCCGAGGTCGGCGCCCAAGCCCCGCGCGGCTCCCCGAGCGACGGGTGGCGGCGGCGGCGGCGGCGGCGCCCTCCCCAACCGCGACATGAGCTACGCCGAGAAGCAAGAGCTCACCGAGCTCCTCGGGGAACTTCCCGAGGATAAGCAGGCTCGCGTCGTTCAGATTGTCGCCGAGCGCCACGCCGAGATGGGCGGCGCCGAGGACGACCTCATCGAGATCAACATCGAGGAGCTCGACAGCGTCACCCTCTGGAAGCTCGACCGGTACGTGCGCTCCTGCCTCAAGCCCAAGAAGAAGAAGCCCACGCAGGCGGACATGCTCCTCGAGGCGCAGCGGCTCGAGGCTGAGGCTGAGCGAGAGCTGATGCAGGTGGAGGCGAGCCTCGGGGTTGGGCAGCCCATCGTGCCCCCCGGATCCATGGATGCCGCGGCGCCGTCCCCAGCGCAGCCCGCGTCCAAGGCTGCCGACGGCGACGCCACCTCTTCCTCCAGCGACTCGGATTCCGACTCCGACTCCGACTCCGACTCGGAGGATTCCGCGGAGGGCGGCGGCTCCAACCCCAAGGCTGGCGCCGCGCCCGCCGCGCCTCCCCAGCCCGCGGCGGGGGGAGCCTCCACCCTCGTGGAGGTGTCCTCCACCCAGCGCGTCACCGAGGACCTCGCCCTGAAGCAGAACGCCTCGAAGAAGCCGGTCAACGTGCAGAACGCGGACGGCTGGGCGAACCTGGCGGACGACAACGGCGCCGCGGGTGCGCCCGCCGCCGCCGCCGCCAAGCCCGCGGCTGACATCCCCGACTCGCTCTGGTCCGAGTTTGAGACGATGGCGCAGCAAAAGACAGACAGGGAGAAGGAGCGCGAGCAGGAGGAGGCGCGCGAGAAGGCGGCGGCCGCCGCGAAGGAGCAAGCCGCCCGCGAGGAAGAGGAGAGGAAGGCTCGCGAGGCTGCCGAGGCTGAGGAGGCGGCGAGACGCGCCGAGGAGGAAGCCGAGGCGGCTAAGAGGCGCGCCCTCGAGGAGGAACGCGCCAGGGCCAGGGCCGAGGTTGACGGCATGGCGCAGACCGTCGACATGGCGCCGGAAAAGGTGGGGACGATGATGAAGGAGTTTGAGGGTTGAAGGCGCGCGCCGATAACCTCCCCTGCCAAATACGCACAAGGAACAAACTCTGCCGTCACACTCCGCCGCAGCGAGCAAAAGCAGCACCGATCTGATTGATCTTCCACGCGAAGAACGACGAGCGGGGTATTACCCACAAGCAACTATGAGGGTTAGAAAAACAAAAAAAAGATAGCAACAGATAGCATGCGTTCCGATGAATGTTCCGATATAATATTGACGGATCCTTTCTCAGCGAAACGATCAAAGTGTCTCGACCGAGAGGGGCGCAAGATGATGACGGCGAAGCTTTTACCGAAAAAGCTTTTCGTTCTTTCATTCACAAGTCTCTGCCCATGCTAGAACACTAAGGTCAGGCAAACTCGTCGCAACACCCACTCTCGTCGACGCTTCCACGCTTCGAAGTGCCGAGTGCTTAGAGGGCGGAGGTGGCGAGGATGGCGAGGGCGCCGGTGCCGATCACGCCGAGGACGGCGCCCGCGGCGAGCTTGAGGTCACCCTCGTACTTGTCGCCGTCAGTCTTGAACTCGGACGGGGTGTAGATGGGGGAGTACTCGTCGACGTTAGCCTTGCCGTTGCGGAGGCCGAGCTTGTAGACGTAGCCAGCCTTGCCGGAGCGGCTGTGGACGACGAGGGGAGAGGGGAGGAGCGTAGGTCAGCGTCAGGGCGACGCGAGTGGATCGATCGATTCGCCCAAGGAGAATCTGACGCGAGATCTGCGTGGAAAAACCCGCGACTTGGATTTCGGGCCGTCCGACGCGGGGTATGCAAGGATCCGGGAGTGCACACTCACGTCTTGGGGGCGGAGCCAGCCTCGGTGGAGCCCTTGTAACCAACGCCAGCCTGGCCACCCTGGGCCTTGGTACCCTGCGCAGTCGGAGAGGGGAGGGGTGCCGTGGTCAGCATCGCGGCCAAGTGTGCTCCCTTGCAACAAGATACGGGAAACCCCGAAGGCGCGGGAATCGGGACGCGAGCGCGCGCGCCGCGGACGGGGCAACCGAGACGCGATCCAAACGGAATGAGCACCATCCCAATGATATGATTAGCGCTTCGCCCCGAGGATCCGACGCTCGCGACGCGTCCATCGCTGCCCTTATCGCCCGCCCACCGAGGGCAAAAAATCGTCGCGGGATACGTGTTTGTTGCGAGTAATACTCACGCGCTTGGGGCCGGAGGCGTTGGCCATGATGACGGTCTGCGCGCGCTGGGACTTGACGGCGACGCGGGCCTGGACCTTCACGCCGGCGAAGGCGGAGGAGGTGGACATGATAGCAGCCATTTTGTTGGTGTGTGGTGGCGTAAACGAAGGTTTTACGGTGGGTGCAAGTATGGCCCGCGATCGGCATTTCACCCAATACACACCCGCGAAACACCACTCACAAGAGTCCATCTCCGTCTAAAAAAAATTGCTGGCCCAATGCCGGTTCCTGATTGGCTGGGAGAGACCGGTCCAAATCAACAAATCAACGACGGGATAGTTTTTGGCGTCCGGCCGCTTTGAGGTCGGTTGCGAAATTGCGCTTCGAAACCAACCGAGTCTGGCTGTTTGGTCGTCGTCATTGGGCGGAATGACGCGGTGCGAACCGCCGCTTCGGTGCGATCGCCTTCCACAGTCTTCCACGACGCGACGATACGCCCGCCTCATCGAGATGGCTCGTCCGTGGCTCGTCGCGGCGTTTCTCCTGTGCGTCGCCTCGGCGCACACCGCGCGGGCGCTCGACGCGGACGCCGCCGTGATCGACCTGGACGACAGCAACTGGAAGGACCTCGTGATTGAGAATGGCAGGGAGGCGTGGGTCGTCTCGTTCGGAGCCGACGGATGCGCGCCGTGCGCCCAGATGGCGCCGACCTTCGCGAAGGCGGCCAAGCACATGGGCGGCATCGTCAACTTCGGGCACGTCCACGTCGGAGACGCGTCCATCAAGCTGGCGCAGTCTCTGGGCTTGACGAAGGTGCCGCACGTCGTCGGCCTCCCCGCGCACAAGACGCTCAACCCGTACACGAAGAAGAGCGAGAAGATCGCGGTGGAGTACCGCAACAGCACCGCCTCGCACAAGCGCATCGCCGAGTTCGCCGCCACCTTGCTCCCCGACGATCGCGTCACGCGCATCGCGGACGCGGACGCGCTCGCGAGGGCGCGAACCGACGCCAGCCACCTCCCGGTCGCGGTGCTCGTCACCGCCAAGGAAACAACCGGATCGCTCTTCAAGTCCCTCTCGCTGCGCTTCCGCGGACGCGTCGCGTTCGCGGAGGTCCACGTCTCCGACGCCCCCGACGTTCTCGCATCAATCCCGGGGCTGGCTGATCCCGCCACGATCGAGCCACCCGCGCTCCTGCTGTTCCCACCCGCGGGGGGCGAGGGGGGCGACGTCGAGAGGCACGGCGGCGAGATGAACGCGCGCTCGCTCGCCGCGTACATCGAATCGAAAGCCGCCGACGCCGCGCCCGAGGACGACGCGCCGGAGGTTTTCGACCCGCGCGGGGGCAAGGTGGGCGCGGGGGGTAATAACGGCGCGGGACCCGGCGGTGAGTCACCGGGCGGTGAGTCACCGGGCGACTCGGACGACGGATCGCTCTTCCCGTCGGTGACCCCGGCTCGGTTCGAGGAGCTCGTGCTCAAAGCTCCGCCCGTCGCCGTCGTCGCGTTCACCAAGCTGGGCGACCGGGCGTGCGTGGACGTCTCGAGGCGGCTCGCGTCGTCCGCGATCAAGGGCGTCAACGGACGCGTGTCCCTGATGGAGGTGAACGCGTCCTCTCCGGAGGGGGCGAAACTCGCGGAGAGGTACGCGCCCGAAACGTTTTTCTCGGCGAACGATCAATCCGAATCCGGGGAGGGAACCGAGGACGACAAGAAGTGCGTGGCGGCGGTGCTGTTTCCGCACGGCACCGACAAGGAGGACGCCGACCCGGACACGTACGATGGTGACGTGGACGACGCCGAGGCGTTCGCGGCGTGGGTCAGGGAGGCCATCCCCGACTTCACCATGCCGCTGCCCCAGCCGAGGCTGGTGGAGGCGTTCATGCAGAACGACCCGTTCGCGCCCAAGGTTATCCTCTTCGCGGACGCCAAGCCGGACTCGGCGCTGGGCCGCGATTTCATCGCGCTCGCCGCCAACTTCCACCAGGACTTCCAGTTCGCGACGATCCCATCCGGCGACAAGGTAAACGCGGCAAAGTTTGGCGTCCAATCGTACCCGAGCCTCCGCATGATGTTCGTGCCGCCGCTCAAGGGTGGGGAGAATCCGGACACCAACACCGTCCAGATGCAGGTGGCGCAGTTCCCGGGCTATACGCTCGATTACCTGTACATGCACTCGTGGCTGGACCAGATCCGCGCGCAGGTGCTCGGGAAGGACCCCACCGGCGGCGACGGCGGCCCCGAGAAGGGCGCGGCTGACCCGGTGAAATTGGTCGGAACGCCCAAGGAACTCGACGCGGAGTGCGGCGGCGCGGGGCTCTGCGTCGTCGCCTTCGTCCCGCAGGGAACCGAGGACACCGAGCTGCGAACGGCGATCGTCCAGGCCGCCGCGGATGACAAGTCGGACAGGCCCGTCAAGTTTGTCGTCGTGGACCCCGTGAAGCAGCGATCGTTCGCCGCCGCGTTTGAGGTGAGCGCCGACGACGTCCCCGCCGTTGCCGTCGTGAGCATGAGGAAGAACAGGTTCGCGACGTACAGGGCCACGTTCAGTGCCGAGCGCATCGCGGGGTTTTTGGACGACGTCCTGTCCGCGAAGCAGCGCACGCGTATGATCCAGGAGATCCCGAAGCTCGTTCCCGGCGGGGAGGAACCGGAGGAGGTGTTTGACGAGGACGTCGAGGAGGAGTTCGACCTGGCCGACATCATGGGCGAGGACGTCGAGGGGGAGGTGACCAACGAGGAGAGGCTCAGCCGCATCGAGCGGGAGCTGGCGGAGGAGGAGGCCGAGAAGAAGAGGAAGAAGGCGGAGGAGGAGGACGCCGCGGCGGCTGCCAAGAAGGCTTCCAAGAAGAAAAAGAAGAAGAAGAGGAAGGGTAAGGCGCACTCCGAGCTGTGAGCAGCCGGCGTTTCTCGTCGTCGTCACCACAAGTCGCCCCGAGGGCATTTTTAATCGTACGCGTCGACGCTTCTCCACCCGTCGTTTCGTCGCGTCGCCTCTCGCTCCTCCCGCGCGGTCGTCACCTCCTCCCAGTCGACGATTCTCTCACCTCCTCCCACCAGTCCCGCCCCCGCGCGCAACCTCCTCGCGCAACCTCAGCGCCGCCTCCGCGCGCGCCAGCTTCGCCAGCAGCGCCTCGTTCTCCCTTCGCACGTCTCGCAGCGCGGCGGCGGTCTCCTCCGCGGCCGCCTCCCTCCTCGCCTTCGAAGCAGCCGCGCTCTTGCGGTTACCCACGATTCGCCTGTATTTCGCCGGGTCCGACGTCTTCAGCGCCTCGAGCTCGTCGTCGGTCACCTTTGCGGTGATCCCCGCCACCGGCGATCGCCCTGCCCCTGCTGCGTTGCGGGACTTGGTCGTTTTCGTCGCTTTGCGCCGACGCTTGGGCTCGGGCTCGGGCTCGGGCTCGAGGTCGAGGTCGAGGTCGTCTTCGAGGTTGTGGTTGGGATGCGAGGGTCGCATGCGGAGGACCCTGGACGACGCCGCGGAAGCCGGGGGCGGGGCGGCGCCCCCGGGGAGGCGTCGCGACGTCGCGCGCCGTGCGGGTCCACCACCCACGAGACCCGCCGCGAAGTCCCGACCGGCGAGCGGCGGCACCGGCACCGGCACCGGCACCGGCACCGGCTGCTGTGGCGGCCGGTATCGCCGGGCGTGACCGGACGGCGCGGAGCCCGTGGAGTGCGCGGTCTGCGCGCCCCCGCGCGCGGCGTGACGTCGCCCGACGCGTTCCGCGATGGAGGTGATGACGAGCGCGGCCTCCTTTCCGGAAAACTCCGAGCCGCTCGCGAAGGCTGTCGCGGGGGGTTCCGGTTCCGTCGAGAGCGGGGCGGGGCGGGGGAACGATCGGAGGGGCGTGTCGTCGCGGCGCCGCGGCGCGGATGCGCGCGGACCGCGGTCGGCGTCGTGGCGCGGGGGTTTCCATTGCGGGGTCATGATCTTGTGGGAGAGGAGCGTCGCGGCGCGGGCTTCGCGAGCGGCGAGCCTGGAGACCGCGCGGCTGGTGATATCGTTCGCGCTGTCGCTCGCGAAGGCGGCGAGCCCGAGGACGTCGGGCTCGCCGAGTGCGACGGGTTCGGCGATGAGGCGCTCTATGTGCGCCTGGATGCCGTCCGCGCCGCCGTGCTCGGTGAAGGTGGCGTGCGTCGCCTGGCTCAGGGGCTCCCTGCGGCGGGCGCGGACGGGGGAGCTCGTCAGGGGGGTCGGAAGGAAACACAGCTGTGCGGGGTGGGAGGCGAGGGAAGGCTGGCGGGTGGGGTGACGCACAGGGAGAAGGAAACGTCGGATATCATCTCCGGCTCGTCCGCCGTGGCGCGGGAGACGACGACGGTGGGGCGCCAGATGCAGTCGCCCATCCTCGTCCGCCCCGCGCGCGGCGCAAGTGACGGCCGCGGCCGCCCCGGACTCCGAGTTTCGTCGCGAGCAAAGTATTTCCCATCAACGGCGAATCGAGCTAAGCGTTATGAGGAGAGCGTCGAGATCCCCCCCCTCTCACAGCATCAGCCACGCGGCGAGCCCCCAATACGGCACGAACCTGCACGCCGCGGGAGCCTCCTCGTCCACCTCGCCGATGAACCACGCTTGCCACACGGAGAACAGCGCGATGTCCACGACGAACGCGAGACTGACCCGGTCCTCCGTCACCAGCTGGCGCAGGTACTCGCCCCGCGCCGCGAGGTCGCCGCCCACCGCGGGGTCCTCAAACAGCGCCCAGTACACCGACAGGACACCGACGCCGAGGCCGACGAGCCCGAACGCCCTCGACAGGAGCCCCTTCTCCCCGCGCGCCACCTCCGCGATCCCCGCCGCGGTCCCGTCCGCCTTGGCCTCGCGCCACGCCGCGGGCGCGGGCGCAGCCGCTCGAGCGCCCAAGTACGGGAGCATCAACGCGTTGGTGAGAAACATCGCGACGGACCACGCCTTGACCGTGGGCAGGTCGCGGCCTTTGCGCGTCATCAGCATCAGCGGGAGCAGCATGAAGATGAACGCCTCGGCGAAGTTGAACACGCCGAGGGTCACCGGGTGCACCGCCGGCGCGGGTCCGAGGAGGTCGATCCCGAACTTGTTGAGCGCGGGGAGAACAAAGAAGAAATCCGTCGACTCGGCGACAACCTCCGCGAGTGTCTCCGGGGCCACCGCCCACGCGGGCTCGCCGGGCAGACCCTGCCACCCGGGCGGCGAGAGGAGGAGCACGAACCAGTACGCGGCGCCGAGCGCGTAGAGACCCGCGGCGGCGACGGCGTCGCCGGGTTCGTCGTCCACGGCTGTGCCCCCGCTCGGGGGATCGATCGCGGCTGTCGCGTTCGCGGTCGCGGCTTTCGGTGCCGCCTCGGTGTCTCCGCGCGCCTCTCGCGCCCGCCGGAGCTGCGCCTTCACCGCGGGTGCCACCGCCCTGATGATGCTGAACGACACGTCCCCGAGCTTGAACGGGGGCTCCACGACGTCGCGCGCGTACACGAGTTTACCGGACGTCGGGTCGATGCGGTAGAAACTCGCGCCCCTGGCGTTTGGGAACGGCTCGCCCTCCAGCTCCACGTACCACGTCATGCCCACGGAGAGTCCGCCGCCGTCGGTGCACTCGTCCACGATGAAGAGCATGTCGTCGGGGATCCCGTCGCAGGATTCCTCGAACAGCTTGCGCACCCTCTCCTTGCCCTTGAACGGGACGGGAAAGTTGAAGTCCTCGTATAGGATGTCGTCGTCGACGAACGCGAGCGCTGCCTCGACGTCGCGGCGGTTGATGGCGTCGTACATGCCCCTGACGACGGACTCGGCGGTGACCTCGGTGTTCGCGGCGGCCGCGGCGCGGACGGCGTGTCGCCCGGGTCGGCGCGAAGGGAAGGTGGAGGGGCGGAGGGGGGAGCATCTGACGAGAGGAGTGCCCACTCCCGCGGGTGGAGGTCGCGACGACGGGGTGACTGACGGCGACGTCGCCGCTCGGCGCGCGGCGGTGGCGCGCGTGGATCGGGCGGCGACCGCGGGACGTGCGCACACGCCGACGGCGAATGAGACGGACATCCTCGCCGCGTGTGTCCGGCGAAGCGGGACTTGCCCGCGCGACGTCGACGTCATCGACATTTATATCCGCGGCGAGAGCGACAGCCAGTCGCTGCGACCGAGAATGTGTGTGGTGCGTGTGTGAGATGGCACCGTGAATCGGTGGGAGATCTCGGAACAGATCCCCATACATTCAAACCCTGAAATAGACTGGAGTGAACCCTAACTGGTATCGAAGCTAAATGCCGGCTCCTGATTGGCCGAGACGATGGAGATCAAATATCCTTACCCCGATGATGGGTCCGGGACGCGACCCATCTGTCGCAGCGCGCGCCGCACAGTCACAAGACCTCTTTGTTAACACGCAAGATGTCCGCCTTCACCATTGCCGCCGCCGCCCCCGTGGTCGCCCCCGCCAAGGCTCGCGTGTCCCGCACCGCGGTCCGCGGCAAGGCTGCCCCCGTCCGCCGCACCGTGCGCACCTCGGCCACCGCCGAGGCCACCTCCGCGTCCCCTGCCACCTCCACCGAGGTACGCATCTCGGATTATTCGAAGCCCCTAGTCGAGATCGATACCTCTGTCGATCATCCCTCCCGATTTAGGGCGCCCCGACGCCAACCGTGCGCCGGGCGCGACCCGATGCGCGAGTCCCCCGGAGACGGTTTCGGAGAAATTCCACGCCCTCTTTGTCACTGACATCCCCGCCCCGCTTCTTCTGTCCGACAGACCAAGAAGTACTACTTCTGCGTGGCCAACGCCGAGTACATGCTCCACGACGAGAACAACGAGCACTTCCCCGAGGTGCTCCGCGAGCGCCGCCGCTTCTACCGCGAGACGAGCAAGGAGCAGGACTTCTGGATCGTGCCCAACCCCGCGTTCCTCGACGCCATGCCGGACGTGAAGAAGAAGGTGCGTCAGCCGTGCGTCGCGGTCGTCACCACCGACAAGGTGTGGAATGACTTTGTCAAGCTCCGCCTCGACCGCGTGTACAAGGGGGCCGTGGAGGGCACCGGCGTCGAGTGCCTCAAGTCCAACGAGCTCATCGCCAAGGATGCGTTCAAGGCGCCCGACCCGAGCAAGTGGACCGCGCCCTACCTCAAGTACGCCCCGGGTTGGTGGGAGGCGTTCTACCCCGGCAACGAGGACGCGTGAGTTGTTGTTTCACGTCAACAGGGGTTGAATGGGTCGATGACCGTCGAGAGGTTGTCTTGCTCGACGAGAGAAGGAGAAAGCGGGGTGACTTGGGAGAAATCCTTCGGTTCATCATGAAATATTACGACGAGAACGGCGCCGCAAAAGCGAGGAGGAGAGAGGAGGCGGGGAGAGGAAGTTGGTGGATTAGCGATTAGCGTTGTTTGATGTCCACGCCACGCATCTTTACAATCGTTCGAGTCCGATGCACAACGCGCGCGGCGTGGTAATTGAGTAATATGCGTCGGGTTTGTCGTTACAATGCAATATCGCGTGGGCTCTGTTACAGGTGAGCCTATTTACATACGGCGGTCGCGGCGTCGTCTCTCGCGTCCACGATCAGGGAATGTACTTCTGGATCCACATACCTCCGAGCACGGAGACGATCCACGCCGCCAGCTTCTGCGTCGGCCTCGCCGCCAGGCTCACGATGGCCGGACCCGGGCACATACCGGCCAGGCCCCAGCCGGCGCCAAACAGCACGCCGCCCAGCATCAGCTTGTCGTCGATCTTCCTGTTCTTGGGGATGCTGAACTCCCTGGTGCACGCGGGTGCTTTTTTCTTGTTGGCGATCGCGAAGCCCGGGATGGACAGCGCCATGGCGCCGCCCATCACGAGCATCAGGCTCGGGTCGAAAGACGCCCTCGTGGCGGAGAGGAAGCCGCTGACCTTCGCCGCGCGGCGCATGCCGCTGACGGTGAGGCCGAGGCCGAACGTGAACCCGGCGAGGGCCTCGGCGAGGGCGTCGAGGGTCTTGTGGAGCTTGGTCTTGTCGCCGTCGTTCTTTTTGGACGCGGCGGAGGCGACTTGGCCGATGCCAAGGAAGCCCAGGGTCGCGGCTCCCGCGATGGAGAGCCAGCGCGTGAGGGTCTCCGCGGCGGGCGTGACCATGTTGTCGATGGCGGAGAAGTCGGAGTTGATGCCGAGATCACCGTTGGTATTGAAGACGCTGGCGACGATGAAGCCGGACACCATGAAGATGCCGGTGTACGCCATGGAGCGGGGGCTCATGCGCGAGTTGCCGCAGATCCCGTGGCCGGAGGTGCAGCCGTTGCCCATAGCGGAGCCGGCGCCGACGAGCAAGCCCGCGAGGACGGTCTTGGCGAGGCTCACGCCGGGCTCGGCGATCTGGTTGGGATCCCAGATGCCGTCAACAACTCCGGCGGCGACGAGGCCGCCGAGGAAGGAGAGGCGCCACGGGGAGAGATCTCCGTTTTCGACGACGCCTTTGAGCGCGCCGGAGATTCCGAGGATGCGGCCGGTCAAGAGGAGCTTGCCGACGGTGGCGACGCCGAGAATGCCGCCGCCGACGAGAGCCGCGTGGGGCTCAAAGTTGAGTTTGATGGACATGTCGTTGATATGGGCGTGCCGCGTGCAGTTGTGGGGAGCGTTGTTAGGGCAATGCCGCGTGAAAAAGAAAAACGTTTTTGAGGGGGAAGGTGCCGAATCCTGCAAAAAAGCACCAAAAATGTATGGGAACCAGTCACATCTCGAAACCTCCTTCGGAATGCTGTCACACCGGGGAGGCATGACAGGGACCCGACGCGCTGTGTGTCACCCTGTTTGTCACCCTTCCTTTTGCGCCAATTTCCAGGTTTGGCTGGTATCGGCGCCAAGGAGTTACCCTCGAAGGTATAATATTGACTCAACATTCAGGGTCTAAAAAGTATCGAAAAAAGTGTCAAAATTAGTTCTCCCTCGACACATTTTTCGCCACTTTTGCTGGTATCGGCGCCAACCGCGAAAGGGGGAAAGCCAATCCCGCCGGGTCAAACATGATTCTTCGCTCATCACGCGACACTCCGAGACGGGCGCGGGAGTGCTCCGAGAGTCCCTTCCCCTTCCAGCAGAAGAGATGTCCATCGACGGCACAACCAAAGAGTGAGTCCCACGGCACGGTCGTCGCCATGGCTTCACGGCTTTCGCCTCGGCCGGTCCACCCCGCGCCCGGCCACCTCCGCCCGCCTCGCCGTCGCGCTGCGGAAACGCATGCATCCGCGTTTTTCCCCTCTCGTCCCGGAGGACTCCACCCTGACGACCGGTCCCCGCTCCCCGTTCCCCTCGCCCCCCGGTGCACGCAGCGGCTCGCAGCCCCCCGCCTCGAACAGCACGAAGACCTCGACGATGACCGGCGGCGCAGCGACCCGGACCGTGGGCTCCGGAGGCACCGCCACGCGAGGGGGACCAGCATCCTCGTCGAGAGGCGCCGGGTCCGTCGGGTCCGCCGCGTCGTCCAAGCCGCACGCGGCGTCGCACAACGTCTCCGCGGCGCTCTCCCACCGCAGCTCCGCCGGCCTCGCGGGCGTCGTCGCCGCCGCGCGGGAGAAACTCCGCCCGGTGGACCCGAACCTCCAGGAGCGATTCTGCGTGCACTGCCGGGGCCCGCACCGGAGGAACGCGCCGCCACATCCCCCGATCGCGGCCAACCCGTGGCGAATGGAGTGCGAGTTCAGCGTCATGTACAAGGCGTCGGAGCTTCCCGCGGACAAGGACAGCGGGTCTTTCATGGGGGGTAAGGATTGTCTTCGGTGGAAAGTCGACGGCGCGCCTTTTGAAGATTTCGACATCGCGTACTGGCTCCCGATCTTCGTGGAGGGAGCGCAGGAGACCACCGAGCCCATGAGGCTCATCGCCATCACCGGCAGCAAGCAGATGATTCAGGCGGACTGGTCCGTCATCGGCCCGCTCATCCCCGCGATCGTCTCGCGCACGCGCAGGGCGCTGAACAGCAAAACCCCGGCGGCGACGGCGGCGTGCCTGGACATCGTCCGGTGCCTGCTGACCACGCACCCGGGGGCGTGCGACGCCATGATGCGGTGCGACGGGTACAGGCGCATGGCGCCGGTGCCCAACCTGTTCATCAAGTCCAAGGAGATGGTCCGCACGGGGTACGAGCTGAAGATGGTGGGCGGGCAGAAGGAGAGGCTGTGCGACGTCATCGACGACGTCCTCAACCTGATGGCGAGGCAGGGCGGGGCGCGGGGTCTGGCGCTGCTCAAGTCGTACATACCGACGTTCACGCCGAACAAGCCCGCGGTGCCGCGATAGTCGGTGCGTTCCGCGTTGTGCGTCCGCCGTCGGGTGTCCTGAAATGAAATTGAAAAAGACGGGGCGTTATAAATTTCCGTTTCGTCCCTCGATCCCGACTGGTGCCCATACGATCGATCTCTGGTGGGCCTCGTATAACACCCGCGGCCCAACCCTACCACGGCATTTCAGTCTGGCCGTCGCGTCAGCGTACCCGCGCGACCCGACGGCGAAGATGGGTTCGGAAAAGGACCCCCTGATTCCCAAGGACGTCGCCCTGACGGACTCGGGGCGCCCCGTCGTCAAGCGCAGCGTGCACTGGGCGCTGCTCTCCTTCCTCATCCTCGGAGAGATCGCGGGCCAGGGCGTCTTCGCGCTGCCTCTTCACCTCGGTCGGTTGGGGTGGTTCGCGGGCACGCTCACGTGCTTCGGCACGCTGGCCATCAACAACATCTCCCTGCGCATCATGTACGCCACGCACACGCGGTTTCCGGAGGCGAAATCCCAGGGCGAGGCTGCGGGCATCCTCTTCGGCCCCGTCGGCCAAGGCTTCATCCGCGCCGTGGTGCACCTCTACCTCTTCACCATCCAATCCGCGTACCTCAACTCGCTCGGACGGACCATCATGAACGAGTTCTACGGCACGCGCGTCTGCCTCCCGCTGGCCACCGGCATCGCGTCCCTCATCGTCTTCCCGTTCGCGCAGCTGAGGAGCTACGGCGACATCACCGGGATCAGCATCGCGTCCTTCGCCGCCGTCGTCGCCGTCGTCTTTCTCATCGTCGGACGTTCGCGTGAGGTGGACCCCGACCCGACGTCCTCCACCTCGTTCTGGCCCCCGCTGGGCATCACCGACTCGTTGACCAGCGTCGGCGGGTTCTTCTTCGCGTCCGGCGGCGGGCAGTGCGCCTTCTTCGAGTACCTCAGCGAGATGTCCCGGCCGGAGGATTACCCCAAGACGCTGTGGCTCACCACCCCCGCGCTCTTCGCGTTGTACTACGGCACAGCCGCGGCGATGTACGCGCGGTTCGGGGATAAGGTTCCGGGATTTTTGCTGGACATCCTCCCGTTCGACGCCAGCCGGCTCGTGGGTAACACCCTGTTCTTCTTCCACATCATCGTCAGCTTCGTCATCCTCAACTCGGCGCTGTTAAGGGCGTACGCGAGGTACTCGGTGACGGATTCGTCAAACGCCGCGAGGCGGGATTGGGCCGGGCTGTCCGCTATCGTCGTCCTGGGCGCGTACGTGCTGACGAACACCGTGAGTCTGTTCGAGGACCTCACCGCGGCGATCGGGTCGCTCTTCGTCTCCACCACGGTGCTGTTGATACCCCCGGCGTACCTCTACGCCGCGCACTGGTTCAAGCGTCGCGAGGATCCGGAGCGGGGCGCGATCGGGCGGGAAAATAACACCCCGGTGAAGAGGAGCCCGAGCCTGAAGAAGCTCGGGGGTTTCATCGGGAAGTTCTCGCCGATGAAGAAGGGGAGGAAGGGCGGCGAGGGAGGAGATGCGGGCGGCGGCGGGTCCAGCGGAGGGTCGACCCCGGGCGAGAGCACGCCGAGGCCGACGGGTTTTGAGGTGCACTGGTCCGTGCTGTGGTCGCTTCGGGTCATGCTCGCGGTGGCGGTCGTGGCGGTGCCGGTGCTGTCGTGGGGGTCGCTCGTGCGGCTGGTGCAGGACATGGCGACCCTGGCGCCGCCGTTCTCGTGCGGGCCGTGCGTCACCAAGGAGTGCATCGAGAACGAGCGCGCAGAGAGCGCGATGGCGTACCTCGGATTATTGGAACGCAGAGTGAGGGGAGCCGCGCTGCGGGGGTGACAAAAATATCGCCCCGCCGGCGAGCGCCCCACGCATTCGACTACGGGCTATACCGTCAAATTTAATAGGCAACGGAGAAATAATGTTTCGGTGACTCGTCGATCGTCGCGCGGCTCGTCAGAACTGCTTGTACTTGAGGTACTTGCCCGTGAGTGTGATCTTCACCCTGTCCCCGTTTGGATCCGCCTGCCGGCCAAACTCCATGTCGAAGTCGATGGCGGACATGATCCCGTCGCCGAACTCCTCGTGGATGAGCTCCTTGTACGTGCTGCCGTACACCATGACCATCTCGTAGAACCTGTAGATGAGCGGGTCCGTCGGGACCGTCTGGCCCACCGGGATGGACCCGGTGCCCTTGTACGGCACGTGCTGCAGGAGCATGACCGCATCGTCGGGTAGATCGAGCATGGCACCCGCAGCCTGCGCCATCTCCTTGGACATCTGATGCTGGCCCAGCAGCGCGGACGTGGTCCACGGGACGCTCTTGCCGCATGCCTCGGCGAGAGACGCCCACGTGATCCCTTTCTTCATGCGGTTGAAGACGACGAGCTCGGTGACGTCGTTGCGCGTCATGGGCGCGGACGCGACGGTGCGAACGGGACGGCCCGATCGGAGGGACGCGCGGGTGACAGCCGCGCGCGCGCGCTGGGGCACCGCCTCACCCCGGATCGTGGGGCGGGACGTGAGCGAAAGGGACGCCCGGGCGGACATGGATCGGCGGAACGGTGTTTACGAACGATTCGGGGCGCGTGCGCGGCGGCGTGTGCGCTCGCTCGAGGTGTTGTCGTCAAAAACGGACGCCCGGCGCGGGGTCGAAAGGGCCCGGCCAGCTGGCTCGCGCGTGCACTTTTTCCAAACCCGGGGATCCTCGACGGTTAGGCCGAGGCCGCGCCACTCGACCGAGGCGCCGGAGCGCGCCCCCGACGCGATGTCAGAGTATGAAACGCGCCCGCACGTCTCGGGGCTGAAGCGCAAGGCCCTGGTCGGCGTCGAGTACGTCCCTAAGAAGGAGGACATGGCGGAGGGGCCGTTCGTGTGCAGGCTGGGCGCCACCGGGGGATTGCCCCCGCCCGGCACCGAGTTTCGCGCGTGGCGGAAGAACCTCCCGTACCGCGGTCACATGATGCTCCTCCGCGGCCGCACCGACGGCGTGGACTACATCGGCGCCAATCACGCCCCGCTGGGGCACTACCCCGCGGGGGACGCCTGCAAGTACCTCCTCGGTAAGCTGGTGCCGGTGGGGAAGGGGAAGGGCGGCGGCGGCGGCGGTGGGGACGACGACGCCGTGGAGTACGAGCTCAAGCTGATGCCCGTGGGCGGCTCCCGCGTCATCGACCTGGAGTGCCGATGCCACGCGCTGGACTACAACGAGCCCGAGTGGGACGGAGCGGAGGACCTCAACGACTACCAGGTCCGCGCCGCGCACAACGCGCGGCTCCTCAAAGCCTTCGCGTCCGCGAAGCAGCAGAGGAAGGTTGCGAAGATCATGGCCGAGCGCAGGGTCGACGGCAACACCATCGCCGCCCCGGACGCGATGGAGGCCACGTTGAAGCGCGCCACCGAGGGCGAGATGGACGCGTCGCAGCTGTCCAAACTCGCGGGGGAACGAAGGAACATCCCCGAGCACAACCCTTCGGCGACGAACGCCATCGACGCGTACCCGTTCAATCTGTTCCCGATGTTTGCGCTGCTGGAGAAGCGGACCAAGTGGAAGGAGATGGTCAAGGCCGCGAAGAAGCCCAGCGCGATGAAGGAGCTGAGGGACGGCGGCGGCGTCGACGACTTCATCCTCGGGCTCGTTCCGAAGCTCGCCGAGCACTCGGGCGGCGCGACCGATCGCGAGGAGAACGACCGGCAGAAGACGCGAGCCAAGGCGCTCGCCGCGCTGGATTTCCTCCTCGTCTTTCTCCACGCCAAGGACCACATCTCGGAGAAGCGCGAGCGGCGCAAGGACGTCGAGGGAGACGACGACGACGCGTACACCGGGAACAAGTACCTGTCGTGGACCACGCGGGAGCGCGTGGACGCCGGGATCCAGCGCGCGTGCGTCGACGCGTTCATGGAGGAGCAGCACTCCGGCGGGACGGCGACGGCTGGCGGTGTCGCGCCCGGCCCCGACGAACCCAGGCGATTCTCGCGCCCCAAGGCGATGAAGGACCTCGTCTGCCTCCACGTCATCCTCATGGCGCTCAGGGTGTGCAACTACGACGTGGACCTGGACGCGTTGGGGGCGAGGATGAAGATGGGCGTCAAGGCGCTCGCGCCCCTGTGCCGAGAGCTGGGATGCGCGGTGAAGAAGAGCGCTGGGAAGAAGAGCGACGGGGGCGGGGTGACGCGGGCGACGCTGCCGCTGGACGGCACCAAGACGCTCCAGGACGTGCTCCCGGAGATCAAACGACGGCTCAAGGCTGCGAAGAAGAGGGACTGACGCGATGGCTTGGAGGTTCTCGGAGGTTCTCCCGCCGGCGCTGTAATAACACCAACACACAACCACGAGACGCTACGACTTTTAACCGTAAATGCGCAAAAGCGACTGCCCGCACCGCGGTCTTCGCTTTTCCCGAAAATCTCGAATTTCAAAAGAATTTGAAGTTCTTCGATTGGTCCACGCTGGAAAAACGAAAGGCGATATCGAACCTCTTCGTCTCCAACGTGGCAGGGGAAAAAATCGCGTGGACCATCTCGTATGCGCGACCAGTCTGAAGATTTCGCGTTCCGAACGTAATGCGCGACGGTTCGTGCTTATTTGGCGCATTTCTCTTGCGCCAAAAAGTCGTGCTGGAGCAATCCGTTCCGCGGCGCCCCCCAGCCACTCTTCGTCGCACCCACATGGTACGCGCCAAGAAGAACAAGAAGATGACCGCCGTCGCTACCCCAACCGATCTCAAGAGGCTCGCCTTCGTCGAGTCCGCCGCCGTCTCCTCCTACGAGTACCTCACCGGGTCCGCCTACTTCGCCAAGGCGTGCGGCTACTACTCCAACGCCAAGGAGACGAACGCGCTCAAGGTGAGACGACCCCCCCGTCGCGTCGAACGGCGCGCGAGGCGCGCCGCGACGTGAGATCCAGCCGTCGGCACCGCGGATCTCGCGCAGGATCGTGATTCGTTCCGTCGGTTCGCGCGAGCTCCAAACCCCGATACCCTCCGCCGCGCGCCCCGCGTCGCCGCACCCGCCGGCCGAATAACTCGAATCTTCAGTTCCCGGGCCTCGGAATGTTCGCTCACCTTCTTTATTCCTTCCGTCCGTCAACCACAGGGCTCCATCACCAAGATCGAGGACCTCATCAAGGCGTACGGCATGCCCGTGGTGGCCAAGGTCCAGGAGAAGTACCCCGAGTACATGACCAACGTGGACGGCAAGGTGGACGTCGTCGTCACCAAGGCTGTCGACATCTGGACCAGCAAGATCGCCCCGTCGGCGCCAGTCGCCATGGCCAAGTCTGCGCTCGCCGCGTACCCGGTCAAGGTGGAGGAGCTCCTCGCGCAGCGCGAGGAGTACTTCAAGAAGATCGAGGCCTTCCTCGCGGACCTCAAGGCCAAGGCCGTCGCCCTCCCCGCCGACGTCTCCGCCGCCATCACCAAGGCCATCGCCGAGGCGCGCGCCAAGATTGACGACGCGCAGCTTTTCGAGAAGGTGAAGACCGCCTACGAGACCGCCCTCAAGTACCCCGCCGTCGTCGCCGTCTTGGAGAAGACTGCGCCGGTGGCCGCCAAGGCTGTCGAAGTCGCCGGCCCTTACTACGTCAAGGCTAAGGATATCGCGACACCTTACGTGGCCAAGGCGACCGAGGTTGCGACACCTTACGTCACCATGGTCACCGACAGGTTCAAGAAGGTGCCGGAGCTCAACTGAGGGTTCGACGGTCGGTCGTTTCGGGTAGCCGGGGTAGGGACGCAACGCACGCGCACGCTCGCTGTAAAACACAGGTCTGAGAGAGAGTCGAGCCGCACATTTTTTTCCTTTCATGTCTGACGATGAAATGGCAAGCCAAGTATAAACACGAAACCCGTCGGAAACGCCACGAGTCCTCACCACGACGACGAGGGCAATACTACGAAGGTGATTTGTTTGCTACAAAACCGACCGCGCCGGCGATGACTAGATATGGGAGGCGATTCCCATCCCGTGATCATCCGAAGCTGTTGAAGAAGAACATGGCTATGCCGAGGATGAGGAAGATGAGGATGACGTCTACGCAAAAGTTCCTCGTGCTCCGCATCGAAGTGATCACCTTCTTGAGCTTCCCGTTTGCGGTCCTCATCTCGCTCGTCGTGCTGTCCAGCTTCTCGTCGATGACGTCCAGGATCGGTGTCTGCCGCTTGATCTCGTCGTCCATCTCCCCGCCCAGGTTCTTGAGCACGCTGAGACCCTTCGAGATCTCGTCCAGACCCTCGTCCTGCCTCTGCTTCGCCTCCTCAAACTCATCCCTAAACGCGCGCGACTCCTTGCTGTGCTCCATGCTCACCCCCTCGCCCTTCTCGAGGTCCTCCATGTTGATCGTGACGTGCCTCCTCGCTCCGCCCCCGGTGCCACCGCCGGCGTCGTTCCCCGCGCCCCGGGGTTTGGGCGCCTTGGGGGGCGCCTTGTTGACTCCGTCTGGGACGCACTCAATCTGGTACTCAAAGTTGTCAACCTGCGAGACGCGCTCTTCCTTCTCCTCGTCCGTCAGCCCTCTCATCTTCTTCTCCATCATTTTGCGGAGCTTGGGTAGTTCGCCGCGGAGGTAGTTCTTACCCCGACGGATCTCCGCGTTGGCGGTTGCGATGGCGGCCTTGTTTTTCTCCGCCTTGATCTCCTCGGCTTTTGCGATGAGATCCTTCAGGTTGAACTGGAGGGAACTGAACATCGTGGTGAAACCGTCAACCTTACCGGTGACCGGCGCCATGGGCTTCTCATCGGGGAGGTAATGCTCGTACCTGAGGTGATGGGGGTTGGACGGAGGTGGACGGTGAGCGTGGGTGCCCGAAGGAGCGCGCCTCGAGTCTCCGAGGCAACAACAAACAAACACAACGGGAAAAAAGGCTGGCGGGGCGCGAAGCGGGGCGCGCGTATCGCGGCGGGTTTCCGGGTCCGGGCGCTCACTTCTTGAGCAGCCCCTGGCTGCGGAGGATGATGTCCGCGGAGTTGGCCATCCTCGCCGACACCGGGTCGAACTCGGCGCGCTGCCCTCTCTGGGGGGCCCACGGTACGGTCTCATTATTTACCTCACCCTGAGAGAGAGGCAACACGCCGGGGTTTTGAAAAAGCCGAGTCACGCTCCTCAGACACCGATCGCGCGCCCTCACGCGCGGATCGTAGGGTTTAGTGTCCGGCTGCCATGCCGATAGTCATAGACGACGAGAGCGATGACGACCTCCCGCTCTTCGCCCGGCCCGTGGCGCGGATGCCCGCGAACAAGGACGGCCCGGGCGAGCGCGAGGAGCCCGACTGGATGAAGAGCTTCAAGTCCCCAACCTCCCAGGCCCTCAACGCGGACGACGACAGCGACGACGGCATCATGGACATCTTCCAGAGGCACAAGACCGAGGAGAAGTTCGAGATGAAGTCAACGCCCGCGAAGATGGTCAGGTCCCCGCCCGCCAACGCCCCCAAGGTGGAGGACGACGACAAGGATGACGCGGATGTTGAGGATGAGCCGATCGAGATCGACGACGACGACGACGACGACGACGAGGCCGTGGGCGATGGCGATGGCGATGACGACGACGAAGAGCCGGCGGCGAAGACCAAGCCCAAGACTCCGACGCCCAAGAAACTCGGCCCGCAATCCGCCAACGCCGACCGCGCCTCCGTGAGGGCGCAAGCCGAGAAGACGGCTGGCACGTCCACCCCGAACCGCCCGGGCGAGGTGCCCCTCTTCATGCCCTCCGCCGTGAACCGCAACAAGGTGTTCTTCGAGCTGGAGGGCACCGGCGAGGCGGTGGACCTCGAGGGCGACGTCGGCGTCGTCGGCCGCCTCCTCTCCAACGCCAGCGAGAAGCACGGGAGCGGGCTGCAGATGGACATGAAGGGCGTCATCTACAACGCGCGCATCCTACCGACGCCAGCCAGCGTCGTCATCCTCGCCGTCAACGCAAACGAGGCCAAAGTGGAATCGATCACGCACGACTTCGTGCAGCTGAGACGGGACCCGGTGGCGAACGGCGGATTGGGAGCGACGCTGGATGGGTACCTGGGCGTCGACAGCGACGACGAGGAGGGCGCGCACAGGGCCGCGGCGGGACACGCGGCGGCGGCGGCTGTGCGGGCTATGGATGACGTGAGCGACCACGAGGGCGACGGGGGCGCCGGCAAGCGCAAGGGAGGGGGTGGCGGGAGCGGGGCGAGGAAGAGCCAGAAGCTGGGCGCGGACGGGAAGAGGAAGGCGACGGGGGGACGCGGCGGGAGAGGGGGGCGAGGGGGGCGGGGCAAGGCGAAGAAGAAGCCCGCCAAGCGACCCAAGAAGTAGCCGCGGCGTGCAAGTGTTCATAGGTTTCTCACTGTCCGCGTGTGTCCGATCGATGGAACTTTCTCCCAGCTTCCACGTCAGACGGCCCACGTCACACCGATACGCGCACGGCACTCGAACCGCCCGCTCGAAAACCCACCCCATGGCGCTCTCCGTCGCATCCGTCGCCTGGAGCCTGGCGCGCGTCGCCGACCGGCGCGCGACTTCGAGCCCCGCGCGACCGCCGCTCGGCACCCGCGTGGACGAGATCAGAATCTTCCGAGACGGAGGTAACAACCTCACCCAGCTCTCTCGACGCGCGACGCGGGCGCGCGTGTCGATTCCTCGCGCCTCCTCCTCGCGCGATCGCGACGGATGCGCGCCCGACGATGAGGCCTCCGGGTCCTCGAACGCGGCGCGGAAGATCACGGCGGCGCTGCTCTCAGCGTCCCTCCTCGTGGCGACCGCTCCGGACGCGACAGCCATCTCCTTCCCGATCGCCACCGAGAGCCTCTTCCCCACCGAGGCCTCCCCGGTGCTCATGAACATCCCCGACGGCATCCCCACCAAGTTGGACGCCGAGGAGACCGACAACGTCCGGCTCTTCCGCGACGCCACCCCCTCCGTCGCGTTCATCACCAACAAGCAGCTCATCCAGTCGAGGTATTCGCTCGACGCGACGGAGGTGCCCGTCGGCGCCGGGACCGGGTTCGTGTGGGACGACAAGGGGCACGTGGTGACCAACTTCCACGTGGTGAAGGGGGCGAACCAGCTCGCGGTGACGTTCCAGGGGGACTCGAAGACGTACGAGGCGAAGCTCTTGGGGTACGACGAGGACAAGGACGTGGCGGTGCTCAAGGTGGATAAACCCGACACGAGGCCGATTCCGCTCGGCAAGAGCTCCACGCTGCTGGTGGGGCAGAAGGTGTTCGCCATCGGGAACCCGTTCGGGCTGGACCACACCCTGACCACCGGCATCGTCAGCGGCCTGGGGCGCGAGCTTCCCAGCGGTAACACGGGGCGGCCCATCCTCGGCGTCATACAGACGGATGCGGCAATCAACCCTGGCAACTCGGGGGGACCGCTGCTGGACAGCCGCGGGCGGCTCATCGGGGTCAACACCGCGATATACTCCCCCTCGGGCGCGTCCGCCGGGGTCGGGTTCGCGCTCCCGGTGGACAACGTCAAGGGCATCGTCGAGCAGATCATACAGTTTGGCCGAGTCACCCGGCCGGTGCTCGGGCTGGTGCTCGCGCCGGACGGGGCGCTGCAGCAGCTCATAGGCGAGAACGGGAGGAACGCGGGGGTGCTGGTGCTGGGGGTCCCGGAGGGTGGACCCGCGGCGAGGGCCGGGATCGTCGGGACGATCAGGGACACGCTGCGAGGGGACATCACCCTGGGCGACATCATCGTTCGCTTCAACGAAACGGAGGTGAAGAACAGCTCCGACTTGTACAGGGCGCTGGACATGGCGCAGGTTGGCCAGGACGTGAAGCTGACGGTGCGGAGAGGGGGCGCCGTGGTCACCGTGGACGTGAAGCTGGGGGAGAAGGTGACGAAATTCGACGCTTGACGCGTTTGGATCGCGTCGGAGGCTGCCTCGGCAGCGTCTACTGCTGGCCACTCGAAAAAGTGCAAACGTAACCGTCGCCTCGCTTTATCGATTCGCTTTCCATCTGCCAGTCTGCAAATCCTGGCGTGTTCGGGACTCTTCGATCGAAACCCTCGAGGCGCCGCAGATCGATCGGCGCTCGCGACTCCCTTTTGCGCGATGGGCGACGGCAAGTACAGGCTCGTGACGGACCCGTCCGAGGGTCCGAAGCTGTTCCAGATCGACACCCGCGTCACCAGCCGCGGCGAGACCGCGGTGCTCCTCACCGGGATCGACTGCGCCGAGCGCGTGGTGTGCCACGAGGCCGTCTCCTTCGATCTGGCCGAGGGCGAGTTCGTCTTTAGGCTCGGCGCGGGCAACGCCGCCGCCGTCCTGGACCAGCTGCTCCAGCAGGGCGCGCTGAAGATCAACCGCGTGTTCGACATGGGCGGAGGGCGCCCCGGACCCGTGTGCGTGCTCACCCCGGGGGGATCGCCGCAACCACCCTTCGGCGCGAAATCGCCCTCTCCGATTCCCGACGACGCCGGAGCCTCCGACGGGGGATTCTTCGGGCTCCAGCGCGCCGCGCCGGGGGGCCAGGGACCGCCCACGCCCCAGGGCCCCGGCGGTGCCCCAAACGCGGGCGCCGGCCTCCTCGCCATGCTCCAGGGCGGCGGCGGAGGCGCCGGATCGCCGCTTCCCCTCGGCACCCCGAATGGCGTGTCCCCGTCGCCGACCGCCCCGCCGCCCCACTCGACGACCCCGACCCCGCCGAGGCACATGATGCCCAGGACCACGCGCGGCAGCGCCGGCGGCGGGCCCCGAGGGCGGGGCGGCGTCGGCGAGGTCGGACCCGAGGACGCGCTCTTCGACGCGACCGGCGGTAGGTCATCCTCATCCGCGGCGCAAAACGATCATCATCGATCGACGGGGACGACGACGGGGAAGCCCCCGAGGTCCCCGCTCGTGGCCAACGGCCGTTCGTCCCCATCCGCAGGGGCGGCCACCAGCGCGCTCGTCGGCGGCGGCGGCGGCGGCGCGGACCTCCTCGGCATCCTCGACGGTGCGAGACGATCGCCGGGGCCGACGTCGAGGCCCGGCCCGCCGGGGACTGACGCCGCGGGCGCGGGCGCCCCGACGAGCGAAGACCTCCTCGCGATGCTCGGCGGCGGGGGGGCGAGGAGAGGCGCGGGTTCGGGAGGGGTCGGGTCGGGTGGTTCGGGTGCGGGGTCGTCCCCCGCGCCGGCTGGCGCGTTGAGCGCGGCGGAGCTGGAGGCGAGGATGGCAGGAGCCGCAGGCGCCGCGACGCCGCCGGTCGGTTCGTCCCAAAGCGGCGGCGGCGGCGGCGGCGGGGGGGGGGGTTCGGTGGACCTGATGAGCATGCTGGGACGCGCAGCTTCCAGGGGTGCCGAAGGTGCCGAGGGTGCCGACTCCAACGGCGGCTTGAACGTCTCCGCGATTGACCTGTCCGGTGCCGACGGCGGACTCGGCTTTGACGTCGACGACGACCTCGGCGAGCTCCTCGGCGGTGGCTCGTCCACCGCGGCCAAGAACAAGCCCCCACCCGAGAACGCCCCGGCCGGCGGCGGCGGCGACTGGCCCGTGAGCGACGGCCTGACCCACCGGGAGGAGGAGAGGAGGGCGCAGGCGGACGGGGAGGAGGCTGAGCTCGCGAGGCGAGTGGCAGACGCGGTGAAGAACGGATCGGACCGGCTCTTCGAAAAGCCGAATGGTAAGAAGAGCGCGTTCGAGCCGGGGGCCATGGCGACGGAACCGCTCCCGGAGGATAACGTCGGGCGGCAGCTGCTCAAGAAGCAGGGGTGGGAGCCCCTCGTGGATCCCGTCACCGGCGCCGTCGTCGAGGAGGCTCCGGTGCCCATTCCGGGCACCCTTCCGGGTCGCGCCGGTCTCGGCGCCTACGACAGGGAGACCGCCAGGCTCCAAGCTGCCGCGGCGGCCTCTTCGGCTGACGACGGCGTCGACGAGCTCGTCGATCGCCAGTCCAAGCTGCTGGCCATGATGGGCATCGGCGAACGGAAGGATGGCGTCAAGTCGAGCATCGGGAAGCGGCGCGAGGGGTCGTCGTCCACCAAGGCGTCGTCCGCGGCGGGCGAGGACTCGGGGGACGAGTCGTGGGCCGAGGACGAGAAGCCGAGGGAGCGAACGAAGGTGGAGCACTCCTACTCGCACGCGGAACTCAAGAAGCTCAACGTGAACTGCGACGCGGTGCCGGCCGGCGTGGACGTGAGCGTGTTCGAGGAGGCGGACAGGCGGAAGGTTGAAAAAGAAAAGGCGGAGGCGGCGGAGAAGAAGAAGCGCGAAAAGGCTGAGAAGGACGCGGCCGAGAAGGAGAGGAAGGAGAAGGCCAAGGCGGAGAGAGAGGAGCGGGAAAAGGCTGAGAAGGAGAGGAAGGAGTCGGCGCGGGAGAGGGTCGCCAGGTCAAAGTCCACGGACCAGCTCGACGACGCTCCCGCGCTCGGCGGCGCCCTCGGCCTCGGGTTCCTCGGCATCAACAGCAGCTCCAACTCCCTCGCGTCCCAGGAGGATGCCGCCAAGAAGGACGACGCGAAGGAGGGCGAGAAGAAGGGCATGACCGTGCGCGAACTCGCCGCGGCGCTGATGGCGGAGCTTCGCGGACTCGAAGATCGCGTCGAGGTGCTCGGCGAGGAGGAGGGTCCGATGGTGGCGCTCAAGCTTGGCGCCGCGCTGGAGGCTGTCAGGCAGGAGCCCTTCAAGTCGATCTGACGACGACACGACGCGCGATTCGTTGTGCGAAAGTAGCGTTACAAGAAAAGAGAACGTACGTGTCCAAAGAGTCCGACGACCCGACGGTTTCACGCGAGCCGCCTGTTACCGACGTCGACGGCCACCGTGTCGACGAAGGCGACCCTGTCGTCGTCGATGACGTCCATGTCCGGCGCCAGCAGCTGCACGTACCGATCGAAGTAGATGAGCTGCTTGAACAGGATCCCGAACGCCCTCGGCAGCTTCACCCTGTTCTCCTCGGCGCACGTCACCAGATCCGTCGCCAGCCGAGTCACCTGCGCCTGGTCCACGCTCACCGCCGCCGCCTCCCCCTGAACCACCACCGTGGGCTCGATGGCGTCCAGGGCCTCGTATATGGCCCGCAAGTCGGCCGCAAACTTTGCCTTGTCCACGGTACCCTCCGTCGCGCCCATGGTTTCCAGCGCTAACGCCATGCGATCGTAGTCCCTCGCCGCCGTGGCTTGGAAAAACGCCTGGATGGCTCCAAAGATCTCCGCGGGGATCCGCCCCACGATGCCAAAGTCGATGAAACCCACCTTCCCGTCCTCGCACACGATGAGGTTACCCGCGTGCACGTCCGCGTGGAAGCTCTCGCACGCCAGCACCGATCCGAACCAGACGTTGAGCGCGTTCACCAGCGTCGCCTCCGGGTCTCCTCGGCTCACGCCCTTGATGGCGTCTAAATCCGTGAGCGCCACGCCCTTGAAGTACTCCATCGTCATGACCCTCTCGCCGCTGAACTGGGCGTAGACGTAGGGCGCCTTGGCTATGGAGTTTAAGTCCGCGTCGTCGAGGTACCGGCGGAACGCGTCGATGTTTCGAGCCTCCTTCTTGAAGTCCACCTCCTCCAGCATGGACGCGCGGATGTCGCCCACGATGTCCACCAGCGAGGTCCTTGACAGCTCGGGGTTGAGAAACTGCAACACCTTGGACACCACCAGCACGAAGCTCAGATCCGCTTTCAGCGTGTCCTCCACGTCCGGTTTCAGCACCTTGACGACCACCTCCTTGTTTCCCGCCCTGAGCACGGCCCTGTGCACCTGCGCGACGGACGCGGACGCGATGGGCTCGGCGTCAAACGAGGCAAAGACGTCGTCGATGGAACGAACGCCGAGGTCCTTCTCCACGGTTCGCTTGATGACGGCGAAGTCGGTGGGATCGGTGGCGTCCAGACACTTCTGGAACTCCGCGACGTACTCCGGTGGGAACACCGAGGGCGCGGACGCCACGAACTGCCCGATCTTCACGTACGTCGCCCCGAGGGACTCGAAGGTTTGGCGGAGGAGCTTCGGAGGCGAGATGCCGAGGTCGGGAGCGCTGAGGTCGAGGCTCTGCGCGTTGCGAATCGCGAGCCTCGCGAGGGACTGCGCCGCGCTGATGGTGCGGGGTACCGCGGCGGGTCCAGCCCCGAGGGCGATCTCGGTGATCTCTTCCACCAGCTTCTGCGCCTCCGGCAGGCGACGCATGGCTTCCTCGGGGTCGAAGTTCTGCGGGCCACCGGGTCCGCCGCTGGGCATCGATCGGGACTGCGCCGCGGAGACGACGCGGTTCACCCCGGTTCGAACATGCCGCCGGGGACGGGGCGTGGGTAACCCCCTGGCCACGAAGGCGTGAGCCGCGGCGAGGCCGGACATGTCCCTCCCGCGCGTCTCCACTTGTGAGGTGCCGTGACGTCATCTTGCTTCATACCAGACCGCGACGAGAAACTCCGAAACCAACTGAAGATGACACTGCTTCGTTTTTTCTCCCCGCGGCCCCGCCCGCCTGCGTCAGTGCCTCTGGGCGCGCGGGGCGAGGACGGCGCGCGGGGTTTCGCGATGGTGGACCTCGACCCAGAAGTATCGAGCGGATACACGTGCCTGAATGAGCTCGAGAACCCCGGAGCAGGCGCCACCGCCCTCGGAGTGTTCTCGATCCTGTTCTCGACTTGCGTCGGAATTCCGCAGGCGTACAAGATCTGGCGCCTGAAGAGCAGCCGCGGCGTCAGCTTTCTCACCCTCGGTCTGGGCAACATCGGAAGCTTCCTGTACGTGCTGAACCTAGTCATCCTGCACTACAACCAGATCACCCTCTCGCTGTCTCGGGACTTCACCTTCTGGGTGAGCGCGCAGCGGAGCCTCACCTTCGTGTGGGTCGAATTGTTCAACGCGCTGAGCATGCTCTGCATCTACCCCATCGCGTCGCTGTACGTGGTGGACGAGCCGTGCCCGGTGAAGATACCGAGCCTGGGCATCAACACCGTGTATAGCATGAGGGACGCGGTGTACTACGGCTTCCTGGTGCAGGTGGGCGTGGTCTTCGTGGCGTGGCTTCCCGCGGTGTTTGTCTTCTCCGTCGACGGTCGATGCGAACCGCTCGCGCTGTACGGCAACTTCGTGGGCTTCCTCGTCGGGCTCATCATCGTGGTCAAGTTCCTGCCCCAGCTGCGGGAGAGCTGGTACGCGCGCGGGTCCTACTCCCTCAGTTACCTGACGTACGGCGTGGACGCAGCCGCGGGCATCGTCGCGTGGGCGCAGAAGGTTTTCGTCACCAACGAGCGCGTCAGCAGCTGGCTCCCCCCGCTCTTTCTCCACGCGCTGGAGATTTTCGTGCTCTGCCTCAACTTTTACCACGACAGGGCGGGGCATCAGGACATGTCCCGGAGGCACGGCCCAGGGCACGACGCGCACCGGAGACGAGCCAGCGGGGACGAACGGGACGACGACCCGGAGGCGAGGTACCACCACCCGGGCCGGGGCACCGCGGCGCCGCTGGGGTACGTGGACGACGGGGGATACGGCGCCGGGAGGGGCACCGGCGGGGGGGGGAGGGACTGGGACACGCAGAGGCTGCTGCGGCCGCTGTCCCCGAGCGGGATGCGGCGGCAGAGGTCGTTCACGGACTTTCTCTGAATCTTAAAGTAGTCTGTATATCGTAGTCTCGGCGATGACTTTCGACGCCGTCGCCGGTTTCCCGGAAACTCGCAGAGATGTCCGTGCGGTGACCACGCGGCCCGTGTCGTCATCTCGCGCTTCGCTTCGCCCGTGGTGAGCTCGGGTCCTCCCGGCGTCCGAGGCGACTTTGTATTTCATCGTGCTACTTTTCCTAGGCGTTTCTGCAGGCTTATCGGCGTGCTAGGACTGCAACCCGGGCACCCTGTACGATCCGAACCGGTGCGATCGTGCACCCTTGCCTCCCACGTGAATGGCTCCCCGTCCTCCTTGCAACCCGCCGAGCACCTCCACGACATCTTCTTTTCTGACCCGGGCGTCACGTCCTTCATGGCCAATGTCGGCTCTGCCCACTCCTCGATCAGCTTCCGTCCGTGTTCACCGTTATCCTGGCACCACTGCAGTAGGTTGTGTTGATCCGTCGGCGATTTACCTGCACAGCCCGGGCACCCTGTGCGAAGTGAACCGGTGCGATTGTTCGGTGATGCCTCCCACGTGATCGCCTCCCCGTCCTCCGTGCATCCCGCCAAGCACCTCCACGACAGCTTCTTCGTTGACCCGGGCGTCACGTCCTTCATGGCCAATGTCGGCTCTGCCCACTCCTCGATCAGCTTCCGGCCGTGTTCACCGTTATCCTGGCACCACTGCAGTAGGTTGTTTTGATCCGTCGGCGATTTTCTTGCGCAGCCCGGGCACCCTCGAGGACGTTCTGAATTGGTGCGATGGCCCACCGTTGCCTCCCACGTGAACGCCTCCCCGTCCTTCGTGCATCCCGCCGAGCACCTCCACAGCCCCTTGTACACTCTATTGCCTCTCGTCACCTCCTCCACCGTCCTATCAGGATCGTACCACTCCTCCAGCAGCTTATCGCCGTACTCGCCGTTCTCGTCGCACCATTCCCCGAGGGTCATGCCATAGCGTGCCCTCAGAGGAGCACACCTCCTGGAGCCCCGTCCACTGAACGACGACGATGGACCCGGTCCTCTACTCGGTGCGCGCGCGCCCGACCGCGCCCCCGGCCGAGTCGAGGGCGCGGGTGCCACGCGACTCACCGACATGACCGCCATCGCGCAGACCCAGATGAGCTCGTCGGTAGCGAGTCGCGTGCTCGTGGCGGAGTGACGCGACGGGGCGCAGATCTGGCTAAACTCGACAACGACAGGTGCCGCCAACTCCCCAGCCCGCCCCATAATTTATCATTCCGTGACGCGCCCCCCCGGACACCCGGGTCGGGGCGAGGTGTTCCCGCCGTCGACGCGGCGATTCACCCTCGCGCGGACCTTCGGAAGACATGTTCGCGACCCTGGAGCCCGAGGACTCGTGGTAAGTCGGCCACGACATCCTGCCCCCCCCGTCCCCCCCCCTGTCCCCGGTTCCCCCTCGGGCGTTTCACTCGGGTGCCGACCAGTCCCCCCCCACCGCGACCCCCACGATGCGCAGGGAGGCGGAGGTGTTCGGACCGAACGGGAAGGAGCGATGGCTCGAGGAGGCACGGATGAAGGCGCTCGGGGTCGGCGTCTCCCGCGTCGACCTCGACGCGACGGACCCCGGCACCCCCGGCGCCCTCGCCGAACGCGATCCCAACGCCGACGGGGAGTTTATCATCCCCTGGTACGATCCCAGGTTCGAGGCCATGTACGGCCACGGCGCCAACCGCAACCCCTCCATCGACCGCGCCCTCCAGCGCAGACTCCGTGCCCCCACCGTCCACGCCCTGCGCCACGGGGGCAAAGAAGCGTACACCCCCGCCGCAATGGACGCGAGGATCGCGGGCGTTGCCGCGAGATGCAGATCGACCCCGGGCGCCACGGGCCGAGCGCTGGACGATCGCGACGCCGCGCTGGCCCGGAGGGAGGCGCGACGCGCCAAACGCGAGCATCGGGTCGCGCGCGAGTGCGACAGGCGACACGCGTACGCGTTGGGGGACCCGGCGCTCGTCGCCGCGGCTCTCCTCGATGAATACGACGAGCTCGATGACTCAATCGCTTCGCCGGAACATTCGTCGGACGCCTTCGAGACATCGGACGAGAAGGAGTCGGTCGTCTCCTTCGTCGCCGCGCGCAAACCCCGCGCGGATCGCTACCCGGCGAGCGCGAAGCGCACCGACGCGGTGTGGTCCGCGACGTCACCGAGGGAAAAGGACGACGCGAGGGTCGCGTCGCCCCGGGACGGTTTGCGAGAGTTGTACGGCGTGAACTACTTCGCGATGTTGGCGCTGGAGGAGGCGTGCCGGCGGTGCGCGCCGCCGTTGCGGTACCAGGACCCGGCGCTGACGATGAACGCGGAGCAGGCGAGGCGGTACAGGGAGGAGCACCCCGAGCAGTTCACGGCGATGTTACCGGGGGACGAGGAACCTTCGGCGGTGGCGGCGGCGGGGGCGGACCTCGGACGACCGCGGCTGGGGTCGAAAGGGGTCGAAGGGGCCGCGCTCGAGCGGCGACCGAGCGCGTCGTCGTCGCCCCGCGGGTCCATCAGGGAGCGGCGCCCGGGGGTGCCGAGGGTGCCGAGGGTGCCGACTCCGACGGGGACGGGGACGGGGACGAGCAGCCGCGTCGGTCGATCAGGCGCGGGCTCCCGATCGGGTGCCGGGGCGACGTCGACGGGAAGTTCGCGGGGCGGCGCGGGGGTCGCCGCGAGCGCGGGCTCCCGACTGAGCACCGGGACGACGTCCAAGGGGAGATCGCGGGAGTCGCGCGCGTCGTCGTCCCATCGCGGGGGATCGGAGACCGCCGCGAGACCCGCTGACCCGCCGACCCCCCCGCCGCCGCCGCCGCCGGGGTTGACCTACCGAGCGGCGCGACTCCTGGAACTCATGTGGGACCCCGACGGCTGCCCCGGCGGGCTCCCGTTCTCCCTCGCCAACGCGGACAAGCTGGCGAGGCAGAACAAACCGGAGGGCGTGGAGCGCATACGGGCGTGGTGCAGGCTGATTGGCATAGACGCGGAGGGGAAACCAAACGGCCATCACCTGTGTCGGCTGCTTCGCGCCGAGTACCGGCGGGCGCTGGAGGCGCTGGAGGCGCACGCGCCGGGCATCACGGAGATGGCGCGCGACGCGGAGGAGGCGGAGGCGAACGAGCACAATCGGGGTCGGGGCGGGACGGAGAGGCGGAGCGCCAACGACGGTCGGAGGGGGTGGGCCGCGCAGCTGTGCGCGTCAAAGTCGAAGAAGAAGACGACGATGGCAAAAGGTTGAGCAAAAGTAACACTTAACCCTTAGCTCGCTCGCTAGTAGTCTAGTCATCACGGGTTATCAGCTGGTAGTCATCACGGGCCAGTTCACGGCTCGTTCGTCGCGCCTTCCTACCCCCCCCCGGCGACGGCTGCTTTGGCCTCGCGAGCCTTGGCTCGTTTCCGCGCCTTCGCTCCGAGCTTGTGTTTGTGCCCCCGGTTCACCCGGCGCTCCTCCTGCTGCAGCTTCCGTTGTCGCTGGAGCCACGTGAGCGCGGGTTTGGGTTGGTCGGCGTCCTCGGCCTCGGGAGCGGATCCGCCGGCGACCCCGAGCCTCTCCTTCGTCTCCTTCGTCTCCTTCGTCTCCTTCGTTTCCCTCTTGTCCTTCTTGTCCTTCTTGTCCTTCTTGTCCCTCTTCTGCTTCTTGGAGGGATTCTCGTCGCGCGCCGCGGGGTCGCCTCCCGATTCGCCGTCGCCGTCTCCCACTTCGCCGTCGCCGTCCCCGCCCTCGTTGTCCGCCCCGGCGTCCGCACCGGGTTCCGCGTCCGGGTCCCATCCGTCGGGGTGCCTGAAGTGGCAATCGCTCCGTCGGCAGTCGACGCCGAAGCTGCACATCGCCACCGGCCTCTTGTTCGGGTTGGACCCCGTGGCGTGCGTGATGACCGCGTGCTTACCGTCCATGTAGTTCCTCGGGTGCTCGTTGTACTCCCTGACGCATCGCCTCGCCTCGGTCTTGTTGCTGAACGTCATGAAGCCGTACCCTTTGCACTCCCCGGTGTCGCGATCCTTGGCGACGCGCGCGCGGACGATGCGGCCGCACTTCTCGAACTGCGCGCGGAGTCGGGCCTCGTCGCAGGTCCGCGGCAGGTACCGGACGTACACCTCGCACGGATCAACCTCCGTCATGTCAGGGTGGCAACGGGGGGTGGAGGGCGGCGGCGCACGCACAAATGTCGGCGGTTCCGATACGCAAACCTTTACACAACAGTGTCTCGACTGTAACAGGAGTCTAGCAGTCTAGAGCGAGCCCGCGTCAGAGCAGGATCCGGTACTTCTCCGCCCTCGGCACCTGATCGAGCACCACCCTCCCGTCGTAGGACACCGACGCCAGCGTCCACGGGTCGTCCCCGCGCCCCCACGCCGCCTGGTACACCGTGTCCGCGTGGCTCCCCCGGAACGACGCCGCCGCGCACAGCTGTGTCCCGCCGATTGAACCGCCGATGGAACCAACCGAACCCCCGTCGCCTCCCCCGCCGCCGTCCGTCCTCCACAGCCGAACGACGCCGTCCCCGCCGCTCGACGCGAGGAGACGGTCGGGGTACTCCGGGTTGTGCGCCACGCACCACGCCCAGTGCGCGTGACCGTCCATCGCGGCTCCCCGCTCCCCCGTCGGTTTCGCAAAGTTTCGAGCGTCCCACATCTTCACCAACCCGTCGTCCCCGCACGTCGCCAGCCGCGTACCCGCCGCGCCCGGGTCGTAGTCCACGGATCTAACCTGCAGCGCGTGCGCGTTCGCGATGGTCTGCGACGGCGGGTGATCCAGCCCCGCGCGCGCGTCGTGCACGTGGACGTCCGGG